>NW_012148731.1:1001491-1011042 GCF_000956105.1 Propithecus coquereli
ATCCTCCTGCCTCAGCCTCCCGAGTAGCTGAGACGACAGACACAAGCCACCACACCTGGTTAATTTTTTCTACTTTTAGAAGGGACGGGGTCTTGCTTTTTGCTCAGGCTGGTCTCAAACTCCTGACCTGAAGTGATCCTCCCGCCTCGGCCTCCCAGAGTGCTAGGATTACAGGCGTGAGCCACCACACCCAGCCAGAAATGAGTATGTCTCGAAAAATCAGAATAAACTGTGTTAAAAGTTCAGTCCCGAAACAATGTTGTTCGAACAGTAAATTAGGCCCCTTGTACACCAGACCAGAAATTCTTCTGTTTCTTTGTTATCTTTACGAGGCTAGCACAATACACTGTATTGTACACTACGTTGTGAAACTGGTGGCGTGTGATGCCTGAGCACTTATTCTTTAGTAATTTTTACATTTTTTTCTTTTCCTTTCTTTTTTTCTTTTTTTTAGACAGGATCTCACTCTGTTGCCCGGGCTAGAATGCAGTGGCGTCAGCCTAGCTCACAGCAACCTCACACTCCTGGGCTCAAGCAATTCTCCCGTGTCAGCCTCCCGAGTAGCTGGGACTACGGGCAGGTGTACGCCACCATGCTCAGCTATGCGTTAGTGATTTGAGGTGCTCCTGAGCACACTGTATCTCCCCAGGCCCAGGTCAGCACACACTTGTTGAATACCTACTGAATGAATGACCATGAACCAGAATGTGAACTATTCGACTAGGCAGCAGGCGGTTTCAGGATGCCGGGCAGCCACGGTGGTGGCTGGAGAGGGGCAGTGACTCTGAACTCTTGACAGAGGAGCGAGAGCTAGCTGCAGGGTCCAGAGACTTTAGAAAAGACACGTTCCTGAAATAAAAAACACTGTGTCTAGTTACAGATCATTCAGAGCTCGCTGTATGTTCCCTATGCTCTTTCAGCCGATCAAGATCTGTATTCTGGGTCCTCCCGCAGTGGGGAAATCCAGTATTGCTGGAGAACTGTCCAAGTACTACAAACTGCACCACATCAAACTGAAGGATGTCATTTCCGAAGCCATAGCAAAACTGGTAACACTTTGAATGACTTTATTGCGAAGTTTTATATTTTAGAAATGCTTTTCTTAGTCATATAAAAAACAAGTAACTAGTTCTACATGATGGTAAACGAACAGATTTGTTATTTTGATTGGATTTTCTTACTGGCCCCAGTTATGAAAACACAGACCCCCGCAGGGCTTCCTCTGTGTGACGGAAGCATTGCGAAATCGAATCTGCCTCCGGCTGTTGCCGAAAGCATGCGGGCTTAGCTCTCCAGTCATCTTCTCTGTTGACTGGAACATTTTTAGGTTTTTTATCCTCACGGTATGTTTCTCAGGATATTATCAGATATTTATTTATGAACTGCTTTTTATAATTTTATTGGGAATGGTGAATACTGAGGTATGTATTCATGCCATTTATGGAAATGGTATGAATAAATGATTACTAAAACTCTTGATTTCTACAAAATATGTTTCCTTCAAGATACAAGGTATTAATAATATCTTAGAAAAGTGTAGCTTCTTAAGCAGTTCTGGCATTAGCATGGAAATACATTATTCCCCTAAAAACAGAGGAAAAACCTGAGGCTGTCATCCATCTTTTGTATATACAAGCATCCTGCAAGCTTTTGCATGACAGCTGGTGTTGGGTAGGTTCCCTGTTTGGGTACCAGACTTTTCCCGGGATCACTTGCCAGATGATTTGGGAGTAGCAGGGCATCACCCAATTTGAATATCCCTGTGGGGCATGTAGGAGTCGATTGTCGCACCTAAGGATGCAGGAGAAGGAGAAGAAGAGGAAGAAGGTGAAGAGGAAGAAGAGGAGGAGAACGTGGAAGATGCTCAGGAGCTCCTAGACGGCATCAAGGAAAGCATGGAACAGAATGCAGGTAACACACACACAGCATGGAGCTGCGCTGACCTTGTTCCCTTTTTTTTTGTTTTGTTTAGAGATAAGGTCTTGCTCTGTCGCCCAGGCTGGAGTGCATGATCATAGCTCATTGTAACCTTGAACTCCTGTGCGCAGATATTTTTTTTTTTTATTGCAGCATATTATGGGGATATAGATGTTTAGGTTACGTATGTTGCCCTTGCCCCTCCCCACCCCCCAAGTCCGAGCTTCAAGCGTGTCCATCACCCGGATGGTGCACATCTCACTCTTTGTGTATGCATATACCCGTCCCCTCCTCCCCCCCCCCGCCCGCATCCAATAGATGTTATTCTTACATGTGCACTTATGTGTTGATCAGTTAATACCAGTTTGGTGGTGAGTACATGTGGTGCATTCTTGGGATACTTCACTTAGTAGAATGCGTTCCAGCTCTATCCAGGAGAATACAAGAGGTGCTATATCACCATTGTTTCTTAAAGCTGAATAGTACGCCATGGTATACATATACCACATTTTATTAATCCACTCATGTATTGATGGACACTTGGGTTGTTTCCACATCTTTGCAATTGTGAATTGTGCTGCTATAAACATTCGGGTGCAGCTGTCTTTTTTATAGAGTATCATTTGTTCTTTTGGGTAGATGCCGAGTAATGGGATTGCTGGATCAAATGGTAATTCTACTTGTATCTCTTTAAGGTATCTCCATATTGCTTTCCACAGAGGTTGCACTAGTTTGCAGTCCCACCAGCAGTGTATGAGTGTTCCTATCTCTCCACATCCACGCCAACATTTATTGTTTTGGGACTTTTTGATAAAGGCCAGTCTCACTGGAGATAAGTGATATCTCATTGTGGTTTTGATTTGCATTTCCCTGATGATTAGAGATGTTGAGCATTTTTTCATATGTTTTTTGGCCATTATTCTGTCTTCTTTTGAAAAGTTTCTGTTCATGTCCTTTGCCCACTTTTTGATAGGGTTGTTTGATTTTTTCTTGTTGATTTTCCTGAGTTCTAAGTAGATTCTAGTTATCAACCCTTTATCGAATTTGTAGCATGCAAAAATTTTCTCCCATTCTGTAGGTTGTCTGTTGTTCTTGTGACAGTTTCTTTGGCTCTGCAGAAGCTTTTTAATTTGATCGGATCCCATTTATTTATTTTGGTTGTTGCTGTGATTGCCTTTGGGGTCTTCTTCATAAATTCTTTGCCTAGGCCAATGTCTAGAAGAGTATTTCCAACATCTTCCTCTAGAATTCTAATAGTTTCACTCCTTAGGTTTAAATCTGTTACCCAGCGTGAGTTGATTTTTGTGAGAGGTGAAAGGTGTGGATCCTGGTTCAGTCTTCTACATGTGGCTATCCAGTTTTCCCAGCACCATTTATTGAATAAGGATTCTTTTCCCCAGTGTATGTTTTTGTCTGCTTTGTCAAAGATTAGATGGCTATACGAGGATGGTTTTATATCTGGGTTCTCAGTTCTGTTCCACTGGTCAATGACTCTATTTTTGTGCCAGTGCCAAGCTGTTTTGATTACTACAGCCTTATAATAAAGTTTGAAGTCTGGTAAGTTGATACCTCCCATTTTGTTTTTATTGCCTAGAATTGTTTTTGCTTTGTGCGCAGATATTTGTGAACAGCAGCTATTTTTTTAATCTGCTTATAAAAGACTACGTGTTTGCTATTAAAAGCAAGTATGGAAATTATGATAAAAACAAAGAAATTTCATTCATAATCTCACCCCCTAGGGAAAAAAAAAATCATTGTTAACATTTTGGTGACTCTCTGATGGTAGAATAGGAAAGAACTTCCTAAACTAAAAAATGTCAAATGTGTGTTCATAAGTGTTTTATAAGAGTCAAACATCGTTAATTAAAACACAAAGGACAAACCAAGAAAAAAAATGCTTGCCACCAATACGATAAAGTTAATATCCTTAGTATATGAAAGTATACTTAGTATACTCGGGTAAATTGATAAGAAAATCATTAAATCCTTAAATGAAAAAAATGAATGAATAACATTGGACCAGTGATTCATGCAGGAAGAAATATAAATAAATGGAAAAATATTCTTACTCACTTGGTAATTAATTGTAACCAGTTTGTTGAACAAACTAATCACACTAAGGTGTCCCTTTAAACTCAAGGTCTATATTCATTCTTTCCAAGCCCTTGGATAGCATTTCAGGCTGGTCCCATTGCTACTCTTAGATGTTAAATGAGCAGTCTGTGGCCGTACCAGCCTGAACACGCCTGATCTCATCTCATCTCAGAAGCTAAGCAGGGTCCGGCCTGGTTAGTACTTGGATGGGAGATAGTAAATGAGAAACCCCTTTGTTTATTCATGGCTGAAGAAGTCCATCCCAATCAAATACTTACAAATTGGGTTTCATTTTTTAATTTTGTATTTTTAATTATTATGGGTACATAATAGTTGTATACATTTATAGGGTACATGTGATGTTTTGATACAGGCATACGATGTGTAATAACCAAATCAGGGTAATTGGGGCATCCATCACCTCAAGCATTTATCATTTCTTTGTGTTAGGAACATTCCAATTCCACTTTTTTAGTTATTTTAAAGTATACCATAACTTATGGTTGACCATAGTACAAACTGGTTTTGAACTGCAGTCTCTAAGGGAGCTTGCTACCTGGTAGGAAAGCAGTTGTAGCAGTCATTAGAAAGATAAAAACACTTCATTTTTACTCTTAGACTGTTGAGATCCTCCATCAGACTGGTTATTCTAGTATATGTCAATACTTTGGACTCTTGCCTGTAGGGGCCGTCCCTGGGCAAATTGGCTTAAGCCCAGAGTCAGCGAAACTGGGCGTGCTCTCCTTGGGGCCAGAGGTCAATAGGTTCGGACACGGCCTGTTGGACAAACAGAACTATTCCTCATGACAGATAGCTTTATGATTGATAACCAAGCGCCTGGGGTCTTGCAAACAAGCCAAGGCATCTCATTGTCCTGCATACAGTAATGAGGTAAAGAAGTTAAGATACAAGAAGTTAAGATGCAAACGTCTGCTTCCCTTAAGCAATCGTCTGGAAGGAATGAAAACGTGTTTCCTCAAGACGCCCAAGGTAGTCACGTACCAGGAAGTAGCTGCCGGACATAGAAAAAGTATATAATAAAGCGACTGGTAGAATTATCTACTGCAGTCTTTTATGTCTTGTGTGTGTCTGTGTGTTTCTTTCTGTGTCCATCCCCCGTTCTGCAATCCGGGCCGCGACACTTGCCCAACACAGAGTTTCTCCCTCTGCCAGGCTCTCGACCATGTTTGCTTTCTTTCCTCCTCCTTCCTCTTCCCCTCTTGCTGGTGGCTGTTTCTGATCCTCCAGGGTCAGGCTGGAGAAGGACAGAGGCACATGCCACTGGCTCAGATGTGAGCCAGCATTGGGTGACAGGTGCTCCCGCTTGCCGTTCCTTCCTGGGTTGCACTTCCGTGGGTTTTTCAGATTCTCTCGCTGCGAATCCCCGCAGTAAACTGCACTGCACACCCTGGGGGCACAGCCGGTGCCTGCTTCCGTGGCCATCCCTGGTCTTCTGGCTCTATACCCTTTGTTCCTGGAGGTGGTCCTCTTCCCAGCTGCTAATCTCCACCGTGGTTGGGGGCCTAGTTTCTTCCTCCTAACTTCATCCCACCCCCTACACGGTGTCTGAGTCACCCACAGTCCACTTGGGGACGTGCGGCTGTCCAGAGCTGTTTGACAGTGGCCAGCATGAGCAGGGTTCAGGCTGGTCCCTGGTTTTTAGTCCCCACGTTTGCCACTCTCCCCTTCCACTTCAAGGCCTCTAGTCTGTCATGCTTCCTCTGAAGTCCAGGCTATCCCTGTACTTCTCCTTCTTCCCACAGGCCAGTCTGATCTAGTTTCCTGATATGGAGAAAATGTGTTTTGGAGGGTTTTATTGGTTGATGTTTTGGGTTTTTTTTTTAAATATTGAGACAGGGGTCTTTCTATGTTGCCCAGGCTGGTCTGGAATTCCTGGGCTCAAGTGATCCTCCCACCACAGCCTCCTGAGTAGCTCAGAATGGTTTAGTATTCAGACACCTGAGTGTCCACTTAAACCAGCCGATTATCTGAGTCTTGGTTTCTGCTTTGGTGTGGGCTGGGCAGGAAGGAAATGGAATTTAGAATCCCAGAGAGATTTCCCAGAGGGGAAGGGAAGTACCCAGAAAGCACAGGTGAATGCTTGGAGATATAACATTTCCTCTGCCTCACCGATGAGACATTTGGGAGTCACGATTTTGGTTTTAGAGAGTCTAACAGAGTCCTGGCACCCACCTTTGAAGTAGGCACAAGAAAACCAAGATAAGACATTCTGTTGTGAGGACACCTTTGGTAAGAAATTGTTCAAGGCCACATTAAGGGGTGGTGGACTGGGATTTTTAGGAATCCACAAGTGTGGCTGGGCATGGTGGCTCATGCCTGTAATGCTTCTGAGAGGTCTAGGCAGGAGGATTGTTTGAGGCCAGGAGTTTGAGACCAGACTGGGCAATATAGTGAGACCCCATCTCTACAAAAAATTTTTTTAAAAAAGGGGACTCCACAGGTGTACATGGCCATGTGTACATAAACCTCATGGCTGGGGCATAAGGCTAGAAACAGGGGGCTGGGGGCAGTGAACCATGCCACCCCCTGGAAGAAAGGCAAGAATGTCTGATATTCAGGCTAACAGGACTAGGCAAACATTGAACCTTACTTACTAATATTAATAGAGACATATAATTGGTCTTTGCAAGGACTCAAGAATCTTATCCAAGGGGTTAATGTAACAGGATGGTGTGAAGTACTAACTGAACTCTTTTCATGCCCGGGGGTGGGTGGCCACGTAGAACAAGAATTATAGTAGAGACAGTGCCCAGCTGTACATAGTCACTGAGTCCCCCAAGCTCAAAAAGGGCTTGTCCTTGGCAGGAGACTCTGTTCTTCCCCCAGGTGCAAGAGGGGCCAAAGAGATGTAGGAGGGGCAGGGGAGGGAGCAGAGGAAGTGGTCTTTGGGGAGAAGGTAAGTCTTTAGAGCAGCAAGCGTCCCTTGCCACCCCCACCTACTTCCTATGATATTGGAATAGTTCAATCCCTTTTAACCTTAAGAAGGTATTTTTTTCTTTCTCAAGTTTGTCCAAAAATCCTTCCTAGTCATACTCACCTGAAACTAGAGCATGGACCTTGATTATGTCTGAAGAAAACAAGACCTTTGAACCCGCTGCGTAGAGGTTAGCTCACCTTTCCCTTGCGTGACTGCACTTGTTGTCATAGGGTTCCAGTGATTCTAGTAACCCAAGTTTCACAGTCCCAAGTGTGGCCTCTCCACATCCGACTCATAATTCCACTCCCATCGGCCCCGACAGTGTTGCCAGAAAAAGGACTTTGTTAAAGCATAGAGTGCACTAATTACAGATTCTTAGTGCTCACTTTATATATTTCAAAAGTGTTGTGCAATTATTGAGTCTAGTTGGTGAGATTCCCAGTGATCCTTGGACTAGTCTTTCAACTTTTCTGTGACTTTGAAGATAAAAAGTTAGGGGGAAAAAGTCTGTAAATGTATCAACATCTTAGTGTCTATACTGTGCGTGGTTTATCATAAACCCTTGGCTTACAGCTATTTTTTTTTGTTTGGAAACAAAAAGCATTTGTTTATTATTGCTCCAATCAAGGCAAAATTTCTTAAAAGAGCCTTGGCAATGGAAGTGTAATCAGAGCCGTTACTCATGAATTTATGGTTTGTTCTTCTCTGCTGTTGAGACTTACTGTTTCACACACACCATCCACTGCAAGACCTTTGTTATACCAGAGGATGAAGAATACACCTGGGAGTCACAAAGCATGGCTTGACCACTTGCCTAGTGCCTGACTTCACACCAGTCACTTATCTACTCTGACCCTGTTTCATCCTGTATTTAAAAAATGGGGAGAGGTCGGAGGTGGTAGCTCATGCCTGTAACCCCAGCACGTTGGGAGGTGGAAGCGGGAAGACCGCTTGAGGCCATGTGTTTGAGGTTGCAGTGAGCTGTGATCCTGCCACTGCGCTCCAGCCTGGGCGACAAAGGGAGAGCCTGTTTCTGAAAAAAGAAAAAAAACACAAAGGGAGAGAGAGGAGGAGATGACAGAATAAACAAACAACCCGCCCCCCGCTGGAGGATCAACTGAGATAACTTAGGTAATAACAGAGAGGACATGAATGAAATTGAACTGTAAACTCTAAAAATGTATACAATATACAGTATCACTCATAACACGGAGGAGTAGGAGTCCATCACCCAAGGCTGGGTGACAGTCACAGAGAATCTGAAGCCCGGGCCAGGACAAAAGATATTCACGACCAAGTCTCCAAACTCACTAAGGAAGCATCTGGCTTGACGAGCCACTTAGTATGGATCCAGGTGTACCCTAGAACTATTTTATTAGTTTTATTTTAACTTAATTTACATTTCCTAAAATTCTAAATATTCAGGGGTACAAATGTTTTAGGTTACATGGATCGGTTTTGCAATGCTTGAGTCTCAGCTATAGGTGTGCTCGGCACCCAAATAATGTTCATAGTACCCATTAGTAGGTTTTTTCCCCTCCCTCCTCCCCCTGGTTGATTTCCACTGAGTTTTACTTCCCTCTGTGCACATGTGTGTTCATCGGTTAGTTCCAATTTTATAGTGAGTACATGCGGTGTTTGTTTTTCCATTCTCGAGATACTTCACTTAGGAGAATGGTCTCCTGTTCCATCCAGATTGTTGAGAAAGGTATTAATTCAACTTTTTTATGGCTGAGTAGCACTTCATGGTATACACATACCACATTTTATTAGTCCACTCATGAATTGACGGGCACTTGGGTTGATTCCACATCTTTGCAATTGTGAAAATTGCTGCAATGAACATTCGGGTACAGGTGTCTTTTTGATGAAAAGTCTTCTTTTCCTTTGGGTAAATACCCAGTACTAGGATTAGTGGATCAAATGGTAGGTCTACTTTTAGTTCTTTGAGTAATCTCCGTACTGTTTTCCATAGAGGTTGTACTGATTTGCAGTCCCACCAACAGTGTATAAGCGTTTCTTTCTCTCTGCATCCACACCGGTGTCTATTGTTTTTTACCTTAACATACATTTATACAGGCAATAATAAGAAGGCTATTACACAGCAATTCAGTGAGTTTTACCTAGTTTCAAGAACAATGCATGCAGTTGCTAATGATAGATAGAAACACTGTATTAAAGACCTAAAAATACAAACATCGTATAAATAAATAAATGTCCAAATTAACTGCTGAAATTCAATACAAATAAAGTAAAAATTATATCACTTCATCAAAATCAAGGGAAAGCATATTTCTTTTTGTTTATTTTTATCAGCACACTAAAATTGGATTAATGCCAAAGAAGTGCTGTGTAACTTGTCAAAGTGTTCAAATTATTTATGTCAAAGGATTAAAACTGGTGAATGGTTTATCCAAGTATTCAAGTAGGTAAGTAAAAGAAACTAAATAACATACAACACGGGAACCATCCTGGTGGGATGTTAACTGCCTGCATTCACCATGACTACCTACCTGGTGAGTTGCCAGGATTGGCATGAAAAATCCACATCCACATTAGGCTGGAGAGAGCTACCTACCTTTTTTTTTTTTTTTTTTTTTTT
>NW_012148731.1:1011162-1061241 GCF_000956105.1 Propithecus coquereli
TTTTTAGTTGTTTGGCTAATTTCTTTCTATTTATAATAGAGACGGGTCTTGCTCTTGCTCAGGTTGGTCTCGAACTCCTGAGCTCAAGCAATCCTCCCGCCTCGGCCTCCCAGAGTGCTAGGATTACAGGTGTGAGCCACCGCGCCCAGCCGAAGTAAAATATTTTAAACAAGTCTATTGTGCCTTACTTAGTTTTAAATTGCAAAATTCAATACACAGTAGTCTCAATAAATTAGTGTAATATGAAAGATTTTTGAAGATTAACATGTATCCATATTAGATCAAATTGAAGATTCCAAATTTCTTCCAAGAAATTCTCTTCTTCCAAGAGCCATCTTTTGCTTCTGCTTATGTTATTCCTTCCTGATCTGTTTAAGGATACATGCTCAGATTTAGACACACTTACCCCAAATATCAAACTGCCTGGATGAGATGTAGATTTTTTAATCTTATACCTCAGCAAACACATGGAATTTCACACATTGCTCCAGTAAACGGAGTGAAGAGCCACTCACTTTGTTTCATTCTTAATTATCCTAAAGAACAACTGCACTGACACTTCTAGGTTTTTTTTTTGAGACAGAGTCTTGCTCTGTCACTGGGGCTAGAGTGCAGTGGCATCATCATAGCTCACAGCAACCTCAAACTCCTGGGCTCACTTGATTCTCCTGCCTCAGCCTCCCGAGTAGCTGGGACTACAGGTGCACACCACAACACCCAGCTAATTTTTCTATTTTTTGTAGAGACAGAGTCTCACTCTTGCTCAGGCTGGTCTTGAGCTCCTGGCCTCAAGTGAGCCTCCCACCTCGGCCTCCCAGAGTGCTAGGATTACAGGCGTGAGCCACCACTCCTGCCTGACAATTCTAGTTCTAAGCTACATTTATTTACCAAGTTCAAACTGGGAGCCAAATGGAACATTCTTGCTTCTGTTTCTACAAAGAAAAAGGAAAGGGGTGACTTCTCCCATAAGGCAGATTGCGTATAAACGTGTGTACGTTTTGGATTGCTTTTTCTTTTTGAAATTGCTGCTTACTCTTTGGTAGTTGGCAGTTAAAAACTAGTTTCCTGTGGATGGGGTGACAGAACCCAAGCTGTAATCCCAAATGTATCACCTCATGTTCCCACCACTGGTCCACGGGAACAGCTATCTATTTTAAACCGTGTTTTAATACTTATGAATATGGGTTAATATTAACATTTTAAATATCATCATTACTATTTACAAATAGTATTACAAATACTATTTTAAGTAGTATTTGAAAGTTAGGCCTACAATTAAACAAAAAAGGGAGGGTGACTTTAAAAAAGCTATCTAGGAGGTCTGTGCTCCTTTTAAAACAGAAAGGGGCAGTCACCTGCCACAGAGGCCAAAGGTCATAGGATTGTCTCTAAGAGGTCACAGTTCTCTAGAGAAAGGCATTTGGGCTTGGCCCTTTGTGTACTCAGTGATGCCTCTAAAGCATTCCATTAATACCAAAAACTGCTCCTAGGACTCCCTTCTTCATTACTGAACACTTTCGTTCTGAATCAAGCGGAAATGAATGAATTAAGCTCAGAGCCTGAAATAAACCCAGGGGTGTGTTCAAGGAGACCTCAGCTGGATTTCTGATTATGCGCCTTTTCCTTAACAACAAAGCTTTTGAAAAATGGAAATAGACCGCTTAAGTAAAACCAGTGTTTTAATGTTAGTGAATCCCTTGACATTTTTTATTTGGCTTCGTGTCTTTGCACCACTGTGAACCTTACTGGGAAGTAATGTAAAATCATTTGGAGGAATTTCATTATGTTGAATAACACCTTTTATCATTTTTTTTGTCTCAACCATAATATTTAAATTTCTGAAAGACACAATTATTTACCGAATCCATGACTGCCTATTGGTTTGTGTGACCCTGAAAGGCAGAGGAAAGGAGAGATGTTTTAATTAGATCATTTATTGTCATTAATAGAATGATAAAAAGAGGCCCCAGATTATTTATTTTACATTATGTATAGACCCATTGATAAATTAAAAATATAGTACATACTCTGGCAAAAGCTTCAGAGGTCAGTACGTCTAACTTGCCAAGTTTATATTACTGTAATATATACGGTAAGTAGCGTAAGGACAGGGCTGTATCTTGAACGCGATGGCTGTTCAGTAATTACCATGCAATGACAGGAGGGTATTGTGGTAGAGCCGCATCTTGTTGTCTTTGAACCATCCTGCCAATTTTAGAACAAGCTCCTCTTCCCTCGACCTACCCAAGCAATGCCAGGAATTCCCAAGGAATTTGGACACTGGTTATTGCTAGTGTTGGGGCTTGAGAGGGAGCTGTCCAGTAGGGCCAAGGTCAGAAAGGCTAACTGGAAAAGACAGGGAGCAGAGGGCCAGGTTCTTTTTTGCAGCTTTAAAGAGAAAAGTGGCTTTGAGGGTCAGGTCAAGTTTGATTGTTATTTGGATCTAGTAAATATTTATTGAGCACCTACTTTTAATAAATCATGTACTAGCAACACACATGAACACTATCTCACACAATTCTCACAACAGAAGCATTTATTATTGCATATTAAGGCTATAGAGGTGAAATATCAAAACATAATTGAGTAAATCCTACAAGCTCTCTGCATTACTCCACTTACTCTTCAGTCAATGTCATCCCAAAGTTGTGATTACAGAAGAACTTTTTTTTTTTTTGGAGACAGTCTTGCTCTGTTGTCACAGGTAGTGTGCAGTGGTATCATTGTAGCTCACAGCAACCTCAAACTCCTGGGCTCAAGTGATCCTCCTGCCTCAGCTTCCCAAGTAGCTGGGACTACCGGCACTTGCCACCACGCCTAGTTAAATTTTTTATTTTTTTGTAGAAACAAGGTCTCACTTTTGCTCAGTCTCAAATTCCTAAGCTCAAGCAATCCTCCTGCCATGACCTCTCAGAGTGCTAGGATTCCAGGCATGTGACCGCACCTGGCCCAGAAGAACATTTTGAAATGCAAGCATCAGCATTTTCATGTGTTCTTTCTTGTAGAAAAGCTTGTCGTGTTCTCCCACTTTATTGTGCATTAGAATTCACATGTCATGTTCAAAATACAAAATCAGGCCGGGCGCAGTGGCTCACGCCTATAATCCTAGCACTCTGGGAGGCCAAGGCATGCGGATCCTTTGCGCTCAGGAGTTCGGGACCAGCCTGAGCAAGAGCGAGACCCCGTCTCTACTAAAAAAAATAGAAAGAAATTAGCTGGACATCTAAAAATATATAGAAAAAAATTAGCCGGGCATGGTGGCACATGCCTGTAGTCCCAGCTACTCGGGAGGCTGAGGCAGGAGGATTGCTTGAGCCCAGGAGTTTGAGGTTGCTGTGAGCTACGCTGACGCCACAGCACTCTAGCCCAGGCAACAGAGTGAGACTCTGTCTCAAAGAAACCCAAAAAAACCAAAAATACAAAATCACATATTTTTTACTTTAAGGGCAAAATAGGGATTTCCAATAGTACCTTTGACTACACAACAATTTTTAAGATATCTTTAGAGCATAACCCTCATGTAGAATGTGACTCCACAGTAATATATTTTTTCTTCTTATCAGGCCGAATAGAAGATCAATATATAATTAGATTTGTGAAAGAAAAGCTAAAATCAATGCCTTGCAGGAATCAAGGTTACATTTTGGATGGATTCCCAAAGACCTATGATCAAGCAAAAGATCTTTTCAATCGTAAGTTTGAGTGTTCCCTTCATTTTGAGTATTTACAGCCAGATAAATTGCAACTTTATTGTTCAGGGAAATAGTCACTCAATGAAAAGAAACAAAAACTTGGAGAGACTATTTATTTTTGAATCTCAGCTCACTTTTTATTAGGTGCATCTTTTTTCTTTTTTTTTTTCAGATGTGAGACTATATACCAATTTTTTTCCTTTTTCCTTTTTCCAGACTTTAAATTTTTTTTAAATTTATTTTATTTTATTTTACTGTGGCACAAACTCAACATGAGATCTACCCTTTTAACAAATTATTACTGACTATAGGTGCTGTGTTCATCGGGTCGGGAGAGCTTGTTCATCTTGCTGGATTACTACTCCATGCCTGTTAGGCATGCCTCCATGCCTAACTCTTTCTCCCTCTCCTCGGCCCCTGGCAACCACCACTCTGCTTTTCATTCTATGAATGTGACTACTCTAAGTACCTTATATAAGTGGACTCATATATTTATCCTGTGACTGACTTATTTCACTTAGCATCATGTCCCCAAGACTCGTCCTTATTGTCACGTATGGCAGGATTTCCTTCTTTTTTAAGGCTGAATAGTATTCTGTCGGATATATATACTGTATTTTCTGTATCATTCATCTGTCAATTCACATTTAGGTTGTGGGACTATTTCTAAAATAAATGTTCTATTTATGGCTAGTTTTCATTAGTGATTGCTACTTGAGATATTTGAATTTTTTGCTGTAATCCATAGTAGTAACATGTTAATAAACATGATGATGAATATTTTGTTTTATTAGAGGATGATGAGGAGGAGGAAGAAGAAGCCAGAGGCAAAATATCTCCCTATGATAAGTTAATTATACCTGGTAAGTTCAAGATATTTCTCCAATATCACATTTAAAGGAGGAGTGCTGTTCAATATTTCTTCAGCGCAAAACAATCTTTTTGAGTTAAATAAAGTAGATTTTTCTTTTTTTAGAAAAAAATGAAAAAGATACGCTTAGGCACAAAACTTGCAAACTACATAATGCACTGGGGTTAAACATCAGGGATACTAAAGTTGCGGGATGAAGAGAAATCCCTGTGAGAGCATTTGTTTCTGCTGCTCTATCCTGGAACAAAGCAAAAGGCAGCAAACCTGTTGATGGTTTGACTTCTTGGTCGGTTGGTCAGACCACCAGGGACTGGGCCACTGCAGCCCCTTCTTCACCCTGTTTTTGGTACTAGTGATGCCATCATCTTTTCCAGAAGACATTCAGACCCTGAACTGAGACTGGGCAGGTAAGAAGCTTTTCGGTTCACTGTTAACTCTGCAGCAGTTTTGTTCTATGAGAGTATATCACTTTCACTACTTTCAGAAGGGAAAAAAAACTAAACAAAAAAAAAAGAAAGAAAATAATAAAGACAGAAAAAAAAAAGAGCATATCACAAAGCACTCTTGAAAGCAAAGCATAAACAGCTTGTCCTAGGCAACAGGATTTACTTGGTGCTGAGCAGGCATTTCTTGTGACCTTTCCAAGAACGTTAGAAAGTGTTGTTTTTCGTCAGTTTGCATGAGGTGTATTCACAGGGCATCATTTATTTTGAGTCATGTGGTCAATACAAGAACAGCTGTTTTCAGCAACTTAGCACAAGGCTGTAACTAACAAGGATCTGCTCGCAGGTGTCAAGTTTGTGCCTATAATCATCTCCTCCTCTTGGTCCAGACACAGCTTGCAGAAAAGCTTCTGGAAGCCCTGAGACCCCCAGATAGCAGTCATCCTTGGGGATGGATAGTGCCCGTTTGCCTGTGAGCTCTGAAACCAGCGGCAGAAACGTGAAATGTCAAAGAGATGGATTGTCTCAGATTTCCCATTAATTTAAATATATGCCTCAAAGTGAAAAAGTAAATTTGATTACTCTAAATGAGCAAGTCTGTCCAGTTTATGAGAGTTTATCACTCCTGGGCAATATTCACTCATTGCAAACTCCATGGTAAATCATAACGTTTCCTCTGAGGTAACTGGATACATTTCAGCTCAACTAACAATGTGTCCTGCGCCAGGCACTCGCTGAGCCCTTCTACAATCCTGCAAGGCAGGAATTACACCCGTGTCTACCCGATCCAGAAGCTGAAGCCCAGGGATTTATCCAAGTCCACTTCACTGGTAAATGGGAGAACTGAAATTCAGACTCAGGTCTCTACACTGCACTGCCGCCAGAACACAGAGTTAGTGAAAGACAGGAGATGGAGCCACACAGGTAAAGTGAGCAACGATTCTCAGGCATAGTCCACTGGGCTGCCCTCTCTTTGTTGGACAGAATCGCCGTGGTGGGGAACCTGCGGCCTCAAGGCCACACGTGGCCCTCCAGATCTCCAAGTGTGGCCCCTCGACCAAATCCAAACTTCAAAGAACAAATCCCTTTATTAAAAGTATTTGTTTTGTAAAATTTGGATTCAGTCAAAAGGCTGCACCCAAGGATCCAGAAGACTATATGTGGCCTCAAGGCTACGGGTTCCCCACCCCAGTCTGTTGTTAGTAAATCACCCTCTTTCCAGAAATTGTCTTTATTTTCTATCTTCCTAAAAGAAATCAGAGCATTGTCTCATTTGCACCTGTTGGATTTTAATTGATGGAGGTCACTGAGTGAGGACACAGACAGGTCAATGCCATTGAAAGAAGAATTTATTGCTTACATTTCCCAAGAGAAGGAGGAACATCATGCCATGAAGGCCACGTGGGGAGCTCCAGGTTTGCTCAGTAGGCAGAAGTTGGAGCGCTGGGAAGGTCTATGCCAAAGTCTTTATTGGGGTTTCTGCAGGAAAGGCAAGGCAGGCCAGAGTAAACGGCTTAGGACTGGCTAGTGTGAGCTTTGTGGGAGGTCTCTAGGTGCCTGGTGCTTCATCCTGGGATGATTTAGGGCAAGGGAAATACTGGCTTGGTGTATGAGAGTTAGATAAAGGAGGTGGGTGGCTTGCATACGAGAGGCATTCTCCCAAGCATTTGCTTACTAACTTTAGGTGTTCGCTAGCCCTGAGAGGGGCAGTCTTGCCCCAGTTCTGTAAGGCCCTCCTCCAGATAATGAAAAAATATGATTAATACAAGCATCCGTGCTTGATTTGAGTGATGAAACATTCCACTCTATGGTCATCCAGTTCTAGGTGGTATTCTGTCCTTGATCAGTCATTGTATTTTACCTCTGCTATTAGCCTATATCCAGTTTGATTCTTTCAGATCTCCTAGTTGATGGAGACCAGTTTAAAGTTATATCTACATGATGAATTTGGGAACATTCATTAAAACATAGACTTTCACATGACTCCAGACAGCCACATACAGGGACCTCCTTGCTATGTACAATGTCACCAAGCAGAAATCTATTACTTGCTATCCACAGTGAGCCAGTACAGCGACAATAGATATTCCGAATAATTATCTTGAGATACTGCAAAATCCTGAAGTTCTCCCTGAATCATAAAGAGAATGAATGGACATTTAAAAAAATTCATTTAGAGGGAAGTATATTTTATCATATTAAAATTCTTTTAAAATCGGAAAACCAAAGATGTTTGCATTTGCAATATTTGATTAACTGGAATCTTCCAACTCCCAATCACTCTGGAAAAAAAAGATATAATATTATATTTTGAAATTACTAGGTCATTAATATAATTAATACAATTTCATCTAGGGTACAGTGGTGCGCACCTGTAGTCCCAGCTGGTACTCAGGAGGCTGAGGCAGGAGGATTGCTTGAACCCACGAGTTCGAGGCCAGCCTGGGCAACATAGCAAGACCCTGTCTTTTGAAAATAAATAAATATTCATCTAGACGTCTGACATCATGGAGCTTAAACAAATTCAATTTCCAGCGAATTTATTGACATAATTTTGATTTCAGTACTATATGAGCATTTGGGGGTTCAGATGTTTCTCTTCCTTTTCAAAATCTAGCTATTCATGGAGATCATGAAAATCCAATGGTCAAAGAAGAGCAGAGCAGGCCAGACCATTGTGGATTTATAGAATTTTATTCCACATGCTCAGTGTTCAGCCCTTGTTTTCAGTGTTAACACACATGGTAGATGATGTTCACGTGCTTTCCACATCCCTCATGGGTGCATCTTTCTCTGGGCTCTCTGTAGTACACTTACCTTTCTTACCTCCCGAAGAAAGCTTATTAGAATGTATCTAAATGACAATGGCATTATTATGTGCTCAACCAATACAATTTTAGAGTAAAAATCAAATTATTCCCAAGTTTTGTTGGGCTCTAATAGGTAGCAAGATATTTGCAATGCACCTGGACACTGATCTAGGCACCAGTGTACTCTGGTCCTGCTGTTGAGAACACCTGAGAATAGCAACCACCCTTGGAAAGTTTATTTCACTCATGCACATTTTAATCTCTTCATTCACTCAACATATACCCATTGAATTTGTACTAGAAGCTGGAGAAACATTTACTTTTATAGTTTAAAAGAAAATCGCAGGTGGGTAAAATGATCACCATCATTAATATGATCTGTGTGTTAAATTTGATAAACGCTGACCCTGTTGTATTGAACATAAATGTTTCATGGCCAATGGCATTAAGTGAGGAAAGAGATGGACCCGTGGAAATTAAATTCCAAGGGGAGTCCCACTTTTATTAATTTGGCAAACTGGCCATCAAAGCAGTTTGCTCGCAAACTGGCCATCAAAGCAGTTTGCTCGTAGCCATGACTGTCTTTTTGGAAGCCTGTGGATAATTGTATTGGAAGGATTGACCAGGAAGCCATTGATATCACAGGGTTGTCAGAGATTTGCTATTTATTTCTTCTGCTTTTATTGGAAGGAAGGAAGGAAGGAAGGAAGGAAGGAAGAAGGGAAGGAAGGAAGGAAAAGAGATTGTACAAAATAACAATTGGTTGGGTTTCACAGGGTGGTCTCTGGAAACGTGATGATTTACATGTATTTATCCTCCAGGAGAGGCAGCAAGAAGGCCAGTTTGACAGGCCATTTGTGGCAACAGGAGGTCCCAGCTGGTAACCAGACATTCACCGTTTGGGTTCTCCAGCACCCTTCTAGCTAGCTCCACTGTATTGTGCCAACTCTGGAGCTTCTCCTTCTCCCCAGAATTCGTCTGTGCGCTGGATGCTTCCGACGAGTTTCTGAAGGAGCGGGTGATAAACCTTCCTGAGACCGTCGTGGCGGGGACGCACTACAGCCAGGACCGATTCCTCCGGGCTCTGAGCAACTACCGGGACATCAATACTGAAGATGAGACTGTCTTCAACTATTTTGATGAAATTGAAATCCACCCGATACACATGGGTATGAAATGAATTCAGGGATAAGGTGAATGTTGGGAGCCAGAACCGCCTCCCCCAACGAACCCTGGTGCATGTGGAACTGGGATCATGGGGCTGAGGGAGGGTGGGGAGTGAACCACGTGCCAGGGCGCAGGCAACCACAGGACGAACAGGGCATGCTCCTGGGGAGTCACTGTACATGGGGATTTGGTGGTGGGAAGGTGTTATTATTCCATGAAAACATACAGATATGGTATGCATTCATATGACAAATTGGCATATTTTTTGAAGGACATTTCAAAGAAGTGTGTTTTTGCTGCCGGCTGCTTTGGGCCATTCCTGCAGGTTCCTTGGGGGCAGCGTTCTGTCCCTATCATATTGCTGGTTACTGGTGCTCTTCACAGATGCCCTCCTGGCCTTTAGACCGGCCAGCCCACCCCCATAGCTACCCAGAAAAGCAAATAGCGCTTCATGACACTCCTCCTTGTTTCCTGTAAACACATAACTCAGAGCTTAGCACACACCAGGCGGCACTCAGTAAATATGGTCTTGCATTATCCTCATCATCATTATCGTTCCTGGCTCCAAATCTCCTGTGCCCTGGCACGTAGCTGTTTCTAAAACTCCCCTTGGCTTGGTGAACCCCTGAATTTCCTTTCTGCTCTTCTGGATCTTGATGCTAATTCCTCACCTGGGTTGGGTGAGAAACAACCAGCCCCTGCCTGGTGGAAGCTCACTGGCCAGGATGACCCTTTGGGCCTCCTTTCTACCCTCAACAGCCAGATGGGAGAGCACGTGGACCCTGAAACAGTAGGAGGCTTAGAGCTAAGGGATAATGCCAGCAGGAGGCAAGAGAGCTGGTTCTATATTGGCTCTGCCTCGGTTTTCTTGTCTGTGAAATAGGAAAGTAACCAGGCTTATAGGGTTGTTACATATGGTAGAGATAAGATATGGGCTGGGCTGGTGGCTCATGCCTGTAATCCTAGCACTTTGGGAGGCTGAGGCTGGAGGACTGCTTGAGCCCAGGAGTTTAAGACCACCCTGCACAACATAGTGAGACCTCAGCTCTACAAAAAGTTTTTAAAAATTAGCTTGGCATGGTGGCATGTGCCTATAGTCCCAACTACCTGGGAGGCTGAGGTGGAGGATTGCTTGAGCCCAGAAGTTTGAGATTGTAGTGAGCTATGATGACGCCACTGCACTCTAGCCTTCGCAACAGAGCAAGACTTTGTCTCAAAAAAAAAAAAAAAAGGCACTTCATCAAGTGCCTAACACATGGAAGGAGTTCCACAAGTGGTAACTTTGTTATTACTACCAATACTAAGTTATAAAATGATATGCGGGGCCGGGCGCGGTGGCACATGCCTGTAATCCTAGCTCTCTGGGAAGTAGAGGCGGGTGGATTGTTTGAGCTCAGGAGTTCGAAACCAGCCTGAGCAAGAGCGAGACCCCGTCTCTAACTAAAAATAGAAAGAAATTAATCGGACAACTAAAAATATATAGAAAAAATTAGCCGGGCATGGTGGCGCATGCCTGTAGTCCCAGCTACTCGGGAGGTTGAGGCAGGAGGATTGCTTGAGCCCAGGAGTTTGAGGTTGCTGTGAGCTAGGCTGATTCCACGGCACTCACTCTAGCTCGGGCAACAGAGTGAGACTCTGTCTCAAAAAAAAAAAAAAATGATATGGTATTAAGAAATATAAAAATAACAATTTATAAATTTGTAAATTCTTCTCTTTTTTGCACCCTCAGCAGCAATTGGGTTTTGCCCTCATCTGGACATGTTTCTGCATGTTGAACATGTTTTATATGTAAAACCTAAGGATTCTACACCTTCTAATATGTAAATTAGTTTACACCAATTAGAGAACTAGGAAAGAATTGTGAACAAATTTCAGAAGAGTAGTGATTGTCATCTTTTCAGTAAAGCCCAAAAAATTATTTAAAGAAAGATAAGGAGAGTCCCCAGGGAGAAACATTGAGAAAATCAGAAATGATGAGGAGGCATCAATGAGTGGTCATTGTGTTCCTGTCTCATCCTGTGCCCATGACATTTGGCCTCATCTCCACAGTGACAACTGAGAGATAATGTGAAAGCAAAGGGGAAAAATGTGTCACAAAGATAGCAGTAGGGGGAGGGTGTCTCAAGGCCAGGAATGCAGCCTGGCCTCAGAAGGCTCTGGAATGGGGCCCTGGAACGGTGCTGGGAGCCACATTCTCTCTGCATCTAGACCCTACTTCTCTGTCAATGTCCCTTTCGTCCTCTCTTTGAGCCAGCGTTCCCTCCCTCCTCTCTGGCCCCTATGGTAGACTGAGGCCACCCCACAGACCCAGAGTTGCCATGTTATACTGGGAGCCAAGCCCAGAACTGGACTTGACTCTCTCTGTCCAATTCCACATTCCTAGAAAGGCAACTCTGCCGGTCACAGTTTGGTCAGGTGCCCACGCTGGTCTGATCAGCAGGTTCTCCGCTCCAGTGTCAGGATTGGAATATTGCTGGGGTGAAAACTCTTCCCTATGACCCCCTTCTCCAAAACTAGAGCCTTTCCCAAAACGTTTTAGGGCACTTAGTGACATCAAGGTTGTAGTTATTCAGAGGAATCAGAGAGAAACACATTTAAATGTCACAGGTCAGGCAATAAGGAGGTACCAAATATGACTTTGTTTTTTGAAGGTTTTCTTTGCTTTTTTCCTTCCAAACAAAGGGTCTCACATATTTATTACTGAGCCAGCTTACTAGTGCAGAGCATATAAACAATGAGAAAAACATTTTCCCAGTAAATTGTGTCCAACTGTCCAGATAGTGGTGACATTTTCAGCTTGATGGTGAGATGCGGCATAAATATGTGCACCATCTCACGGGCCGTTCCTTACAGACCCAGCTTCGTTTTTCTCCAGTGTCTTCTCTTGGAGTTGTAACTGATTTTATTACCAGTTTTCATCCAAACCACTGGGGAATGGGATGATTTGGCTTTTGTTTTCTGGCCAGGAATTGCTTGATCCTGAAAGTCTCATGAGAAGACATGGTGAGAAACGAAGTAAATCACACACACACCACGATGACGGAGAAAGGGAGAGGTTTTTTGCTTTTTTTTTTTTTGAGACAGAGTCTCACTGTGTTGCCCGGGCTGGAGTGCCGTGGCATCATCCTAGCTCACAGCAACCTCAAACTCCTGGGCTCAAGCGATCCTCCTGCCTCAGCCTCCCGAGTAGCTGGGACTACAGGCATGCGCCACCATGCCCGGCTAATTTTTTCTACATATTTTTAGTTGTCCGATTAATTTCTTTCTATTTTTAGTAGAGACGGGGTCTCGCTCTTGCTCAGGCTGGTTTCGAACTCCTGAGCTCAAACAATCCGCCCGCCTCGGCCTCCCAGAGAGCTAAGATTACAGGCGTGAGCCACTGTGCCCGGCCTGGTTTTTTGCTTTTTTAAGGGCTTGCTTCTGCCCCGCCCCTCTTCCCATGTTAGCACCTAGTGGTGCCTCTAGCCTAGGTCAAGGCCACACAGACGCTGGGTGGGTGCAGCAGTGGCTGTGGGTGGGGGAGAGGCTGGCAGTTACCCAGAGGGAAGCCTGGAGGGACTCAGTTCAAACGCTTCTGCTGTAAGGTCCTCTGCAGACACCCTCCAGGCAAACCCAGTGACTTTGTGGAAATCTCACCGTTTATCTATAAGCCATTTTTCTTCTTCTTCTCTTTGGTCTTGATATGAACATTAGTCACATATTCTGGAGTCTGGACATTTTCCTATTCAAGTAGGCTAACTAATATGGTTAATTTTTTATGAATTGAAAATGTATCCCAGAATCACTGAACCTTAGAAACAGAAAACAGGAGGAACCTCAAGGTTATCCTATCCGGCCTCCAGCAAGTGCAGGACTTTCGTCTGTAGAAACCAGTGAAAGAACTGTCCCAGTCTTTGCTTGAGTACCTCCAGGGATGGAGAGCTCATTACTTTTGAGGCGACCCATGCCCCATCCACCCACTCCAATCAGCAGTGATTGCTAGGACTCAGAGATGCAAGTCCATATCTTCCTACCCATGACTCTCAGACTCTGGTCTGCTATTTGCCCGTGAGAGAAGAAATTCTGAACTATGCTGGCAATTAGAAAAGAAAACCCCAATGTGGTAATTTACATAATTTACTATCACAAGTTTATAGCAAGTCATAAAGAATTTTCCCAATTGCAGGCAGGCCTGGAATATAAGTATGTGTTGATCTCCTCTCCCCCGGTATTTAAAGATGTAGGAAAACTCGAAGATGCTCAGAATAGACTTGCTATCAAACAGCTCATCAAAGAGATTGGGGAGCCTCGAAATTATGGTTTAACAGATGAAGAAAAGGCGGAAGAGGAGCGGAAGGCTGCAGAGGAATGCCTGGCCAGGGAGGCTGCTGAGGAAGCAGAACGCCAGCACAACGAGGCGGTGGAGATGGCGGAGAAGCTGGCTCGCTGGGAGGAGTGGGTGAGTGTGAGCGTGAGTGGGAGTCTGTGTTGGGGGAGGGGCGCCTGGCAAAGCCACTTAGGCCACTTCCGCTTCCCATCCTGCTATAGCAAAATGTCGCCAAATACTCCAAACAAGTTTTTTTTTTTTTTGGTCATATGTACCATTTTAAAAAATGTATCCATGGTCATTTGCTAAGTATCAATAACAATATCAATGGAAAAAAAGCCAAACTATGTAAAATAATTTTAAAAAGATCTATTCTGAGCCAAATTTGAGGACCATGACTCAAGAAGTCTTGAGCGGCCAGGTGCAGTGGCTCACGCCTGTAATCCTAGCTCTCTGGGAGGCCAAGGCGGGCGGATTGTTTGAGCTCAGGAGTTCGAAACCAGCCTGAGCAAGAGCGAGACCCCATCTCTACTAAAAATAGAAAGAAATTAATCAGACAACTAAAAAAAAAATACATAGAAAAAATTAGCTGGGCATGGTGGCGCGTGCCTGTAGTCCCAGCTACTCGGGAGGCTGAGGCAGGAGGATGGCTTGAGCCCAGGAGTTTGAGGTTGCTGTGAGCTAGGCTGACGCCACGGCACTCACTCTAGCCCGGGCAAAAGAGTGAGACTCTGTCTCAAAAAAAAAAAAAATTATATGGCCTGGAAAGAGCTTCGGAGATCAATTTCTCTAACTTGCCAACCTTACGCTACTGAAAAATATACATTAAGCAATATAAGGACAGGGATACAGATCTTGAACATGATGGCTGTTCAATGATTACAGTGAAATGATAGAAAGATATTGTGCCGCATCATGTTGTCATTTAACCACTGTGCCAGTATTAGAACAAACTCCTCCCCTCTCAACCTACCCAAGCAATTCCAGGAATTCCCAAGGAATTCCGACACTGGTAATTGCCAGTGTTGGGGCTTGAGAGGGAACTGTTCAGTAGGGCCAAGGTCAGAAATGCCAACTGGAAAAGACAAGGAGCAGAAGGGACATTTTTATAATACCCTAGCTTTTTATAATATGTTGCAAAGTTTTTCTCAGTTCATCCTTTGTCTTGTAACATTATTTATTGCGTTTTACATCTTTTCTCTGAGGGTTGAAAATGCCATCCTTATCATAAGGTGCTGAACATTTTTAGCAGTGTCTAACTGTATCTGGGGTGAATTCTGTGACAATGTTCTCCCCTTTCTTTTTTTTTTTCCCCTTTCTGATTGTACCTTTACTTTACCCCAAATGTTCTATTTGTAGAACAAACGACTAGAGGAAGTGAAAAGGGAAGAAAGAGAGTTGCTGGAGGCTCAGTCTATTCCCCTGAGAAACTATTTAATGACCTACGTTATGCCAACTCTTATGCAGGGTCTGAATGAGTGTTGTAAGGTCAGACCAGAGGATCCCATTGATTTTCTGGTAAGAGATTGAATTTTTTTAAAAAATAACAATGTGAAAATAAAATATGCCTGAATTTTAACAAAAAATCAGTTGAGATATAAAAACTGTCTGTCTAGTTATTTGGGGAAATAGTTTCTAATACATTCACAGTTTATATTAAGATTTTCATTATTCATCTGAAAGTAAAAAATTTATGTACTTTTATATTTAAATTATAAACATTACTAGTACAAATATATGACTAATAATAACTTGTAAGTTGTTGACTTCTCTTTTTTGTTTCCTTTCAACTGCAGGCAGAATATCTCTTCAAGAACAATCCTGAAATGCAGTGAAACTTTAAAGATCTCGTATCACATACCTTTACGGACTTAGAGATCAATGCAACGTTGTAATTTGAAAAAGTGCTTTTAAAAATGCTTTTACACTTTTTGCAAAATTCCTTTTTGCTGTAAACAAACATTCTATAAAGTAGAATCATTATAAAAAGCTATATGGCAATGAATGACTACTTCATTAAAACTATATTTTGAAAGATAAATTGATAAGGCGTCTGTGCATAGCTCATGAGACAAATATTGATTTGATATTTTATTCTTTGGTCAGTTCTAAGTATTCTGCCTCTGCACACTAATGTTTATAGAAATTTAACTTATAGCATGAAGAAAATCAGACTATATGTTATACTAACATTAGGCTAATTAATTTACATGACTTATTATGGTCTGAATACCAATGGTGTTCGAAATGGAAGCAAATTAGAACAGTTTATGCTTTGTTGAGTCACAGTAACTCAGGCATGGTTTGTTTCTGCAAGATTGCTTTTGAGTTCAGGGTCAGAATCCCAGCCAATGAGTCATAGAGAACTGTAAACCTTTAGGTAAAAAAATTCATGTAGTAGGATAAATCTAATATTTGTGATAATCAGAAAGTTGCTGAATATTTTCTACAAACTTTATAATATAGGCATAAGTTATCAATCCCTATGGTCTTTTTCAGCTCTAAAAATCCCATAAAATTCATAGAATTACCCTGAATGACAAATTAGTTTATGTTTATTTTAATGGCATGTATACTTCATCCCTTTAAATAATGTAACCTAACATAACTGTCCTATTTTTTTTTGAGACAGAATCTCACTCCCTTGCCTGGGCTAGAGTGCCGTGGAGTCAGCCTAGGTCACAGCAACCTCACACTCCTGGGCTCAAGTGATCCTCCTGCCTCAGCCTCCCGAGTAGCTGGGACTACAGGCATGCGCCACCATGCCCGGCTAATTTTTTCTATATATATTTTTTTAGTTGTCCAGATAATTTCTATTTTTAGTAGAGACGGGGTCTCGCTCTTGCTCAGGCTGGTCTCGAACTCCTGACCTTGAGCGATCCAACCGCCTCGGCCTCCCAGAGGGTTAGGATTACAGATGTGAGCCACTGCGTCTGGCCCAGGCCCCACTTCTAATTCTAGTTCTCTTGCTCTTTCTACCACATCTGCAGTTACTTCCTCCACTAAAATCTTGAACCCCTCAAAGTCGTCCATGAGGCTTGGAATCAACTTCTTCCAAACTCCTATTAATGTTGACATTTTGACTTCCTTCCATTGATTGCAAATATTCTTAATGGCATCTAGGATGCTAAATCCTTTCCAAAAGGTTTTCAATTTACTTTGCCCAGATCCCTCAGAGAAATCACTATCTATGGCAGCTATAGCTTTATAAAGTTTATTTCTGAAATAATAAGATTTGAAAGTCAAAATTACTTCTTGATCCATGAGCTGCAGAATGGATGTTGTGTTAGCAGGCATGAAAACAGTATTAATCTCCTTGGACATCTCGATTAGAGCCCTTGGGTGACCAGGTACAGTAATATTTTGAAATATTCTGAAAGGAATCTTTTGAGCAGGAAGATTCAACAGTGAGCTGAACATATTCAGTAAACTAAGCCAGGTGTGGTGGTGCACGCCTTAAGGCCCAACTACTTGGGAGGCTGAGGCAGGAGGGGAGGATCGATTCAGCCCAGGAGTTTGAGGCTGTAGTGCATGATTATTGTGCCTGTGAATAGCCAGTGCACTCCAGCCTGGGAAACATAGTGAGATCCTGTCTTTTAAAAAAAGAAAAATTCAATAAACCATGCTGTAAACAGATGTGCTGTCATCCAGGCTTTCTTGTTTCACTTATAGAGATTTAGCATAATTCTGAGAGGCCCTAGGATTTTTGGAATGGTAAATGAGCATTGGCTTCAACTTAAAGTCACCAGCTGCATTAGCCCCTAACAAGAAAGTCAGCGTCCTTTGAAGCTTTGAAGCCAGGCATTGACTTCTCCTCTGTAGCTATGAAAGTCCTAGATGGCATGTTCTTTATTTTTGTTTTGTCTACAATGAAAATCTGTTATTTAGTGTAGCCACCTTTATCAATGATCTTAGCTAGATCTTCTGGATAACTTGCTTCTGTATCAGCACTTGCTGCTTCACCTTGCACTTCTGTATTATGGAGATGGCTTCCTTCCTTAAACCTCATGAACCAGCCTCTGCTAGCTTCAACTTATCTTCTGCAGCTCCTCACCTCTCAGCCATCACAGAATTGAACAGAGTTAGGGCTTTGTTTTGGATGTAGGGCTTTGGCTTAACGGAATAGTGTGGCTGGTTTGATCTTCTATCCAGACCACTCAAACTTTCTACATATCGGCAATAAGGCTATTTTGCTTTCTTATTTATGTATTCACTGGAGTAGCACTTTTAATTTCCTTTAAGAACTTTTCCTTTACATTCACAACTTGGCTAACTGGCTCAGGAGACCCAGCTTCAGCCTATTTTTGCTTTTGACATGTCTTCCTCGATATGCTTACTCATTTCCAGCTTCAGGTTGAGTGAGACACGTGTAGCCCTTCCTTTCACTTGAACACTTACAGGCCATTCTAGGCTTATTAACTGGTCTAATTCCAATAGTGTCATGTCTCAGGGAATAGGGAGGCCTGAGGAGAGGGAGAGAGATGGTGGAGCAGTTAGAACACACACAACATTTATTAAGTTCACCATCTTTTATGGGCTCAGTTTGTGGCACCTGAAAACAATTACAATAGTAACATCAAAGATCACTGATCACTGTAACAGATATAATAATAATGAAAAAGTTTGAAATATTACAAGAATTACAATTAAGTATTGTGTGACACCGAGACACTAAGTGAGCACATGCTGTTGGAAAAATGGTGTTGATAAATTTGGCCTGATGCAGGGTTGCCAAAAACTGTCAATTTGTAAAAAATACACTATCTTCGAAGCACAATAAAATGAGGTGTGCCTATATATTCAAGTCCTTTGCTCATTTTTTATTTGGATTGTTTATCTTTTTGTTCCTGAATTGTAAGAATTCTTTATGTATTCTGGATATAAGACCCTTATCGAATACATGATTTGCAAATATTTCCTCCCATTCCGTGGGTCTTCTTATTCTGTTGATGGTGCCCTTTAATTTTGATGAAGTCCAATTTACTTATTTTTCATTTTGTTTCACTGCACTGTTTTTGACCCTTACATTTTACTTGAAAATTCCAAGTAAATAATGAGAATGTATTTCCAACAGTTTAAAATCATTAGTCTTTATAATAGTTACATTTTCATGCCTTCATTTCATGATGTTGCTTCTTAGTTGACTGAAAAAACCCAAGCAATCAAAAGACAGCTTCTACATCCTCCCACTAGAAACGTACCTCTGCCTTCCCTTCTGCTGCAGAGAACTGTCTGTGCTCCTGTCCAAGGTCAACCCCCAACTTGTGCCCTGGAGCCTACCCCTTCCCGCATAATCAGATTCTGCTCCTGTAATTTCCCATTCTCTCTTGTAGCTTAATTTTTCTCTCACTTCTGGATCATCACCCTTAGCTTTATTTTATCGTGTTTTTTAAAATAAAGATGACATCCCTCCATGTTGCTTAGGCTGGCCTTGAACTCCCGGACTCAAGTGATCCTCTCATCTTAGTCTACCAAGTTGCTGGGACTACAGGCACGTACCACTATGCCTAGCTCAGCTTTACACATCATGTACTAGCTTCCATACTTCAAAATAAAACAAGACAAAAACAAATTAAAATGAAAAACGTTCCTAGACCTCCAAATCCTCCAGCTAAGGTCCCAATATTCTGCTTCCCTTTATAGCAAGGTTACTAGTGAGCTCCACGTTTCCAAATCCAATTGTTAATTCAGGCCTCATCTTACTGGGCATCCAGAGCATCTGACACATTTGATCATTTCCTCCACGAAACACTTTCTTCCCTGCACTGGATGTCTAATAGGCACATCCAACTTTAACCTGGCCAGCTCCAATTCCTAATCACCCTCCTCCCTCCCCTCTGCCTGCCGCTCCCCACATTTTCCCATCTCAGTTATTGGCAACTCCATTCTTCCAGTTGATCAAGCCCAAAACCTTGGAGTCATCCTTGACTCTTTGTTTTCTCTTATCTCATATCCAGTGCATGACATTGGCTCAACTTTCAAAACATACCCCGAGTCTGTCTGTTTCTCATACTTCCAACACTACCCCCTGGGCCAAGATGCCAACATTTCTCACCTGGATTGCTGCTGTAGCCTCCTCACTTGTCCTGCTCCTTCCTGTGACCACTGTCAGCCTAGCAGTACTAATAGAGTGAGAATTCACTCATGATCACTGAGAGGGCATCATGCCATTCCTGAGGGATCCGTCCCTATGACCTGAACACCTCCCTCCGGGCCCCACCTCTAACATTGGGGATCAAATTTCAATATAAGATTTGGAGGGGCCAAACATCCAAACCATATCACCTAGTGAATCATCATAGGTTATTGTTGGGATAAAAAACTTTGTCACACAGTTATCTCCAATTATTACCTCCTATATGACACCAAAACACAATCCAGGTAGTTTTCAATATATGAAGGGGTTCTGTTCTCAAAAACATTTTTGTGAATTTTGTCTGTCTGAATGCAGTATGGACCTCTGTGAGCCACTTTGGGGATTCTTCCCACTATTTATGACATTGCTCCGTGGAAAATGCGATCTGAATGACACAGTACTACCCCTTATCTGGGGTTTTGCTTTCCGAGGTTTCAGTTACCTGCAGTCAACCTCAGTGCAAATATAGTAGACAGAAAATTCCAGAATAAACAAATCATAAGTTTTAAATTGCGTTGCTGTCCTGCTCCATCCCACTGGATGTGAATCATCCCTTTGTCCAGTGTATCTGTAGTCTACACTCCC
Source organism: Propithecus coquereli (assembly GCF_000956105.1). Classification (NCBI taxonomy): domain Eukaryota; kingdom Metazoa; phylum Chordata; class Mammalia; order Primates; family Indriidae; genus Propithecus; species Propithecus coquereli. The sequence goes on from NW_012148731.1 coordinate 1,031,173, forward strand.
ACCCCTTAGTCACTTAGTAGCTGTCTTGGTGAACAGATTGACTGTTGCCGTATCACAGCACAGTGCTTGTGTTCAAATCACCCTTATTTTCCTTAATAATAATAACCCCAAAGTGATGCTGGCATGTTGTTATAATTGTTCTATTTTATTATTATTGTTATTGTTGTCAATCTCTAACTGCACCTAATTTATAAATCAAACTTTATGAAAGGTATGTATGTATAGGAAAAAACATAGTGCACATAGGGTTCGGTACTATCCATGGTTTCAGGCATTCACTGGGGTCTTGAAACATATCCCCCACAGATAAGGGGGGACTTAAGCTACTTAAGATACCAGTACAAAAAGAAAAGAAAAAAAGAAAAAAAAAAAAAGATACCAGTACAGGCCAGGCACGGCAGCTCATGCCTGTAATCCTAGCTTTCTGGGAGGCCAAGGCAGGAGGATCGCTGCAGCTCAGGGGTTTGTTCGACACCAGCCCGAGCACAGTGAGACCCCGTCTCTAGTTACAAAAAATTTTTTTTTACAAATATAAAAAAAAGAAAAGATACCAGTACAGGTCTGGCATGGTGATAATCCCAACACTTTGGGAGGCTGAGGCAGGAGGATCCCTTGAGGCCCAGAGTCAAGACCAGCCTGGGAAACATAGTGAGACCCCCATCTCTACAAAATATTAAAAAATTAAAACATCATCCAGTTGTGGTGGTACGTGCCTGTAGTCCTAGCTACTCAAGAGGTTGAAGCAGGAGGAATGCTTGAAGCCCGGAGTTTGCGGTTGTAGGAAGCTATGATCGTGCCACCGTACTCTAGTGGGGGTGACACAGAGAAACCCCATTCTCCCCCTTCTCAGCAACCGGTACAAAACAGGCACTGGGTGTAAATGCAGTAAGGACAGGCAGCAGCTGGAAGAAGGTGTGGGCAGGGGCTTTGAGGACAAGCAAGGCAAGAGTAACAGTAGATTGTTTTAACCAATATACTGGCAAGTGGTCTTTATCTCACTCTTCACTTTCCTTGGCTACCATTATATCTTTAATTGTGTCCTAAACATGATCTGTGAACATCTAACTCATTGCTCATTTGTGAAATTTGAGTTGGAATAGTTGCTAGGTTTATGTGAGGTCCTTCCAGAGCTCAAACATGACTCCAAGTTATGATTACTGCTTTCAGAGTTTATAATCTCTATTTCCAGTCCAGATTTCTCTCCTTAGCCCCCGAAGCATATTTTCATCTGCCTTATAGACTTTTCTAAAGGTCCCACAGGCACTTCGAAATCAAGACATATCTAACTACTCTCCCGATCACATCCACTCACCCAGCTACCCTCCTCTGCTTCCTATTTCGTTTACTGGTAGCTCCATACACTGTCACCACTGCACTCCCACGACCTTTGAAATCATCTTTGTCGTCTTCCTCTCCATCACCTCTCACATCCAGGATTAACTATGCCTCCTAAAATCTCTCTCAAATTGGTTCCTTCTTTACTTCTTTATTTCAAGCTTCATCATCTCTCATCTTAACTACTGCAAGAGCCCCCTCACCTATCTTCCAGCTTCAAAACCACTCGTAATTCAAATTCATTCCCTACATTTTCTGAGTAATCTTTCTGAAACTATATATGTACCTTCACTCCTGTTTTAAAACTTTCTATGGCTCCCCCATTCACAAAAAGATAAAATCTCTCAGGATTAGCTTCAGGTCTCAGTTCAAAGGTCAGTTCCTCCGAAAAGCCTTGTCTATCTGAAGCTGATATGACTATCCTATCTGAGGTTGACCTCCCCCATAATTCCATCATGGTTTATTTTACTTACAGCACTTATCATAATCTGTTATTCTTTTTTTTTTTGAGACAAGAGTTTCCTTCTGTCACCACGGCTAGAGTGCCGGTGGCGTCAGCCCTGGGTAATTTTTTCTATTTTTAGTAGAGGCAGAGTCTTTTGCTCAGGCTGGTCTCAATTCCCAGCTCAAGGATCCTCTCCCCTGGCCCTCCCAGAGTGGTAGGATTACAGGTGCTAGGATTACAGGTGTGAGCCACCGCACCCAGCCAAAAATCTGTTATTCTCTTGGTCTGTTTATTTGCTTATGGATTTATCTGCCCTCCCATCTTCCCTTTTGTAAGATCTATGTGGATCAGAGATTTTATTTTTCATAATGGAAAGTCACTTGCCCAGCTTAGCACAGTAATGGGCACGGCAGGCACACCATAACCACTTGTTGAATGAAGGCCCCTTATCTTCTGCCCCTCACTTAACTTTCCAGCTTTATTTCCACCACTCCCTACTATGTTCCTGTGGTTTAGTCAAAGTCTCCCTCTCTCCAAATAAACTTTAAATTACTTGCACTTTTCTATCTTTTCAAATTTTTCCCTCTACCTGATATGCCCTTCTCCTCCTCCTGTCCACTTATCAAACCTTACTTTTCTATCAGGACCTTTCTAAAGTCACTGCTTATGTGAAGTCTACCTTGACTCCATCTTCAAGTATGGTTCCTTTTGAATGTCTTCAGCAAGTAGCAGGGTACTAGCACTTTCTAGGCACTAAATATTCCATCTGTTGTGCTATCTAGCTGCCTCATTCCATGGAGGGCTGAAACAAAAATGGTTTGATGCAACTATTAATCTATACTGAAAACACAGAGGTTTAATGTCTATCTCTTCTTCACTGCCTTCTGAGATGCCGGGCAGATGACAGTACGAGTGGAAAAGTTCCCACTCTTTCATTCATAAAGTACCTCATTGGTGCATTATCTTTATGAAAACTTTTAAGTCCACAGCCTTAATATGTCATTTTTCTGGAAAATGTGGATCTTAGATTTTTAACCTTTTAAGGACAAGGATGCTAGTTGGTCCCCAACAAAAGCCTACCTTGATGACAAGGAGTAAGGGACTAAAGGGAAGAATTGAGAATCAAATATAAGTCTGTCTCCAGATCAGTGCTGTCTGACTGAAATGAGGACCACGTATATAATTGAAGATTTTCTAGTAGTCACGTATTAAAGTTAGAAAAAACAGGAGAAATTAATTTTAATATATTTTCCTTAATGTAATACATCCAAAATATTATTTTAATTTGTAATCAATATAAAAAATCATCAGTGAGGTGTTTCACATTCCTTTGAGCTAACAACTCCAATATCTGTGTGTATTTTGCATTTACGGCACATATTAAGCGGACTAGCCTGATTTCAGGTGCTCAATAGCCATAAATGGTAAAGGGCCACACTGCTGGATAGCACAGGCTTAGATCCTGTACTTTTCCCGTTCTAAGCCATTAGTCCTAGAATGCTAGTGCTGCCAGACATTCTGTGAAAAAAAGGAAAATCCTTGTCAAATTCCCTGAGGTTTTACAACTTCATAATAATATATTTAAGGTTGACTTAGAACTCAGCCTTATAAAAACATATGTATTTAAAGAGTTTTGAACTTTGGTTAATGTTGTTTCCCCATATTTATGATTCCTTCCTCCCCTCTCCCCTCCATTAACCTTCTGTGTGACACTGTAAAACTTAGAATGCGTTCTAATTTGAAGAGAGAAGGATATGGGAGTAGAGGTTCTGTCTCAGGCACTTTCTTAAACTTTTGCTGGGGGGGGGGTGTCGGGGGAGGGGCGGAGGAGAGGAGGTAGACTCCCAGGTCCCACCCTAGATAGAATGAGGGCTGGAAACGCAGCCCTGAGGAAATTATAGCCAAAACAGCCTTTGCTAAAATCCCAAAGGTTACTGCCATCGATGTTTCTACTGAAGGACAGCTTTATCAAGAAGTTCCAGTGCACCATTTGTTAAAAAGTAAAATTAGCTCGTGTTCCAGAACTCGCTGTCATCGCAGTCCTATCCTGCACATGTAATCATTCAACAAATATTTGAGCGCCTACATACAAGGCATCAGGAATGCACTGGTGGACGAAACAGACTGAGTTCCTTTTCGTGGGAACTCAGTCTGGTGGGGATAGACGGAGTCCTAACAACATTTCTGCACCAAACTGTGTGCTAAACACCTGTCTTGCATTATCACATTAAACAGACACAACCCTAGTAGGCATTACTCCTACTTTGCAGTGCGAAGCATGAAGCGGTTGAGTAACTTGTTCCCACTTGACCCCGTTCTAAGCCCCGCGCTCCGGAGTGGCCCACAGTGGACGCGTGGGCGCTGCAGCCCCCCCGGAAGCGCCTCCGCAGACGCGGTTCTAGCAAAGCAGCTGCCGCGACCTCAGGTGGCAGAAAGGCGGGACCTCACAATGCACCGGAAGTGGCCCCTCGTGAGCCTGGGGTCTCTCCGCGTTCTTCCTCGTGCCGTCCAGGCTGCGTCGCCCACGAAAGCGTCCCCGCCGGAGGGACAGTCCGCCGCCCAGAGCCTCCCTGACCACTCCCACCCTTCATCCAACACCCACCTCAAAGCGTGAGAGGGTCTGGGTGGAAATTGCTCGGTCGCTGGCCGCCTCACGAACTACGCTTCCCGTGAGGCTTCGCGGCGACGGGTGGCTGGTGCGCAGGCGCACGCATGGCGTGCGTGGCGGCGTCACCGGTTCTAGAACGTTGCTGTGGTAGCGCTCGGGCGCCATGTTAGGACGAAGGGGAAGGAGGAGAAGCGCTTAAAGCGGCGGGAGCGGGTGCGGGAGTGGGGTTGGACCCAGGGCTGAGGCAGGCCCCCCCCTCCCTCCCGCCTCAGTGGATCATGCCCAGGGCGGCAGCGGCGGTGGTTGCGGGGGGGAAGTGACTGGGCGGTGCCGGCGCAGGAGACGATGCCGTTGTAAGTGATTTGTATTCTGTTTTCTCTCGCACGCCTGCTGGGCCTTAGGGGCGTCCGGGAAGGGGGAGGGGGCGCGCGTGAGCCGGGTCTTTGCCCCGTGGGGGAGGCAGGCTGGACTGGGGCCCTTCCTGTTTCCTCACCCGTTCGCCGCCGCACTTCCCCCGTCTGCTCGGTTCCCGCGTTCCCCCACCCTTCCTGGCTGGTTCAGCTGCCGTCGGGCCCGGGGCCTTCCCCTTCCGGAACAGCCGGAGGAACCCCTAACCCTACTTAATTTTACAGCTTCTCCGCCCCGTTAAAAAAAAAAAAAGACAACAAAAAGCAAAACACCGCAGGGCAGTAGGGAAAGAAGGCTTGGCCTCCACGCGGGATCTGCACTCAGGGTTCGGTCTCGCCCTTGGCGCCTTTCGGGCCCATTTCGATGCTTCTGTTATTGGTCCGCCTCCGCTTGGTCCCTCTCTTCGTCTCGTTTCCAGGATGCCCGTATTGTGTGCCTACTTCCTATTTTCCTTGTCCGAATGTGCGTAAGCACGAGTTAAAAGCCCAGTTTGGAGCGTCGAGCCCCACAATTTGAGCTCTTTATATCCACGCCCGCCCCAGTCCTCCCCAGCCCTCTCACCGTCTGGGGAGAAGGCACTTCCCGGGGTCCCCTCCTCCGAAATGTATTGTATGTATTGCGCTCCCCGTTTTGTTTTGATGAGGTATCCGGGTTTCACTTTGTTTCTTTTTTTCCTTCATCTGTAGTGATAGTTTTTTTGTTTTTCTGTAGTTTAAAGCTACATTTATGCCTTCTAATCCCACTATAAAATTTTCATTATAGTTTTACTTTTTTTTTTTCCTTAGAGGGTTTCTTAAAAGTTTTCTCTTTTTCTTTTCTCTCTTCTTTCTGAGAAAGAGATGTAATTTGACAGCTCATTGTTGGGATCAAAAAGTAGATTACATATTTTTTTCTGTGTATACTACAGCAGTGTTGAGGCCTAAATAGTGAGACTGCCTTTCTTCCGTTTTTAAAGATTAAAGTGTAAGAGTGCCCCGTTGAGAGGAGGGACCAAGTTTTCTTCATTTAGTAGTCCCTAAATGAAGCATGTAATTGACACTCAAAGTTTTGCTTCAATTAAATCCAAAATAAAAGTCTTTATGCCTTCCAGACACTTTATGTAGTACCTCAAGATTATTATTTTATTTTTTAAGGAAAGACAATTTCTTTTTTGCAAATATCCTGGATTAGTTTTACAATAACATGTATGTTATTGTGTGTATGTGTGTGTGGATGTGTGTCTTCATTGGTGAGACTCTAACTTTGAGACAGGCCATAATGACATCTTTCAAATGTTACATATTTTAAAAAGGGTTTTCATGGCGCCTTCTTATGCCTCAGCCCCATTCACCGACCCCTGTCATTTTGTTAAGAGGCCTATTAAATTATTCTTTCTGTGATGAGAACATTTGTTAGGCTTAATTAAATATACAGATCTACAATCTTAGAATCTACAAGGTCCCTGTTAATTGAGTCATCCTTTCATGAAATGGTAAGAAGATGCACAAGGAGAATTGAATCTAAAGATTTTAGTGGCATATCTCAGGATTTAAAATAAACTTAAATGTTTGCAGTAATGCCATGTAGTGACCTTGTTAGCTCACATTTTGTTGCAGTTTTTGAAAAGGGACTTGTCTTTGTGATAATCATGTCGGTATTAAAAATGATAGGAAATGTACACTTTAAAGAAAAGGCTACAGGCTGGGCAAGGTGGCTCACGCCTGCAATCCTAGCACTTAGGGAGGCCGAGGGGGGAGGATCGCTTGAGCTCAGGAGTTCAAGACCAGCCTGAGTAAGAGCAAGACCCATCTCTACTAAAAATAGATAAAATTAGCCGGGCCTGGTGGCAAGTGCCTGTAGTCCCAGCTACTCAGGAGGCTGAGGCCGAAGGATCACTTTAGCCCAGGAGTTTGAGGTTGCTGTGAGCTAGGCTGATGCCACAGCACTCTTAGCCCAGGCAACAGAGCAAGACTCTTTGTCCCAAAAAAAAAAAAAGGCTTCAGTGGAAATAACAGAAGTAATGTGTCTTATTTCTAAGAATTAAAAGTACTTTTGTACATAGTTTTCCCCAACATTCTTTGCGGAGGGAAGGTATAAATTTCCATTAAACACTCAAAGTACTTCAAATTCTTTGTAAGTTAGCTCAGATGTATAGAATGGAAGACACAGTCAGAACAGCAGATTTACACCCAGATATCTGCTTTCCTTTTTTTTTTTTTTGAAATTGGAACCATATTGCCAGTTTTTCATTAGCTATCCCTTTCTTTTTTTTTTCACTGAGATTTTGAGATAGCCCTCACTTTTAACACTAAATATACTATAATTCTTTTAAAGTAAACAATAGACAAAATCCTGCCTAAAGAAAAATAGACCTACTTCCTCATTAATTTACTATTGTGTTCTGGTGCCACAGTCATTGATTTTGTTTCTTTCATGTGCTGAATTATGATTTCCTAGTTATATTGTGTTTGACTTTCATTTTTAGTATGCCTGTCCTGTTAAATTTGCATGAGTGAGGTTGGGGCATGGACCATAGGTGAGTTGTCAGGATCAATTAAATAAAAATCGAAGTTTAGGATATAACAAAACATTTTGATCAAATATTCATATTTTGTCTGTATGTTAATATGTAACTACATATATAATTTTGAAAAGGCTGGTATGATTTAAGAGTCGTGGTGGTGAAGCTTCCAAAGATTTTGATTGTCTTAGGATCTGTTAATACACAGTTTCTCACCTAGGTACCGTTGACAGGCCAGAAAATGCCTTGGAGGGGGTTGTCCTTTGTATTGTAGGATGTTTAACAGCCTCCTGGGCCTCTACCTACTAACTATACTATGCTAGATCCAAGAGTCCTACCCTCCATCTCCCCAGTAGTGACAACTAAAAATGGTTCCAGATACTGCCAGTTGTATTCTGGTTGAGAACCATTGCATTAATACAAAGTGTCATGCCCTTATGGAAACTGTATTTGTATTTCTGCTCTACTCCGTTGGTGAGATCATTATTTGCATCAGCTCAGTTCTGGGTATCACACTTGTAATTAAAAAAAAAAAAACATGAGAGTAACCAGTATCAGTCAGTGATCTAGCATTTATGCCACATTCATAGAACGTCGTTCAAGTACTGAAAGAGACGTTTAGCAAGACTTAGGGGAGACAGTAGCTTTCCTCCCAAATGTTTCTGGGGGTTGTCACAAGAAAGGGATTTAGAGTAGTTTCTTGTTCTCACAACTGGTAGAACTGGGGCCTGCTGATGGGTGTTATACCATGCAGCCCTGCTTCTCTTAGTGCAATCTGTGGATGCTTGGGGAGGGGACCGCTGAGATCCTTTCAGAGGGGGTATGTAAGGATTCAGACTATTTTCATAATACCTGAGATGTTTTGTCTGTCTTGTTCTGTTGACTTTTACACTAATGATGCAAAAGCAATGGTGGGTAATGTGCTTGTGCTTTAGGAACAGTCAAGGCAGAGGACCCATATTGTAGGTCGTCATTGTGTTTCTTCACTACTACCCACAGTTAAAAAAGGATCCTTGATGAAGCAGTAAGAGGTTGTTAATTTTATTAAGTCTTGACCCTTGAGTTTGTCATTTTAATATGCTGTGGAAAGTATATGTAATATGGAAAGTACATGTAAAGCCGCATACTGGAAAGTAGAACCGAAGTTTTGAGGAAGATGACTTGTATGATTTGATTTGTGAGCTAAACTAGTGTTTTTTTTCACGCAGCTCCAATTTTATCTGAAAGAGCAAGCGATGAATTGTGGATATTCATACATGAGTATTTAGTGGACATTTACTTGAGAATAAAGTGAGCCTGTCACTTCAAGGAAAACAACTGACTGTATTTGTGGCCAGTGAAAAATTTCAGCTTTGAAGCAGAAATTAGGATTTTGGAAAGTTTGTTTCTTCATTTTAAGCTTGACAACTTCCTAATACTTAAAGATATTTCTGATATTAATGAATATAGTTGTTGATACTGTATGATGTGTGCTAATATTTGGAAGATATGTAACTCAGTGAACCCTTATTTCCCAAATGAATCATGATGTAAGAAAACATGTGGGTAAAAGGCACATTCAAAGTGCAAGGTAAACCAGATTTTAATGCAACAGTACGAAGGGTTTATTGACAAGGTTTTAGCTTTCATATTGTGACTGATATTTAAGAAACTACCACTTGTGGTGTTCTGGTGTAATATCAGAGAAGACTGTCCACAGTTATTTGAAAAAGCTGTTAAAATACTCTTTTCCAGTTATAATGTCAGTTTGATGCCAAGTTTTCTTCATATGTTTCAACCGAGATGATTTATCAAAACAGATTGAATGCAGAAGCAGATATGAGAATTCAGCCATCTTTGATTTAGTGAGAATTAAAGAGATGTGCAGAAATGGAGAATGCTATTCTCACTAAATTTTTTGTTTTGGAAAACAGTTTTGTTTTTTTTTTTGTTAAGACAGAATCTCACTGTGTTGTCTGGACTAGAGTGCCGTGGCGTCAGCCTAGCTCACAGCAACCTCAAACTCCTGGGCTCAAGCGATCCTCCTGCCTCAGCCTCCCGAGTAGCTGGGACTACAGGCATGCGCCACCATGCCCGGCTAATTTTTTCTATATATTTTTAGTTGTCCAATTAATTTCTTTCTAATTTTAGTAGAAACAGGGTCTCACTCTTGCTCAGGCTGGTTTCGAACTCCTGAGCTCAAACAATCCACCCGCCTCGGCCTCCCAGAGAGCTAGGATTACAGGTGTGAGCCACTGCGCCCGGCCAGTTTTTTTTTTTTTTTTAAGTTATTTATGTTAACATGTAATGGGTTTCTTGTTATTTATTTATTTATTTTATTTTTTTTTTATTTCATTTCAGCATATTATGGGGGATTGTTATTTAAATTAATATTTTAAAAAGGTTTTCGGTTATAATGTCCAATGCAATAAATATTGGTAGCCGTAATCCATATAAATACAAGATCTTTGGGGTGCTCAATACATTTTAAGAGTTGTAAAGGGATCCTGAGGCTAAAAAGTTTGAAAACTTGAGAACTGCTTCTTGAGAACAGCTGCTCCAAGATGGAGTAGGCTATTTCCAGTGGTGGTGTAAGTTGCCCTTTTGCAACATCTGTGGTGGTTTTTGAACACGCTATGGAGGGATGCCCCCCACCCCGATTTAAAGAAATTTTTTTTGTTGTTAATGAAAAATGGTGTAGTGGATAACCTTTAGGAAAGATAACTGCTAACTTTGGGAGATTTTGATTGTCAGATTTTAAGATTTGGAGATTGTGTAGTGAATTGCTGCTTAGTAAATGCTGGTTATAGTTTTGAAATGTTATGTTTTACCTCACATTTGTTTTGGGGACATCAAACTTGGTGGGAACATCCGAAGTGTATAGCCTACTACGCACCTAGGCTATATGGTATGACCTGTTGCTCCTAGGCTGTAAACCTGTATAGCTTGTTATTGTAGTGAATACTGTAGACAATTGTAACATAATAGTATTTGTGTATCTAAACAGAAAAGGTGCAGTAAAAATACGGTATTATAACCTTGTGGGATCACTATTGTATATGCAGTCTGTCATTGACCAAAACATTGTTATGTGGTGCATGTCTGTATTTTTAATGCCTTTATTTGTGTGCGGATACTTATTTAAAGCCATGCACAGATTGCCACTTACGTGTGGTCACTACCTTCTGTGGAAGGTACTTTGTTGTTTTTTTTAAAAAAATCTTTGGATTGTAGGCTTGCTGAATTGTTTAGCTTTCTCATTTGTGGAAATTTAAGGATTTGGGAAAGAAGAACTGTAGGGATTTTGTTAGCTACCTTTACTTTTTCTTCTATTTCAGAATTGTCTTCCAAAATTATATTCCCTCTATATTTCATCCAGAAACCAGCTTCTTGTATTTTATGATAGTTTTTATAGTTTTTGGGTTAAGAGTAGTGTTACTGTCATTTTGATCATTAGAAATTTAATTGTATTATTTGTTTTAAATACATTTAAATTTTATTTCCTGGAGTTAATTTTTATAGTATGTGACTTAATATATTTTTGACTATTCTTTTCTGATACATTTTATACTTTTTTTCAGGTTCTCCACTTTATATTTCTTTCATTTTCAAGTTGTACATGGCAAGTTGATGTAGGAGTCCTGCAATTTGGCTGGTTTTTTACTTCTTCCAGCCAGGTGGGAGAGAGAAGGGGAGGGGGCAGTTGGAAGTACTCTTAGGAAGGGGGTAAATAACCTGCCATTGTAGTATTTGAATAACAAGTACCCTTTCCCTGGAAAATCAACCTTGAATTTTTAAAGTTTGGCCTTGGGCTTTATCATACTTTATTTCCCTTAAGCATAAACTATTACATCATCTGTGTTTGAGGCTCTGCTGCTGTTACTGAATACTGGCTCGATGGTGCACTTGGAATATGTATTAAAGAATATAGCTAAGTTTGGAATATATTTAGTACCACTTACACAGAACATGTTGTGATGGGCAAATTAACCACCCTTAGAATAGTATCTTAGGGAGCAGTATGCTTGCCTGTAAGCTACTATCATTATATACTAAACCACTTGTGAAAGAGAAGATTGTATTACTTTGCTAAGAAGTATTAAATAATATTTAATGCACTTTGAGATACTTCAGAGAGATCTCTTATTCTTTTTTCTTCCATGTTCTTTTCCCTGTTTCTGGGGTGGACATTATTTTTAAGGTTAAGACCTTTCAACAGCAAATTATACTGTGGTGAATTGTTACATTAAATAAATTATTGTAATTGTAGTTTGCAGTTTATTTTGATTGCTTCCAAAGAAGAATATCTAGCAAGTTAAGCTTTCAGTTTTAAAAATAAAGCATTTTCTGTTCAGTAAGTGGTAGCTCTAAATTTTGAGGTAGTTGACTGTGTTAATGGGGTATAGACAGTGCGTTGTTCCAAATGCTTAATATCAGTAGGCAGGGATTCATCAGTAGAGTCTGAGCTTTGTATTAGGATGTAAAATACTTAAATATTAACTATTTGGGAAACACCATTGGTGATATGATGTTGTCCTTTCCTTTAGTGTGTTAGTCATCTGGCTGTCTGGCTAGACAGAGTCTTCTCTCCCTTCCAGTCGTTTAATTTGTACACTTTAACCTTCTCCTAGCATAGTCATGATTTTATCTTTGTTCCTTTAATGTTTTTTTTTCAAGCTTTTACTTTGCACTTATTTGTTGTTTAAGGATCTGAAATCCTAGACTAAATTTGAGACTGTCATTGAAATCAGAGACTATCTTAAGCATCTGTGTGTGTCTGTCTCTTTCTTTCTTCCTTCCCTTCTACCCTTCTTTCCCTTTCTTGCCTTTTCCCTTTTCTTTCTGTCTTACACTGTCATCTTGGCTGGAGTGAAGTGGCATCATCATAGGTCACTGCAACCTGAAACTCCTGGGCTCAGAGGATCCTCCTACCTCAGACTCCGAAGTAGCTGGGACTATAGTCTACCACCATGCCTGGCAGATTTTTTTTCTGTTTTTAGTAGAGATAGGTCTTGCTCTTGCTCTAGCTGGTCTTGAACTCCTGACCTCAAGTGATCTGCTTCAGCCTCCCAGAGTGCTAGGATTACAGGTGTGAGTCACCATGCCTGGCCATCTGTATATTTTGATTTCAGCATTGTCTTTTATACATATTCAGGAGTTTGGTCAATTTCAGCCTCATAAATACTGTGCTTTCTGACAAAAATAAGTTAGATGAGAAAAAGGTGCTTTTAGGAAAACTGGGTTGATGTTTGATAACCTTGGCTATTGTAGCAGCTTTCTGGAGCAGTAAGTAAGGCATGATTTGCTTGGGATTTACCATTTCTAGCCGCAGAATATTACACTGAGAAATCCATTTTAAAAATCTTTGTTTACTTCACTTCTTTAAAATAGTGATTCGATTAGCATAATAGTGATTTTAATTAGTTTTTAAAACAGTAATTGTTTTAAAGTGAGGATTTGTTTGGTGCCCCTTGCTGCCATTTTAGGGGGTGATTTTAGCCTCCTTCCTATCACTATCAGAATTTAATGCTAAATGGTAGAATTAGATGATACGTCAACTTTTGCATAATTTATATCTAATAACAAATCGAGACAAGATTATGAAATATAAAGTGAAAGTTTCCTATCTCAGTTCTCCTTTCATGTGTTTCTGTGCACATGTAAACGTAATACACCAGTAGTTTTAAAAAAAATAAGACTATATATTGAGAAAGATGTATAGAGGCACCTCAGTATAGAGAATGATTATAGGCTATGAAGTGAGATACCTGGGTTCATATCCTGACCCAGGGAATTTAGGCAAACCTTCTCTTAGTTTCTTCTTCTATGAAGTGGAGACAGTTAATAGTGGAGTTGTTAAGAACAATTGGGAATAATGTAAAGTGCTCGGCACTCTACCTGGTATATATTAAGATTTCATTAAATGCTTGCTTTTTTTTTTTTTTTCACCTGACATAGCATCTTTCCATGCTACTACATGTACTACCTACGTCATTCTTTTTATTTGGCATAGTATTAAGTTAAAAGCATGTATTATAACTAGCCGCTTCTGCATAGATGGATGTTTAGGTGGTTTCCAGTTTGTTTTACTTCATTGCATACAGTCCTCAGTGAACAACCTTGAATATCTTTCTGTGTTATTTCTATGAGAAAGGTCAAATTCCAGAACCTATGGGGTCAGGAAAGGTAATATACAAAGGAATGGAGTGGGTAACAAGCATGCCCCCTTTTCAGGGGATAGTCCTAAGGTAGACACTGCTCATTTCAAGCTTGTTAATTGTATAGGAATTTGGGCCCTATTTTGGCCTGTGTTCCAATTCTTGCACCCATATACCCAAAGAGTGGCTGGAAATACGGGTTTTTATGTAGTATTTCATATTTTAAAAGTGTGTTGTGTATTAAAGAGAATACATTTTCCAACTTTAGGGCTTTCAGTTTGAATCTTCTATCCTAGTGTTTCTATAAGATAAATTTCTAAAAGTAAAGTTGCTAGACATAAACTTTTTAAATTGGTGTATGCATTTTTTATTTTATTTTTTTAAAAGGCGGGGTCCAGCTATGTTGCCCAGGCAGGACTCAAACTCCTGGGCTCAAGTGATCCCCTCTCCTCACCCTCCAGAGTAGTTGGGATTATAGGCATGAGCCACTGCTCACAGCTCTATTTCATTTTTACCAGATGTTATATCAATTTTGTTTTTTTCTCCTATCTGATTGTTTTAATTTACTTGCTTGATTTGCAGTGAAGCTTTTATTTTTTTTTTAAATCATTAATTTAAGAATTCTTTCAGTACTAAGAATATTACTGTTTTGGCCTAAGTTGCATGTATTTTCCCATTTTATCATTTTCTTTAGTTTTCCTTATTGATATATAAAAGTTAGAATATTTTAATTAAGCTCATTTGTTATTGCATATGGCTTTTGTGTTTTATGCCTTGCGTGGTTGTTAAAATAATGTTATTCATTTTCTTTTAGTACCTTTATAATTCTTTTTTTTTGTGTGAGACAGAGTCTCATTCTTTTGCCCAGGCTAGAGTGAGTGCCGTGGCGTCAACCTAGCTCACAGCAACCTCAAACTCCTGGGCTCAAGCAATCCTTCTGCCTCAGCCTCCCGAGTAGCTGGGACTACAGGCATGCGCCACCATGCCCGGCTAATTTTTTTCTATGTATTTTTAGTTGTCCGATTAATTTCTTTCTATTTTTAGTAGAGACGGGATCTCGCTCTTACTCAGGCTGGTTTCGAACTCCTGAGCTCAAACAATCCGCCCGCTTCGGCCTCCCAGAGTGCTAGGATTACAGGCGTCAGCCACCGCGCTGTAATTCTTAAATACTTTGAATTCATAGCATCTGAAATTTAGATTTTACTATGGATAGCCAAAGCCATTTGAGTATTCTATACTTTCCTTACTGACTTAAAATGGTTACTGGTATAATATGTCCAAAAATTGATCATAGTTTGGATGTATGGCCACTAAAGTTAACAAAGGAACTTGCACTATTTGAATTAGCTTTATAATTGTTATACCAAGGTGGTTCTTGATAGTTCAGAGTATATGTATTGGGTAAGTTGGATGCCTAAACTCTTGAAATAAGTATCCAGCCAATATAAACAACCAACTAGCTGTCATATGATTATTTTACAAAAATGCCACTATTCTTTCTAAGTGCTTAAATATTTATTCTAATTAGAGTGAGATCTTGGACAGCATAGCATGGGAAAAGGAAAAGACCTATTTTTCAGCATTGGTCTAAACTTACCATGTTTGGAAACTGCTCTTTAGTGTAGTAAATGTGTTATAGTTTTAAAATTCCTAGTTTGTTATCCAGAGTAGAGATGAGAGATAATAAATTCTAAGATAAATCCGTAGAGGTAAAACTTACCAGGAATGATAAAAGTAGTGGCAGAAGTGAAACCAGGGCAATCTGACTAGTAGCAGAAGTGAAATCAGGCCTGCTTTCTCTCTTCTTTATTGGATTGCTTCTGAGTTGAGACCAGATTTTGTAGACAGTCTTAAATACTATTACCAGATGTCACAGTTTTTAGAAAGCTGCATTTTAGGAAGATATACTTGGTAGTATATGTGGTGGAACAGCATGGCAAAGGAATAGAAGGAAGGAGTGGGACCAAGATGGTGAAGAGTCAGAATTAGAATAGTTGAAATGGAATTGTTATATACAATGTTGTTAAAATTAAAAGATGGAAGTGTATTCTGTGTGAGCTTTGCCTTGTTGAAAAAATTGTAAGTATTGTAAAAAAAATACCCCATGTTCTAAGGAAAGAAGAATTCTGAAAATCTCTTTACACAACTTCCTGCACCTGAAAAGAAAAGGTTTGTATGTGCGGAAAGTGTGTTTGGCTGCCTTTCGTGATTTTTGAGAGGGGGCAAAGTTCATATATGTACTCTTAAGTGTAGGCATTTATCTCTTATCCTGATCCAGAAAGGTTTAAGACTTTTAGGAATACTTTAGTCATCTATTAAAAACTAGCAAGGGAAGAGTAAGGATAGGGATACAAAACAGAGCAGGAAATTAGGGTGCTAAACTACTTCTTAAGGAAATACAGTGATTTTTGTAGAGTAGAGAACTTCTGAGAATTCAGGCCTTATCCTAAAGGTAAATACAAATTATGTTCATGAGATGACAATAAACCAGTTGGCTCAGGGAAAGCATAAGCATTCTTGATAGTGAAGACCAAAAGGAAATTTTAATGAATCATAAATACAGCTCTATGTGTAGTTTGGTTTTTTCTCATTGTTTTACATAAATTGTAGAAGTTTATTTTTCAAAGTAAGATAATGTCTGAAGAAAATTAAATACTGATAAACATGTTTCTAGAAAATGATAGACATGGGCAGATGTCTAATACATTCAAGAATGGGAGGAAGAGCTTTGCATTCTTGGGAATGATAGCTGTCTGGTGTGTGGTTCCAGGAGAGAGTCGGTCAGTGCGTATGTAAAGCAGAATCCTTATTCTTCTGAGGCTTATGTTCCAAATTGCCCAATATTGGAGTGTATATTTTTGTTTTGTTAGAAACAGAACAGCAACAAAAATATTCCTTAAGTTTATCACTGTACTTAATTTCTAATGTTAAAACTAAATGGGAAAACTTGACTTTGTCCATTTGAAAATGTGACTTCTTCCATATAAAATATAACAATAGTTTTAATATTTCCACTTTGGACATGTAAAGCATCTAGCAACCTGGAATTCCTAGTCTAGCCACTTAAGCTAACACTAAACCATTTGTATTGGAGGCACAAATGTCTTATAAATTTCAGAATATGTATTTGTTTCTTATTTGAGTGTGTTTTATCTTTATATGTGTTCTTGAATTAGATATATGTTCTATATGAATATATCCATGCATATATATAACAGATTTTTTATATGTTCTTTCTTGAATTAGATGGAATAAATGTGGTTTTATCGTAATAAAAGTAATACTGAAGCTTGATGATGTGCCTAAATTTTAAATAAAGTAAAAATTTCCAACTTGCATATAATTTATTTCTCCATCAAAATTTTTATGTGGAAACCAACGTAGTCATCAGTATTTTGCCAAATTAGGATGAACAAATGTGCACACTTAGAAATCAGAGCCTGTATCCTAATATTCTGGTGAGATAGTTGTAGTAGACAGGAGCTTTCCAACTGTTGTTTTTTGTGTGACAATGAAAAATCTGAAGATTTGAGTAAGAAAAAAACGGGAAAGATAAGAGCAATCTTAACTCCGCAGAGAGTGGGTACTCATTTTTTTAATGATCCAAACTGAACTGTAAGTGAATTGAACTCCTTCAGAATGGAAAAAATTGCAGAGAAACATATTATTTGCACAAAGTAAAACAAAAGTATGTTTATTACTTGAAGGTACAAAAACATGATTTCTACTTACACTTGACTTGAAAGCTCTCCTTGCTTGAACCAAGTCTAGCCTAGACAGAATGAACTTTACACTTCACTTGTTTTCATTTATGGCTTTGCTCATGTTAAATCATTTATAAAAGCATTCGTAATCCTTGGATAATCATGAAAGATTATAGTTTACTTGGAAAAACTCACACAAAGCAATGGATAACCTAGGAGAATACATTTATGTTAGGATATGTGGTGAGTGTACTTTTTTTTTAATATTTAAATACTTTAATGATTAGTAAGGTGCCATACACTTGAAAATTTGTTGAAAGTAGACCTCATGGTAAGTGCTTTACCACAAAAAAACAAAAGGACACAAGGAAACTTTTGTAGACAATGAATATGGTTATTACCTTAATTGTGGTGATGGAAACACAAGTGTATGCATACTTCCAAACTCATCAAATTGTACATGTTGATTATACAGTTTATTTTGGTATGCCAATGGTACTTCAGTAAAGCTGGGGGAAAAATTTCTGCAAAAAATAATTAAGTAAATTATCTGCAGTCTATTAGTGTACAGTGTGAAGGAGGGCTCTCACGTGGTTAGGCAGTTTGAGGGCCACCTTTTTTAATGTCAGTTTTGCAGAACTCTGATAACTGTCGATTAATGAAAATATGTAGTAACCAAGATGTTATGAATTCAGTTACACTTTACAGCTATGCAGTTTAGATTAAAGGAGCAGGAGAAAGTGATCTGACATCAATTTGTTTCTGCAAGAGATAAGTCTGATTCATATTTGTTCAGTAAATGTTAACATAAAATCTGAATTATAATTGAGACAGTACATAACTAGATCAGGAAACTTTGACTAGATGATATACAGCCAATGACTAGTTAGTAACAAGCAGTATGGGCTTCCTGACACATTGAACAGTCTAGTAGTTGTGGTATAGACCAGAACCCAGTGGATATGTACGGTAAGTGCATCGCAGGGCTTACATGCCTAGCGTTCTTAGACTTGGCATGTTATTAAGTAGATTATCACACTTTAAAGTAGAAAAGTGTATTTAGAACTTGGGGGAGAAAAGTAGCTCTGTGTGTATGTAAAATAAACACTATTTTTTTTGGAGACAGCCTCTCACTCTTGTTGCGCTGGCTAGAGTGCAGTGGCCTTATCATTGCTCACTGCAACCTCAAACTCCTGGGCTCAAGCGATCCTCCTGCCTCAGCCTCCTGGGTAGCTGGGACTGTAGGCGTGCACCACCACTAGTTTTCTATTTTTCATGTAGACAGTCTCACTCTTGCTCAGGCTAGTCTCAAATTCCTGAGTTTGTGCAATCGTCCTGCCTCCCGGAGTAGTACGATTACATGCAGGCTACAGCACCTGGTCCATAAACACTTTCTTTTTTCTTTTTTTTTTTTTGAGACAGGGTCTCACTTCATTGCCCGGGCTAGAGTGCCATGGCATCAGCCTAGCTCATAGCAACCTCAAACTCCTGGGGTCAAGGGATCCTCCTGCCTCAGCCTCCCAAGTAGCTGGGACTATAGACAAACACCATCATGCCCGGCTAATGTTTTCTATGCGTTTTGAGTTGTCCGACTAATTTCTATTTTTAGTAGAGACGGAGTCTTGCTCTTGCTCAGGCTGGTCTCGAACTCCTGACCTCGAGCCATCCTCCCACCTTGGCCTCCCAGAGTGCTAGGATTACAGGTGTGAGCCACTGTGCCCGGCCCATAAACACTTTCTTAAGGAATAGAATCTGGGGGAAAATCTGATCTAGATGTTAAGGTCTTTCCTTGTCTCTTAGCTGGTTTTGTTTATTATTCAACTGTTTTTAAATAATAATTGTGTTATTTATTTTTAGAGTCATTGTTCATTGACATGAAGTTAATTATTTAAAACAGGATTTTTTTTTTTTTTGAGAAAGAGTCTCACTCTTGCCCTGGCTAGAGTGAGTGCCGTGGCGTAAGCCTAGCTCACAGCAACCTCAAACTCCTGGGTTTAGGCAATCCTCCTGCTTCAGCCTCCCAAGTAGCTGGGACTACAGGCATGTGCCACCATGCCCAACTAATTTTTTTTCTATATATTTTAAGTTGTCCAGCTAATTTCTGTCTATTTTTTTTTGGTAGAGACCAGGTCTCGCCCTTGCTCAGGCTGGTGTCGAACTCCTGAGCTCAAATGATTCGCCCACCTCGGCCTCCCAGAGTGCTGGGATTACAGCCATGAGCCACCACACCCAACCTCTTGGTCACTTTTTGTTCTAAAAATGTTTTAGGTATGAAGGGAACCAACTGTGTTTAAGAAGTGTATTTTACCAAAGTAGTTTTTCTAATCATGCTGATTTGTTTCAAATTGTATAATTTTTGGCAGTAATTTTATCTAATTCCATTTATAGTCCAGTTACAACACAGGGATCACAACAAACACAGCCGCCACAGAAGCACTATGGCATTACTTCTCCTATCAGCTTAGCAGCCCCCAAGGAGACTGACTGCATACTTACACAGAAACTAATTGAGACTCTGAAGCCCTTTGGGGTTTTTGAAGAGGAAGAGGAACTGCAGCGCAGGTAAATATGATGTATATGTTTTTTATTTTTATTGATTGATTGATTGACAGAGTCTTGCTCGGTTGCCCAGGCTAGAGTGCTGTGGTGTCAGCCTAGCTCACAGCAGCTTCAAACTCCTGGGCTCAAGCAGTCCTCCTGCCTCAGCCTCCTGAGTAACTGGGACTACAGGGGCACACCACCGTGCCCGGCTAATTTTTTCTGTTTTTAGTAGAGACTGGGTCTCCCTCTTGCTCAGGCTGGTCTTGAACTCTCGAGCTCAAGAGAGCCTCCCGCCTTGGCCTCCTAGAGTGCTAGGATTACAGGTGTGAGCCACCTTGCCTGGTCCCCTTTTTTCCCTTCTGTTTTCCCCCTCCCCCCCTGTTTTTTAAATTTTTAAGTTTTTATTAATGTTGAAATAAACTAATTTTGAGATATCATCTACTCAGGGTTATTCTCCCAAATCTATATGTCTTCTACTCAGAGTTATTCTCCCAAATCTATATGTCTGTTTCAGACAAGAGTGATACTTAGGAGAGAAAACTTTTTTCTACATGAAGTTCTACTCCCTTAATTATTATTATTATTATATATTTTTTTGATGCTTTCAGTTAAAGTACTGAATTGTCAGGAGAAAAGGGAATGCCTTACCCAGTGTTAACAGTGCCTACGTATAGCTAACTATATACTTGTTTTTGATCACTTAAAAATTAAAATTTAGGAAGCCAACTATTTAAAACATTTTCTTTCACTTAATCAGTAATGACCTGGAATAATAAACAGCTTGATACTTGATTGATAATTGCTTTATCAACAGGATTTTAATTTTGGGAAAATTAAATAACCTGGTAAAAGAGTGGATACGGGAAATCAGTGAAAGCAAGGTAAGGTGTCTTTTTTATATATGAAATAATTTGCCGTATATAGCCAACCGAGCACAACAAGTATCTTACGTAACTTGTTCTTATTTGAGTGGATTTAGAGTCTTGAATGTGGAGTCCTGTTTAGACTGTTGGTAACAGATTTTATATTTTGTTTCTAGTTATTTTGAAAGCAAGAACTCATCTGAATGTAGTGATTTTTAAGTGTAGTACTCTTTGGTTGCAAAATTTCAAAGCTGCAACTTAATAATTGTGAACTACTTACACTCTTCACAGAAATAATAGATGTTTCTTTGAAAAAGTACTTTAAAAATGTTTAATATCTTTGAAGAATGTTGTTACCTTTTAAAGAATCCTACAACAATGAGCTTTGTCTAGGTTTTTAAGTATTAGACTCTCAAACTAAATATTTGTTTATTTAGTTCTTTATGATACTGTTCTCCAAATTTCTAACAACTTTTTTTATGAATACTCATACACAACTCATGAATCCATGGCTAGTAAAAGAAATGTATTCTTAAGAGTTATATGTGGAATTCATTTAACCGATTTTTAAAAAATACCATAAGTGGTAATTTTTGGGGGGTAGTACAAAATACGTGTTTAATCTGTAATACAACTGAAAAATTGATGGAAAGAGAACCAAGTGTAGAAGAAAACCTCAAAGGGTGGGGAGAGAGGGTGTCAACCTAAAGGAAAAGTTATAGTCTTTTGGTTTTAGTCAGACTTATGATATTTTATTAAAACAATGTGTATATATTGTCAAACAACTGATTAAACTTTAGCAACTGGAGTATTCTAAATTATGGACGTTATGTACTACATGTTTCTTATTGATAGACTTTGTGATAGAAAATGAAATTTTGGAACGGACATTTTTTTGAGCTTAGCAAAAGATGTCTAAGCTTAAGTATTTTTTAATCATTTATTGAACTTGGTTGTAACCTTGGGTGAGAAATGTAACGTAGCTGTTTTAAGGGCCTTTTCTTAGGTGTTTAGTTTTAACTTTAAAATCCTAGTCAAGTACACAAGGCCAGAGCTTAAATTTTTTTAATGTGAAACCAGATTACTGTCTCTCAGACAGTTTCATTTCAGATTTGAGTGCTTGGTATGTTCCTTGAACTGATGATTCTTTTCTTTCTTTCTTTCTTTTTTTTTGTTTTTTTGAGACGGTCTCGTTCTGTTGCCCGGGCTAGAGTGCCATGGTGTCAGCCTATCTCACAACAACCTCAAACTCTTGGGCTCAAGCAATCCTCCTGCCTCATCCTCCCGAGTAGCTGGGACTACAGGGGTGCACCACCACGCCCAGCTAATTTTTTCTATTTTAGTAGAGATGGAGTCTAACTCTTGGCTCAGGCTGGTCTTGAACTCCTGACCTCAAGCTATCCTCCTACCTGGGCCTCCCATAGTGCTAAGATTACAGGCGTGAGCCACTGCGTCCGGCCAGTAATTCTTTGCTGGTTTTCCTGAAGATAAGGAAAATTGCTTAGATTAACAGCATTAATGCTCAGTGCTATTCAAATTTGTATATGTCCTTTTTTGTGCTGAGGCAGTCTCAGTGACGCTGTTGTAGCTCACTGCAACCTCTGACTCCTGGGCTTAAGTGATCCTTCTGCCTCATCCTCCCGAGTAGCTGGGACTACGGCAGCTGCCACAACACCAAGCTGATATTTTTCTATTTTTGGTAGAGATGGGGTCTCACTCTTCTCAGGCTGATTTGGAACTCCTGAGCTCAAGCAATCCTCCCACCTCGGCCTCCTAGAGTGCTAGGATTACAGGCATGAGCCACTGCGCCCGGCCTGTCTTTGGGGTTTTTATACTATGAAGTAAGACTTCATTTATGTTGTTTTTGAGGGAGAGAAAGATGTGGTCTCTTACATGTTTCGGTACTGAATAGAGACTTTAGTATTGGTATACTGAGGAATTAGAAGGTAAAAGAAAATAATGACCACTCATTAAAATTGTTTTTTTGTTTCGACAGGCATCGTTCTTATGACCAGGGCCATTAAGTACCCAGCTTAGTAATTTACGGTAGTTCCAGGGCCAGGAAGGCAAGTTTTGAATACTTTGCTTTCTCTCTCTTACTGATGGTTCTACTCTTTCTGAGTAAGAAACCATTTGTAAGTTTAGTTCTTTTTAAAATAACCCCACCAAAGCCTTTTGGAAATTTAAAAGACTAAACTATTACTGAGCAATAATGGCTTTCAAGTCACTTTTGATATGATAAAATTATACTCTAATGTGCTGTGGGATATATGGTATAATCATTAAACATCTTTTTCTCTAGGCAATTAGAACATGTTAATTCTAACATTCATGGCTTATTTTATGCAACATCTTTGTCATGGGTAAAGTCCCTGATTAAAACATTACTCCTGGCTGGGCGCGGTGGCTCACGCCTGTAATCCTAGCACTCTGGGAGCCCGAGGTGGGAGGATTGTTTGAGCTCAGGAGTTCGGGACCAGCCTGAGCAAGAGTGAGACCCTGTCTCTACTAAAAATAGAAAGAAATTAGCCGAACAACTAAAAATATATAGAAAAAATTAGCCAGGTATGGTGGCGCATGCCTGTAGTCCCAGCTACTCGGGAGGCTGAGGCAGAAGGATTGCTTGAGCCCAGGAGTTTGAGGTTGCTGTGAGCTGGGCTGACGCCACGGCACTCTAGCCCAGGCAACAGAGTGAGACTCTGTCTCAAAAAAAAAAAACAAACATTACTCCTGTGGGATTACAGATCTCCTCTACCTGAAATAGCAGTTTCCTGAAATATGGCAAAATTCTAAAATAGTACTTGTGTCGTCCCTAAAGAACACGTCCTTAAAATTTCAAAATTGCTTGAATTGCAAATTAGATATGAGGGGCTAGTGTATTTTTAGAACTTAGAGTTCGAATGCCCTCTATATAAATTTGCACTGTAATCTTGGGTTTTTTGTTTTTTGGTTTTTTTTTTTTAAGAAATACAGTATTATTTTAAATAGTTCCCCTGTGCTCCATTGGCAAAATAACCATTATTTGTTTGCTTCAACAGAATCTTCCACAATCTGTAATTGAAAATGTTGGAGGCAAAATTTTTACCTTTGGATCTTACAGATTAGGAGTACATACGAAAGGTAAGTATTGTTTTATTTATCTTGGGAAGAGATAATTTTTTATTAAATATTATAACAACATTCCCATCTCATTTACTTGTGTATCGTATAGCTTAGTTTGACATGGAAGAGAGAGTACTTCAAGGAGTCTAAATTTGTTAGGAGAGAAATAATATGATGCCACTTTCTATACCTGCACTGTCCAAAAGCAATATTAAAATCAAGTAAAATTAAAAATTAAATTCCTTAGTAGAGGTAGTCACATTTTATATATTTAATAGCCACATATGAGTAGTGGTTACTGCATTGGAAAGTACAGGTAAAGAAATAGAACATTTTTCCCATTGGAAAATACATTGGACAGTGCCACTATCTGTACGTCATTTCCTACCAGAAGAATATCGCTCTGGAAATCAGAACAAAAATGAATTAAAGCTTTTAAGAAAGCTTTATGGATTTTCCCCCATTCCTTTATATACAAATTGTGAAATATAGGCAAGCAAAAAACAAACCAAAAAAAGTGTATCCATAGCTGTTGATAATCACTGAATGTGCTCTTATTTACACTTGTTATTTTCTCCATGCAAATAAATACATAATAAAAAATATACAAAGAACATTTATTGAGCACTTTCCCTTTACCAGGCACTGAGCTCTTGATCTTCATCATCTTATTTATTCCTCACGGTACTTTTATTTTCCGATAACAAATAGGAGTCTGAGACTTAAAGAGGCAATAAAGCTTGAATAGTTTCTCTCAGCCATCTAATGGCAGAGCCAGTAGAACTCAGGCAGTCTGAGGCTGTACTCGTTACCCATTAACCACTGTTTTAAAAGTATCTGCTATTATAGTGTTTTCTGTGTTCTGGTGTCCATCCTTCTCCCCAGCTTCCATTATTCTGTCCCATTAGTGGTACATTTGCTTTTGATATGTCCTGTGCACTGTACACTCTTCTTCCCCTTCATTAGTATTCTAAATAACTAGCCTTCAGAGTAGTGCTTGAGCACCTTGTCTTTTGATTATGTTGACCTGATTCCATATTTATCTCTCCCTTTTATGATCCCAATTAATTGATTTTAATTCTCCTTTTTGTATTCTTCCTGTGTATTCATTGCTGTCTTCATATCAAGTGCTAAATTAATGACAGCTGTCTTACCATGGTCTGCCTCTTTGAATTCTTGTCACTGGTCCTTTCTGAATTTTTTTCTGTAGGTACCATTTAGGGGTCAGTTAGGGACCCTATAAGTAAAAGTCATCTAGTGTATAAAGGAAAACTATTTTTTTGTTTATCTAACGAATAAGGCGATGAGTAATGACATCAGGATTTTGGATGTGTGCTTGAATAATTCCTTCTCCACTATGAAAGTACTGTCTGAGTCACCTTTCTTTGGACTCCCAGTTTACTCAGGTCACTATAAATATAGGATGCTGCAGGAAAAAACAGACCCCATCATTTAAAATCATGCTTTTCCTCTGTTGTATGGTAATTTTTATTAAAGGGTGGTGCATTTTTAGAGGCTCACCAGTATAATAATATACAGTTTCTCAACATCAAATACTGCCATGATAAGATGCAAAATAATTTTCTTATAATATTAATTAGTGGTTGATGGGCTTAATTTTTTTTAGGTGCTGATATTGATGCGTTGTGTGTTGCACCAAGACATGTTGATCGAAGTGACTTTTTCACCTCATTCTATGATAAGTTGAAATTACAGGAAGAAGTAAAAGATTTAAGAGTGCGTAAATGTTTGGGGTGAAAGGGGAGGAGTTATAAAATTTATTTAGTCATTTGAGTGAATTTTATGGTATAACCATCATTTATTGAGCTGTTGTAATTTGCCAGACCCTTCTAAGGACTTAATGTGTGTGTTCTCATTCTTTAAAACAAGCCTAAAATCATAAACTCATTTACAGATTAGGAATTTCAGGCAAACAAAATAAATATAAAGTCGTCTGGCTATAGTCACACATTTGATGAGTGGCAGAAATCAAGAATTTGAACCTTGATTTCTGGTCTGATTTCAGAGCCTAGTATTTTTAAGCTAGTTACTGAGAATGTATTTTTGTGTCAGGTATTATGCTAAATTATGTTTAAACAATTTAAAGTATCACATTCATTTAAAAGTACTAAACCTAGTAGAGGCCTAATGTGTAGTTTCAGAGACACTAAATTTGTTTATTTTTCCTACAGGCTGTTGAAGAGGCATTTGTACCAGTTATCAAACTCTGTTTTGATGGGATAGAGGTAAGGGGTAGTTTAAATTGACAGTTCTGGCTATGTGGTGTTACTAATTTTGATTGATGTAGGGCAAAAACTTGGTTTATTTAAAGTTTATAATTAGTCAGTTGGGTTGTGGTTAATAACAAGGTTTTTTAATGGAAATGACTGTTCTTTGTAGAAATACCATTTTTAGTCTTTTTAGAAAACACCAATTGAAATTTGAAGCTAAAATAGAAGTAACAAAACTTTAGACTGAACTGCTATTACAAAACAGCTTTCTTGATAGTTTTTCCATATGCAAATTTTGTGTAGTTTTGGTCTCAGTAAAGCAATAACATAATATATTTTTGCCTTAACTTCATTTAAAAGTTGGGAGAAAAGTGTACACTGATAGTACGTGTGCTGAAATATTTCTGATGGGAAGATTTATGATGTTAAATTGCTGAGATGATGTACATTTCTCCTTGCTGCTTTCAGACTGTGTTTTCAAAGTAATTGGAACAAAGCTGGTAGTGAAACAACTTTATGTTTCTTTTCCTGTACATAATGGTGCTGGAAAGTCACTGATAGTAATAGCGAAGATTATAAAGTTGTGGAAATTGGAAGAATAATAATTTGCTGTTTTGCAAAAGAAAGAAAAGGTGGTTTCTAGGATTGCTGCATAAGATGCTCACCTGTGTCTTTTATGAAAAGTCAAATGATTGACCTTAGTAAGTAGATATTAAACGTTAAAATTGATAAAGGATTATCAAGTTCCTATAGTTTTGACTTAAATAATGTTTAAATAAATGTAAAATAATTTGTGCTATAAAGTATAAGGTGATGCCTCATTTTCCCAGAAAGAACATTACTGATATAGAGGAAATTTTTTTGTTAGAAGACCCAGTTCAACTTAGTAAACTTTACAGGATGGAGATGCTAGTCATAGCTACTTAAAAATATTTAATGTGTTAGTTTCCTACCATATGTGCTATACAAAATAACAGTATTTTAGAAAATAACTATTTTAAGAAAATACTACTTTAGGAAATTTTAAAATGATTTTGTCTTAAAATTTTTTTAATATCACTGACTTGCTGTTTGTGTTACCTAGTTTTATGAGCATTTAATTTTTATTTCTGTCTAAATTGAGGAATATACTAGACTTTGAAATCTGTTTAATTGAAAACATTCTACATTCTAAGTACTTATTTCTATAATTGTACAGTTTTTTTCTTCTATCATGTAGATGTACGTTTAAATGATTTTCATTATATGCTCTGAAGATACTGCTTTTTAAAGTGATTTTGTAAATTTATAAAAGGCTTATTTATATAACAACATCCAAATTAGAACCATGAAATCATACTCTCAGAAATAACTGCCAAATCTGTGTTGAGTTTCTTTGCCCTCTCACCTTTCTTTTTAAAAAGAAAAATGATTTTGTCAGTTGAATTCTATAAGACTTCTAAATTAGCCTCAACTCTGGCTGTTACAGGTTGTGCTTTTAACAGTGTTTTTGTTTTGTTGTTTCTTTCTATTCAAAACTAAATTGATGCTGTTTTAAGTTAAGTTCTGGGGGGAAAAACAAACAACAAAAAAACTAAGTTGGAAAAACATACTGTAGTATTATAGACATGTAAGTTCTCATATAAGGAGATCTTTTTTACTGAAAGGTAATTTTGGGCTAAATATAAGGATATTTGCCATATATTTGGGTACTATTTAGCATATAATCAATTTAATTCACGTAGAAGAACGAAACTGGAGGGTGAGGGCAGAGGGAGGGAAATAAAAGAACTAAACTGTTCATTTTAAGTAATTCAGTATATGCATTTAGCAAACTTCATAAATCAAGCTAAGTATGATTAAAATGACAGGTATGTGTTCAAGTTCCATTTTATATTACCGTGTTTTAACATTATCTGATTAAAATACCTGTGATAGGAATTAATATAGTTTAGGCTTTTGGGAGGGGTGTTGTCATGTTCATAATTGATGAGAAGATTCTGGCTTTAAGGAGAATTTTTTTTTTTTTTTAAATGGAAATGCCTTAAAAGTGGCTTGACAGATATGGAATATTAAGTTTTGTTTTTATTTTAGATTGATATTTTGTTTGCAAGATTAGCACTGCAGACTATTCCAGAAGATTTGGATCTACGAGATGACAGTCTGCTTAAAAATTTAGATATAAGATGCATACGAAGTCTTAACGGTATGTCAAAGCTTACTTCCTTTTGTATAGTTGCACTTTTTATCATGTATTAAGTAGTTGTTTTTACCTCAAGTTTTGTAATAGAGCTTTTAATGGCCATATTGTTAATCCATTGTGAATCAAATAAAATGTGCTTTACTTAAGAGACTACAGAGAAGTGTCTGATAGTTTATTTTGCTCATCAGTATCTTACACTGTTACCTCTTTTCTTCTGTCATTAATAGTACTTGCAACACTGAAAAAGACTGATGTTTGTACTCTATTGCTAGTGATTTAGGTTTCACTATGTAAGCCTAATTAATTTGATCCAGATACCCGTTTTATAATATTATCAGTTGTTGAAAAGGACTACTTTTGAACAATTTTATTTAACATAGCTTGTTACTGTGATCTTGAAGAAGAATTCTTGGAAACTTGAGTAGATTGAGCCCTCTTCGGTATTTCTGGACAGGAAAGTTTTGGTTATGGGTCTAAAGTTTGAGATTAGGTGGGTTATAGTTCATTTTCTTTGGTTTAGGGCAGTGCTTATGATAGAAAATAAATGTTTTAGATTTTTTTTTTTTGCCTCTTAGGGAGTTAACGTTACTGATTCTACCAAGTAAAAATTTTTATTTAATTTTGATGTCAATCTCAGAAAATTTAGAAGTATTATTAAATTTTTGATGATTTAATGTTCTATTTTTTTCACCCCTGTTAATCAGGTAGCAGGGTAACCGATGAAATTTTACATCTAGTACCAAACATTGACAACTTCAGGTTAACTCTGAGAGCTATCAAACTATGGGCCAAACGTGAGTAAATTATGTTTAAACAATTTAAAGTATCACATTCATTTAAAAGTACTAAACCTAGTAGAGGCCTAATGTGTAGTTTCAGAGACACTAAATTTGTTTATTTTTCCTACAGGCTGTTGAAGAGGCATTTGTACCAGTTATCAAACTCTGTTTTGATGGGATAGAGGTAAGGGGTAGTTTAAATTGACAGTTCTGGCTATGTGGTGTTACTAATTTTGATTGATGTAGGGCAAAAACTTGGTTTATTTAAAGTTTATAATTAGTCAGTTGGGTTGTGGTTAATAACAAGGTTTTTTAATGGAAATGACTGTTCTTTGTAGAAATACCATTTTTAGTCTTTTTAGAAAACACCAATTGAAATTTGAAGCTAAAATAGAAGTAACAAAACTTTAGACTGAACTGCTATTACAAAACAGCTTTCTTGATAGTTTTTCCATATGCAAATTTTGTGTAGTTTTGGTCTCAGTAAAGCAATAACATAATATATTTTTGCCTTAACTTCATTTAAAAGTTGGGAGAAAAGTGTACACTGATAGTACGTGTGCTGAAATATTTCTGATGGGAAGATTTATGATGTTAAATTGCTGAGATGATGTACATTTCTCCTTGCTGCTTTCAGACTGTGTTTTCAAAGTAATTGGAACAAAGCTGGTAGTGAAACAACTTTATGTTTCTTTTCCTGTACATAATGGTGCTGGAAAGTCACTGATAGTAATAGCGAAGATTATAAAGTTGTGGAAATTGGAAGAATAATAATTTGCTGTTTTGCAAAAGAAAGAAAAGGTGGTTTCTAGGATTGCTGCATAAGATGCTCACCTGTGTCTTTTATGAAAAGTCAAATGATTGACCTTAGTAAGTAGATATTAAACGTTAAAATTGATAAAGGATTATCAAGTTCCTATAGTTTTGACTTAAATAATGTTTAAATAAATGTAAAATAATTTGTGCTATAAAGTATAAGGTGATGCCTCATTTTCCCAGAAAGAACATTACTGATATAGAGGAAATTTTTTTGTTAGAAGACCCAGTTCAACTTAGTAAACTTTACAGGATGGAGATGCTAGTCATAGCTACTTAAAAATATTTAATGTGTTAGTTTCCTACCATATGTGCTATACAAAATAACAGTATTTTAGAAAATAACTATTTTAAGAAAATACTACTTTAGGAAATTTTAAAATGATTTTGTCTTAAAATTTTTTTAATATCACTGACT
>NW_012148731.1:1061291-1062483 GCF_000956105.1 Propithecus coquereli
TGTGTTAATTTTGATGAAAAATGTAAGTTTAATAAATCTTATTTTTTTTTAAAACAAAAAACAAAAAACACAGACTTGCATACTTATTTGCCCTGATATTTTGTTAAAACTGAGTGGTTTTAGGAAAGCTTTTACCTAATGTTTATTTTGATGTCAATCTCAGAAAATTTAGAAGTATTATTAAATTTTTGATGATTTAATGTTCTATTTTTTTCACCCCTGTTAATCAGGTTGCAGGGTAACCGATGAAATTTTACATCTAGTACCAAACATTGACAACTTCAGGTTAACTCTGAGAGCTATCAAACTATGGGCCAAACGTGAGTTCAGAATTTGTTGGCTAGCTTATTAAAAATATTCAAACTTTTGTTCAACACTAACTTATCTTTTTGCTTTTCCCTTATCAACAGGCCACAACATCTATTCCAATATATTAGGTTTCCTCGGTGGTGTTTCCTGGGCTATGCTAGTAGCAAGAACTTGCCAGCTTTATCCAAATGCAATAGCATCAACTCTTGTACATAAATTTTTCTTGGTATTTTCTAAATGGTATGTGTTTAGATTATATTAAAATAAAATTGATTGTAGACACTGAAGTTTAGTCTTATTTCTATGACATTTCTGCAGCTGGTTTCAGATTCAAATTTTAGTTCATGATGTAGCCATTCAGGTAGCCTTGGCGGGGAGGTCACATTGTATATAAAAGGACAAACCTAAACTCCATTTCTATTCCCTAGTTTTGCAAGGATAGTAATAAGGCAGATTCTATTTGTAGTTCCTTGCAGAAACCTACCCTCTAAATAAATTCTGAAATTTAGCTGGAACATCTGATAAAATCCAATTTATTGATAGGAAAGTCCCTTACTTTTGCATAAAACTTACACATATCACCTTTCACTCTTTGAATTCTTCTAAATCTATAGGCCATTAGTTTATTGTGATTGTATTTTGCTTTTGCTTTCAGCTGTCCATTTATCTTTAGTAAAATATCGAAGATGTAAATTTTCATAAAAAGCTTTTAAAGACTGAGTTAACATTAAGTGCTTGCGATTGATGATCCCTTTGAGATTAGTCATTAATCCAGGAGAGATTTTTGGTTTTTTTTTTTTGAGACAGAGTCTCACTCTTTTGCCCAGGCTAGAGTGAGTGCCGTGGCATCAGCCTAGCTCACAGCAACCTCAAACTCCTGGGC
>NW_012148731.1:1064224-1078595 GCF_000956105.1 Propithecus coquereli
TATCTAAATATTTTGTTAAAACTGAGTGGTTTTAGGAAAGCTTTTACCTAATGTTTACATGTGGCAGATAACCTATAAGCAGTATCACTTTAATTACCATGATGTAATTGTAAAAATTGGTTTAGATATCTCAAAGATAACAAAAACAAGGTTGGGCTAAAGAAGAGCTTCCATTCTGTTTCTTGGGAAATTATGACATTTACCGCTTACTCATTTTAAATATTAACAATATGTGCTTTATAAATAAAGAGAAATTTAGATTTTAATAAGCCTTTCTAGGTTTATGACATTCCAATTTTCTAAATTTATTATCTTACTACAATATCAAAAATTTTAAGTTCCGTTGAATTACATCAAGCTATGTCTTTTCAAATTTTCAAACCTCAGGGCATTTAATTTTGGAGAATATGAGTTTATGATTTGCACAGTATACAGATAAACCGTTAGTAAACAATTCCAGTATCTCTTTAAAATGATGTCAACATGGATAATGTAGTTTCACCATGTGTTATAAGCTTGAACTCCTTATAACTTAAGGGTATATTAATTTAGCTTTTCATCTTGTTTAAAATTAGTTTTACACAGAACGTTTTGTAGCATGATGGTTCTCTGAAATGTGATTGTGTGTACACCCCCATTTCTGTTGTTGAATAAAGAAAAACTAAACATCAGTAAATTTCCCAAGAGAACCTTTTTTTGCTCAGCAGGCACACTGTTTCTAGTAAGGTTGCCAAAATAGTCATGCCCGTGGTTGAAACAAATCGTTAGTTTAGAACAAATCTCTGATTCTATGAAGATTTCCTATAAAACAGTGTCTCCTTACATGATTTTTCTTTCTTAACTCCAGCTATGAATGAAATAAAATTTAATCATTGGTTCAGTTTAACAAGGGGTAAAAAGTCCAAGTATCTGTTGCATATGTACTTGAAGAAACTGATTGGCTGTTGTTGTATGTAGGTAAACCCCAGTGATAGGTACCATCTTATGCCTATAATTACACCAGCATACCCACAACAGAACTCCACGTACAATGTGTCCGTTTCAACACGGATGGTCATGGTTGAGGAGTTTAAACAAGGTAAGTGTTTATGCTTATGCTCTGCTTTATACACGAAGGATTTACCTACCGTTGTAGACCCAGTAGTCAGCTACGCAACTTAAATTGAAGTGGCATTCACTGAAGTGGATTTTGGTGTTTGTTTATTTATAATGGTATATATTTGAGAACTGACTCAAAAAAGTTTAATTCCTTTCAGGCAATTTATTTTTTAAGTTGGAAGCTTAACCAACACTGAAAACCATCAGAGGCTTATTCAGTGCCATACTATTGTCTTGTAAAATTAAAAATAATAGTTTGTCTGTACTGGGTGACAGATGCTTAGCAGATGCTTAGCAGGCTGTATATCCTGGGAAAGAGTTTTGAGCAGGATTGAGGCCAGACTGCCCATTATTTTGGAAGAAGCTTTCACCATTTTTGAACTCCAGTTGTACTGTTAATATGAAGGTGTAGCTATTACCAAATGTTATTTGAGGGAAGTAACTGGAACAAGACTGTTTGGTTTGACAGAAAGCAGTCAAGGAGACAGAATCAGCTGTTCGACCACCAACTTTAAATTTTGAAGTTTAAAATTCTTTCCTATTCCCTAAAGAGGCTTTTCATGGGAAGATGCCTCTATACTTTTAGAAACAACAGGAAACCTTTTTCCAGAAAGGCAATAAACAAAGTATATGGGAAATTTTTCTTAGGTAACTACAGTGTTTCAGTTTTGAGGAAAAGTCATTCCATGAGCATTTTAGAATAATGGCACTTTACCAGAAACCTGGCTCTCAGTCTTCCAGCTTTTTTGAAATGTGTTGTACCTATGTGAGAAAATGCTCTATAAAACTTCTGTGCGTTAAAATTCTGGTTTTAGGATTATAGTGAGTGCATGTGGTATGATTAAAATTATTTAAAATTCTAGATGGTTAGACTGCAGCATGCAAACATTCTAATATGTTTTTAATCTAGGTCTTGCTATCACAGATGAAATTTTGCTGAGTAAGGCAGAGTGGTCCAAACTTTTTGAGGCTCCAAACTTCTTTCAAAAGTACAAGTATGTATTTTAAGGCATGTCGGACATGTTGCTCTCTTTAAGTAATGGTTTAATGGTGGTATCTATATCATCTCTTCTTGCTAGACTAATCTTTTGTATTTACCTTTAAACATCTTCTATAGGATTTTCCTTCTTGTCACAAAGGACGTACTTACTGTTTTTAGTAAACTTTTTTTGGGGGGTGGGGGTCAAGGTAATGTGAAGCCCCTATAATTTTTCTGCCTTATCTAACTGAACTACTACGTTTGTAGCAACATCAGTTCAGTAGGCATATGTCAATCATGACCAAAACAGTAACTCTGTATACATTGGCAAATGAGTGAACTGTTAAAATCTGTAGTTAATATTGTCTACTAAGAAACTAAGTATTTTCATCTAATTCTGGAAACTTGTTTATCATTAAGATTCTTTATAACGTAGAGAAAGCTAATAATATGTCACTCTATAGCCAATTAAATGTTTTCAGTACTTACAGCACATTATTGGCTTACCTTTTTCCTCTAATGTTATTAAAGCCCCTTCAAATATTTCTACAAATAGTTTTCTTGGGATCTAAGTGGGTATAATAATTTTTATTAATGGTTTAATACCTTAGTACAGGTTAAAAGCCTTGTTGTGTTAATTTTGATGAAAAATGTAAGTTTAATAAATCTTATTTTTTTTTAAAACAAAAAACAAAAAACACAGACTTGCATACTTATTTGCCCTGGGCTGAAAACTTGCAGAAGTCCCATTTAAAAAAATTTTTTTTAATGCTTGAAATTTTCCTGACCATTTGATCTTGTGTTGGATTGTGTTTTGTAATCTAAACAAGATTGCTTTATGCTATTTCCCCAATTAAAAACAAGAATGATGACCTTCATGATGTCTCTGTGTTTTGTTTCTGTATCTTTTGCATGAAAAAGCAATAATGGAGCCAGTAATTGTGTTCTGGGAGCATTATGTTGTCAGTAAAAATTAAAATAGCATAATACTGAATGCTTTTGTTTTATTACTTACTCCTGATAAATTTTGCTTTCCATCTGTCAGGTAATTTTTCTTCGTTTTTTATTTTAACCAGTATTGAGGAAGTATCCTTGAGCATTTAAATTAATAAACATATATACTGATAATTTTAAAAGTACGATGTAAGGAAGACATAATTACATCCATCTGAGGAGAAGAATAAAGAAATTGGTCTTACAGAAAAGTATCAACATCTCTTAATTCCTGAGAATCAAAGATAAAGTTAGGTTCATACTTATTCGTCCCTCACTTCTTTATAGTTCTAACATGAGTAGAAAATACCTACTTTAGTGGCTTCCTTCACTGTAAGAAAGATTAATGTTGAAATTGAACAAACCTTGACTTTGTCATTTCATTTGAATAAATTCACATTATTAGAACTTTGTGCTTTTTAAAAAGTTTGCTTAATGTTTTCTTTTAGAACTATGCTTTGATCTTTGCCACGTAGTACCTATACGGTCTTTGATTAAAAGATGATATATTGCTAATCTTTATTGAAGTCTCCTAAAACAAATCTTCTTAGGTTATCAAAAACAACTTTAATTAAACATGTTAGATATAAGGAAATAACAACAAGTAGAAGAAATTATATGAGGAAAATTTGAATTTCAGCTGTGTACACTGGGAAAACTTGAAAATATGACAGTGGACTAATTTTATCCATACCATATTATAATTCTCCAAAAATTTTCCTCTTTAAGATACAGCGATGACTATAATCTGGCTTTGGGAGGTGTTCACAAATTTGAATTTTAAAGACATACCCTCATAAGAAATACCCTGCAGATTGGCTATACAATTGTATTGAAATCCTTAGTTTTCCCTTGAGTCAAAGTTGATTAAACCTTCTTTGAAGCATGTGCTAAAAGTACTATCATTTGTTATGTGTAGGATTTTATTGTTTTTTTGTTCCGTTTTGTTTTGTTTTGAGACAGTCTCATTCTGTTGCCCAGGCTAGAGTGCCATGGCGTCAGCCTAGCTCACAGCAACCTCAAACTCCTGGGCTCAAGCAATCCTCCTGCCTCAGCCTCCCTCCCCAGTAGCTGGGACTATAGGTGTGTGCCACCAGGCCCAGCTAATTTTTCTATTTTAGTTGCCCGGCTAATTTCTTTTTTTTGGTAGAGACGGGGTCTTGAACTCCTCACCTCAAGTGATCCTCCCACCTCGGCCTCCCAGAGTGCCAGGATTACAGGCGTGAGCCACCACTCCCGGCCTGTGTTGGATTTTAAATCGTGAAATACACCTGACGTTCTTGAAAGGGAGAGAACCATGGAGGAAATTTTGTTTGTCTTAAAAGCAAACTAATCACCTTCTAGAAAGATATCAGTGTTCCTTGAGAAAAAGGGGTAACATTTCATGAAGTTTTTAAAGAGTCCTAAAAAAATATTTTTTGTATTTCTCCTTCAGGATATTCAAGTTAACACTTAAATAACTAACAGTAAAATCATTACCATTAGAAAATGGGATACTTATTTCAGGTGTTAGCATTTTACTAGGAAACAAGGAGAGGTATTTGTGAAAATCACAGTGTTGTCATTTCGAGTATATATAAAATAATTTAGCCTTAAAATTTGTTTAAAAACTTTAAAGATAGTGAACTGTAACTCCTGGTCCTGAATTACTTAAGATAGAATTGCAAGCATTTTTGACTAATAAGAGATAAGTAAATTTTTCATTGTACGTATCTTAGTTATGGTCTTCTCAGGTAAAATACTGGCATGAAATGGCACAGAGACCCACTTACAGAATTTTTTATAAATAGCTATTAGGTAATAAAGCAACTAAGTGTTCTTAGGACTTCATTTTGATTCTTTGGGGGTACATTTATATCAAATTTTATTGGAAACTATATGATAATCTTTAAATTTGGGGAAAAAGTGACAATTGCATTAAGACTTCAAAGTCTCTTCATGTAGGCATTTGAGCATCTTCAGCATGATAGTTTTTAGACATGACAGTTGTGAAATAGGGGATCACATTTTTTGGTATAACAACAAAATAACATTTAGATGTATTTCTACTTGGTTTCTGTGGTTTGATAGGGATATTAAGAATTGAATACCAATCCGGGTTTTTAAAACTTAAAAATTAGGAAATTACAGAATGAAATTGTTATTTTATTTTCAGTTTTTTGGATGAGCCACTCATAAAATATTTGTAGGTTATTCCTGTTAATCTTAATTACTGCATTTTATGTCTCTCAATTCAAATTTGCTTAAAGGTGGCTGAGTAAAAGACATTCAACCTCAGCATAAATACTTGTTAGAGCTACTTTAACATTTTTACCTCTATGTAAATATATGCATTTGTGCATAAAAAATGTACAAAGTAGATACTTCCCCCCCTTTGATTTCTGCAAGAAATAAAATTGAACTCGATAGGCTTCAACTCTTTAAACTTTCTGCTGTCAACAAAATTAGATTCAAATGGATTGTTTATTTTCCCTTCATAAATGGAGAACATTGTATATCAATTAAGCTTTTGTTGAAGACTCAGGTCATTATTAAGAATCTTCATTTTGAGTTTTTGTATGCATGCCTGATTTTTATATTTTTATACTTTGTTGTCTTCTGTTACAAGTTGCTATACTTAAGTGAGAAACCTCATCTCCCTTACTTTTTTTTTTTCCTTTTAGTTCATTTTTGATGTCTCGGGGACCTAGAAGGTTACTGAGCTTGTTAGGATTTTGTTTGATTTAAGAGCATTTAGGACTCTAAGTATGGGTTTCTCTATATGTATAACGCATGAGCTTTTAGTGCTTTTATGTGACTTTTATTGACTTATTTATTTGGGCCATCTGTGTTTTCTCTGTATTTGGCTTGTTCCAAATAATGCTGAACAAATTAAACTGGTAAAGGAAGTATTGGTCTGTATGGAGTTGGACTGCTTATTCACTTATCTGTGTATTCCTTGTTTTTATGTATTTACCTGTGTTACCTTAAATGTATACATTTGAACTTCACAATATTGACAATAAGAGGGGTACTATTATCCCATTTTACATAAGTCTTAGAATTGTCAAGGGTTACATAGCTCTGAAGAATTGGAAGCATTTTTCAAATACTTTGTGAGCATAATTAATAAATGGTCGATTGGACTATTTTAAAGGGAGTATGGTTAAAAAATGCTTGAAATTGCCAAACCTTTGGCAAATCTTTTGAGGTAACCTTACCTAAAAATATCGTGTATTTTTGGCTAAAAAATTTTCTTTGAACTATAATTTGTAGTTTTTCTCTGAATCTAGGTCAGAATTTTGCAAAACTTTTTAAAATGTGATTGAGAATATAGGAAAGATTTCAGACTTTTAAGAGAATAAAATAATTTTAAATTTTGGTTATACAGCCATTTTCCAAATTAGTATCTATACTAAATACTAATGATGTCAGTTTGCTTTCTGAGGTAAAGTTTCCAGTGTGAAGTTTGTCTTCCAACTCTTCTAAAATGGATACTGTAGAAGAGTGTATTGGTCTGAACTTTTTTTCATCTTAGGAAATTGAATCATAGTAATTACACTTTGGTTTTAAATAGTTTGTTTTAAAAAGACTTAGATATTTGGTCATGATGGTATTTTCTCAATTGAAAACTTACCTTTTTTTCTAATTTGAGTGGGATTAAATTTCTGATAGAATTCAGATTTGTTTGTTGCTCTCACGTTAGTGATGTCAGTTTTTTTGTCTTAGAAATAAATTTTTATCGTTGGGAAAAATAACGGGGCCTAATTTCAATATTCAGTTTAGTTTTCCCTACCATTTAATTTGAATTGAAAAGTACGATGTGTTTCACATTGTTTTGGAAGTTACCGTTGTAATATATATATTTAGTGATACGTTTTTGTGGCTAGAACCCTGGTTTTTTGTTTTCCATTGAAACGTTTTTGTTTTATAGGTTATATTTTAGTGAGCAACTCTTTTATAGGTAGAGTGCTCTATTGGTGTCATTGAACAGTTATTAGTGTTTATTCAGCCTTCTTGAATTAAGCAACTTTATTTGCTAATTATTCACAAAATCACTATCTTTTTGAGAAGAATTAAAATTGCCAGTACTTAGAAATGTGTGGAATATAGCATGTGATTTTATGTGCATATTTGACATTGTAGTCCCCCTTGCTAAGTTGATGTTGATCTGTAAGGAAGCTTGTTACGTTATGGTTTAATATCCATCACAAAGCACGTAAATAAAATAAATAGCATGTTGTCTTTATCTTCAAAGGCATTATATTGTACTTCTAGCAAGTGCACCAACAGAAAAACAACGCCTAGAATGGTGAGTATAAGATTAGACTTTACAGAAAAAATAAACGTCAGAATGAATCAGATAGCCACAGAATGAATACACGTAGGAGATGGGAGGAAGTCCTTAAAACATCCAGTTTGGTTTGATTTGTTCCTAATTGGAACTTTACTATTTATAATGGAAGTATAGATTCATATACATATACAACTTATTTGTTTTATAGAAATCCATGTATTATTTCTTAAGTGCTTTGGTTTAGCTTACTAATTTGTCTTTAAATATTTGTGGGAATAACTTTTGTAACCTTGCTGGTTTGAATGAAGTGTATCTTGGTTCTCTTTTCCCTCTAGTTGAGTATTTTTGGGTAGAGCATAAAGCTTTTGGTTTTATCTTTGGGAGTTCAGCCAGTTGAACTGCCCTGGTGTGTGTTTTAAATTATTTATGATCTTCATATTACTTCTTTACATGAACATTTGATTTTGTGCATTTGATTTTTTTTTTTAAAGTTAACTAAAACTTT
This sequence comes from Propithecus coquereli, assembly GCF_000956105.1. Classification (NCBI taxonomy): domain Eukaryota; kingdom Metazoa; phylum Chordata; class Mammalia; order Primates; family Indriidae; genus Propithecus; species Propithecus coquereli. The sequence goes on from NW_012148731.1 coordinate 1,072,076, forward strand.
TCATTAATACTAAGTGACGTTTGTTCAGGGTGGGCTTGGTGGAATCAAAAATTCGAATCCTAGTTGGAAGCTTGGAAAAGAATGAATTTATTACACTGGCTCATGTGAATCCCCAGTCATTTCCAGCACCCAAAGAAAATCCTGACAAGTAAGCAGTCTTCTAATTCAATCTAATCTCTTCCTTTTTTCAACTTTTATTCATAGAAACTTTTACAGACAAGTTTTATAACTAGTATCACTACTCTCTATTAATTACATATGGCTTTAAAAAATTTGGAATTTATAAGTTTTTCCTGACCAGATGCATTGAAGAGAAAGACTATTTCTTGAGAAGAATTGGCACTGAAATAAACCTTTTCTGATAATAGTCTCTTAATTCTATTAACTACAGTTCAAATTCTGCTCATCTGCTCCAATACTATCTTTAGGATTGCTTCTTAACATTCCTTCTCACTTTTTGTACAATAGTTGTTGAGATAGCTGCTGTATACTATACATCAATCTTTGCTTCTTATTTTAGTTTTTTTAAAAAAAGGGAACATATTTTGATTTGACCCCACAAAAATGTGATTTGTGATTGATTCTGGACCATTGAGGAGATACATAAAATAAAAGCAGGCTTACTTTACCCTTTTCAGGTTCCTTTATATAGGTCAGTTGCTGGTTTGATTGTTGCTGTTATTATTAATGAGACTCTACCTATACTTCGTTGCCTTTGGAAAGATTGGGGAGTATTAGTAATGAGCTTTTTGAAAAAACAAAACAGCATTAAAGAAAGATTTAAAAATACAGCTGAATGGATCACTTAAGTTTGTGTTGTTATAGAATAATTATTCTTACAAAGATTTTTTCTTTTGTAATCATGTAAAAGAAGCTTTTGACCTTTTTTTAAATAATTTCTTAGTTATTGCAATCTTTTTTTTTTTCTTCTTTTTTTTTTTTTGAGATAGAGTCTCACTCACTTGTCTTGAGTAGAGAGAGTAGAGTGCTGTGGCGTCAGCCTAGCTCATAGCAACCTCAAACTCTTGGGCTCAGTCAGTCCTCCTGCCTCAGCCTCCCAAGTAGCTGGGACTACAGGTGCACACCATGACACCTGGCTAATTTTTATGTTTTTAGTAGAGAGGGGTCTCGCGGTTGCTCAGGCTGGCCTCGAACTCCTGAGCTCGAGCGATCCACCCGCCTCGGCCTCCCAGAGTGCTAGGATTACAGGCATGAGCCACTAAACCCGGCCCAGTTATTACAGTCTTAATTATTAAAAGATTATATGCTGGGGCCGGGTGTGGTGGCTCACCCCTATAATCCTAGCATTCTGGGAGGCCGAGGCGGGTGGATCGCTCGAGCTCAGGAGTTCGAGGCCTGCCTGAGCAACCGCGAGACCCCTCTCTACTAAAAATAGAGAGAAATTAGCTGGACAACTAAAAATGTATACAAAAAAAATTAGCCAGGCATGGTGGTGCATGCTTGTAGTCCTACCTACTCGGGAGGCTGAGGCAGAAGGATTGCTTGATCCCAGGAGTTTGAGGTTGCTGTGAGCTAGGCTGATGCCAGGGCACTCTAGCCCAGGCAACAGAGCAAGACTCTGTCTCAAAAAAAAACAAAAAAAAAAGACTGTATGCTGTTCCATTCAGGGGATAAACCATTAAATGTTCAGAAGTAGCTAAATCACTAATTGCTCTATGCTTCTATTTATTTGGAATTTTAAATTGGATTTTAAAAGTTTAAGAAATATAAAATTCTAGTTAAATTTTTGTATCTAGAAGAGAAGATCCTTTTTTGTTTCAGAGTTTTCTAAAAAGCATTATTCTTTTTCCCTCCTTAGTTTAAACATACTTTTTCTTTGATTGCAGTGCCTTTGGTACTTTCAAATCATTATTAAAAGAACATTAGCCCTCAATGTACAGTTGTAAGAGGATATTTGTCCTGGAACTCTGATTGTTTATATATTAATACGAATATAGAGGATGGGTTGTTGGGAAGGACTTTAAGTTTTGTTGGAGTTTGGGCTTAAAGCTTGAGTTTGCTCATATATTTGTATTGCAGATTCTCCCACATGGCTCAGATTGTCAGCCGTGTTGATAATTATATTTTCATGAAATCCTGATAAACTGTGATAATTTTCTTCTTTGCAGGGAAGAATTTCGCACAATGTGGGTGATTGGGTTAGTGTTTAAAAAAACGGAAAACTCTGAAAACCTCAGTGTTGATCTCACCTATGATATTCAGTCTTTCACAGACACAGGTATGTCTCTACTTGGGTAATGAAAACATTCAGGTGTTTGCATATTTGAATTTGTCTTGATGTACAACATAGTAATGTTTATAATAACTTGAAATTATTTGGGAATATTAAAAATGATCATCAAAATAATGGCTTTATATTATATTAGTTACTAGCTTCAGTAATGTCAAATATAGGTTGAGTATCCATTATCTGACATAGTTAGGACTCGGTGTTTAGGATTTTTTTGTATTGTTTGGGATTTTGGAATATTTACATTATCCTTACCAATTGAGTATTCCTGATCTGAAATGCTTCAGTGAGCATTTCCTTTGAATTTCATGTCAGTGCTCAAAAGAATTTTGCATTTTGGAGCAGCTCTGATTTTGGATTTTCGGATTAGAGGGATACTCAACCTGTATAGAGATGATTTTTCTCTCTTGTGATAGACCGTACAGTTAAGTAGAACTATTTTAAATTTGGCTTGTCTGCATTTCCTTATGAAATTGGAAACGACGTGAGTGTGTATGGTTGTCTAAAAGACTGAGTCTGTGTCTGACTGCTTTAATCGTCTTGAACTTTAGAAATTGATAAAGCTGAACTTATGGTGACTTGAAGAAATTTGTCTTGTGTGTCAAATACAGATTCAAGTGTTAATTCATGGGCAGGGATTAGAGTGATCGAGTCTACATTTCAGATTGACTGTACCCTGAGACATAAAAGGTAGTATGTTTTAACCAAAGACCAACTGATGGATGTAGTTGAGAGACTCTAAGACTGTATGTAGATGCACAACTTTTCAAGAGAATAGTGAATATGCATCTGTGCATTTTCCTTGAAGACGGACCCTATTTTCTCTCTGGCATTGTCCCCCTCCTCCCTGCTTTAAAAAATTCTAAAAGTGGTATTTTTATCTGTCCACTCTGAGGAATTTTCCCTGGAGAATATTCAGATTTAACATTAAAAATTTTTTTACCTACTTAGAGAAGGAGAGAAAATATTGGTGATAATTTGTAAGAAAATCAGTGTCACATACTAACTGTGATATGAAGGAGAAATAAAGGAAAAGAATATATATTTGTGTCAATGCTAAGGTATGACATCAGAAGATATACTTAAGTGTCAGGTGATTGTACTTTATGTAGATCACTAGCAATGTGACATCTGTGAATTCTGACTGATACAGGTGTTACTTCTAGTGATTCTGATAGCACCAGCAGTGTTGGCTTTGGTGAGATGACATGATAAAAGTGAAAGTCGCAAATAAAACAAAAGGTGATCTAATTTTGATACCATTTGAGTTGTGTTCCTAGAAATTTCAGATTAAAATACTTTATTTTTAATGTAACTTTAATTCTTAGTTCAAATAATTGCAAAGTAGGATTTTTTATGTTTAGGAATGTAGGGCATGGTACAATTCTTCCCTGGGTAGAACTTTCCATATTGAAGGATGCCTATTGTCTCTAGCCAGTAGCAACTGTTAATCATTGTGAAACAAAAATAACCCTACAGATTTTTAAAATGTCATATGTAGGATGATGTACCACCTGCTAAACACCACAGAAGTGTTTTTTTCTAAAGTGAAGATTCTCATGTCAACTTTATTTATGAACTAACAAGTCATGGAGAGATATTTGAATTAGAAAATTTGTTTTGGGCCAGGCGCGGTGGCTCACGCCTGTAATCCTAGCACCCTGGGAGGCCGAGGCAGGTGGATCGTTTGAGCTCAGGAGTTCGAGACCAGCCTGAGCAAGAGCGAGACCCCGTCTCTACTAAAAAAATAGAAAGAATTAGCTGGACAACTAAAAATATATAGAAAAAATTAGCCGGGCATGGTGGTGCATGCCTGTAGTCCCAGCTACTCGGGAGGCTGAGGCAGAAGGATCGCTTAAGCTGAGGAGTTTGAGGTTGCTGTGAGCTAGGCTGACACCACGGCCCTCTAGCCCGGGCAACATAGTGAGAACTCTGTCTCAAAAAAAAAAAAAAAGAAAGAAAATTTGTTTTGTACGTTGTGTCCAAGTTGAGCTGTTTATTAAAGAGTATACTAATGAACCATCGAGATTTTCAAGGATCTTTTAGGTATTTTGGAAAGGAAATATTTAGTTGTCCTGTATCTTGAAACATTTTAATGGAATACTTCATGAAAGTTGTTTTTATTATTTTTTTTTTTGTAGAGATGGGTTCTCACTATGTTGTCCATGCTGCTCTCAAACTCCTGGCTTCAAGCGATCCTCTCGCCTTGGCCTCCCAGAGTGTTGAGATTACAGGCCTGAGACACACCGTGCTCAGCCATATGGAATTTTTAAAAATATTTCAGAATTTAGTGTCAGTTAATAACTCATATTTGAAATAGATGGTAGCATTTAAAAAACATTTAACATATTCAGAATACAAATTTTTATACCTAGTTCCCTCTAACTTCTTTTCTAGTTGTTCTAGTTATTCATGCTAGAAACTTCAGAGTCATTTTTGACTCTTATTTTTCCTCTATTTGATATTAATCCATTATAAAATCTTTTTGTCTCTTTTTTCAGAATACATTGAGATTTTTTACTACTTAATGCTTTTCCCGCTGCTCTCACCCTAGTCCCAGCCACGATTATTATTGTTTCGGATTACTGCCATAGCCATGGGCTTTCTGTTCTGCCCATGCCCCTCAACTATTTCACCTACCATCCAAATGATATTTTTCAAATAGGTCATGTCTCACCTGCTTAAAACCTATAATGGTTGCCCATCTCACTCACCATAAAAGTCCAAGTCCTTACTGTGGTGTGCAAGCCTCTTCCTGATCTGGTTTTCTCATGTCCCTGACCTTACCTCTTAATATAAGTTCACAATCCTTCATCTATATGTCTTGGGCTAGAAAGGCAATAAAGTTAGTAAGTAATCTACCCAGTGGGGCCTCGGTCACCTTTTGGCAATCAAAAACAGTGTTTATGCAGGGAACTGTTGATATTCACATTAAAATAGCTACAGATAGTTCAGAACAGGGTTTGTTGATGAGTTTTGTTGCCATTCTTAGGAAAAATTTTTGTGTTGGGAGTTTTTGAGATTTTAGAGTTGCAGATAAGGAATTACAGATCTCTACTTTTCCTCTTCCCCATTTGCGATTTTGTTGTTTCTCAGACAGTCCAGGCATGTTCTCTGGCTCAGGGCATTTTGTTCTTGATTTTTGCTCTTCCTGGAATGCTATTCCATGTGGTACTCAGCTCACTTCTTCATGTTCATTTAAATCTTTAGTCACATGTCAACACAGCTTCCAGGCTGATCTTCCTATCCTCTTCCCTACTCAGTTTTTCTCCAGAGTGCTTCATCATCATCTGACACAGAATGTATTTTACTTCTTTTTTTTTTCTTTATTCACCCCACTAGAATGTAGACTTTGGAAGGCTCTTTTGGTCTCCAATGTCTGGAACAATGTGAATGCAGTATAGGTACTCATTAGATATTTTTTGTATGACTGAATTTTTCCTTTGTTGTGCCCTCTGGAACTAAATAATTTGGATTGATTTATTTGTACCATTTTCTTTTTGTACTTGTGGCCTCTGTTATTTGAGTTATTTCTCTAATAGAAAATATGGCATTAGTTATCTTAAAATTTTATCTTGCAGATTCTTGTAAAGGTGGTTTTGGAGATAGTTTACTAAGTTTGACTTATTTTACTACATATGTTCCATACTTGGATAAAGTTTTAAATAATAATGGTAGCTTAAAAGGGTCTGGGTTTAGGAAACCTGTTTTCTCCAATTCTGCCATTTCATAAAGAGTTACTACTTTAAGAGCTTTTTAAAGAATTACTATACTGAAAGAATTAATATATTTTTGCTTTTATTCATTATGTATACCTTGTGCTAAAAGGAGAGTTTGCTCAGGCATTGAATTATATCAGATTAGAGATGGGTCTTGACCTGATAAATTTACAGATATGCAGTATTGATGGCAAAAGGATCTGTACTTAGAATAGTTTCTCTGGAGTGAATTTAACTGCCTTTATTAAAATGTTTCTATTTTTCCTAACAATTTCCTAATTGTGTAGTTTATAGGCAAGCAATAAACAGCAAGATGTTTGAGGTGGATATGAAAATTGCTGCAATGCATGTAAAAAGAAAGCAACTCCATCAACTACTACCTAATCATGTGCTTCAGAAAAAGAAAAAGGTAAATTTAGAAAGTACTTACAAAAGCATTACTAACTGTTTTATGCATCTTGAGTATCAGTATTTTAGAATTTAGTCTCAGTTAATAAGTCATATTTGAAATAGATGACAGCATTTAAAAAATATTTTTTTTTTTTTTTTT
>NW_012148731.1:1079774-1089359 GCF_000956105.1 Propithecus coquereli
CCCAGGAGTTTGAGGTTGCTGTGAGCTTGGGCTGACACCCCGGCACTCAAGCCCGGGCAACAAAGTGAGACTCTGACTCAAAACAAACAAACAAACAAAAAAACCTTATGAAACATTATATTTAGTAAAGAATATGAAATAAGTGTATTTTAGAGAATAATAACCACTGAATTCAGGATAATAGTGGGTTATCTGGGTCTGGGGTTGGGAGGAAAAGAATGAAATCAATACACAAAGGGCTTTAACTTTATGTTTCTTACAACACAGGACATATGGTACAAAAGCATTGAAATTAAGGGCAAGGACTCTGGACCTGGTTCAAACTCAGGTTCCACCATTTCCTAGTTATGAGATTGGCAAGTTATATAACAAACGTCTTGTTTTCTTGATTTGTTTCGTTTCTAAAATTGCAGTAATACTGACTTATCTTGTTAGGTATATTGTGAGGATTCAGCAAACCAACAAAGATGTAAAGGATGGTTTAGACTAGTTCCTGGCACATAGTAAATGCTCATATTAGCTTCTGTTATTATCACCATCATTATTCACAACCTGGGGATAGGTACATAGATTTTTTTTTTGGATTTGGAAGGGTCTAAAATGCAATTTTTAATGGTTTATGTTATTTTAAAAAATTGTTATTCTCTTCTTAACCTAATGGTTTCATGACTTAATAATGTAAAAAGTGACAAAAATGTACTGTTCTTTTCTCAAGGAATTTCGTTTATTTATTTATTGTAAAATTTGCCATCAAACAATTTTATTTTTAAACTAAAGTGTCAGGTCAAACATTTTGCCTTCTCATTGTCCTTGAATGGGTTAAAGCAATTGTACTTAAATGTAGATTTACTATATATAAAAAATATAAACATTTTGTGTGTTTTCGGAAGTGAGTATAAAATAGATGGTTATATTCTTTAGGACTTTGCTATTTCTGTTTTATTAAAATAGTCATTAATAACTGAGACAGTTAGATTTCCCAGAATCCTAGATTCAGATTACCTTTTTAAACTCTTACTATTTACAGTATTGATATTTGGAACAACCTTATGTATAGTTAAAATAAGTCTTAATGCAAGATTCTTTATTCTGTTTTCTAAAGTAGTATGTATAATCATCCAGAGTATAAAGAGAATCATTAGTGACTAGAAATGTATTGTTTAGTCCAAAAATTTTATGTATCAAATGAAGCAACTATAATCTTATCTTGCAGTAATAGTTATTCTTAACATTTTAGCTTATTTCTACACAGGGTGTTCAGTATACATGTTATCACATATAGTATGTATTGTGAAAAGGTTTTTGATGAAACTTACCATTTTGTGACCTGGCCTTTTTTGTGCTTAATATAGTATGATCATCTATCCAAATTACATTTTTAGTGGTGGTTTAATATTTCTTTGTATGGCTATAGTATGATTAAATCTGCCCTCCTAACAGATTATTTCCAAATCGCGTTAGTGAAGTAGCACTTTTTTGTTTTTTTTTTGTTTTTTTTTTTTTTTAATTTTTCCTTCCCCCTACCCACTTTCTTGTTTTTTTAAGTAACAAATATCTAGGAGTCTAGATTCATGAATGATTTCTTTGGACTCTGATTAATAGCTTCCTTGTAATAACTGCTATTTGCAAAGGACTATACTGGCCCTTTTCTATATTTAATAGTCCAGCAACCCATAGGTATTATCTCTAATGGGAGAAACTCGAATACTAAGAAACTTGCCCAAGGTCATGTAGTATGAGCTGGGAATTGAACCTAGGTTTGACTGTAAAGTATATGTGTTTGTTTCTCTTTGTAGTATGCTTCATCTTATTTATTATTAAAAATTTTGACAGAATGTTTATGATTATTTGACTTTGAGATCTCTTGCTACCAAAGTTGATATAGATAACAGAGAGAAGCAAAGCAGTTGATTGCTGTTTTGTGTTTAGACCTACTAGTTAAAACTTAGGTTATCCGCAACGGTGGCCTGTTATCTTAACAGGTGTTTGGTCACCTGGTCAGGCAGGTAACTGTGTAGAATTGAATATAATTTACTTACTGAATAAATCCTCATGTCTGGTGGAGAGCATCATTGAATAAGAGAGATAGTCATTGAGAATATTATTATAGATACTTTTGTTTCACAACTGACTTCATAAGCAAATGACATTACTCTTTCCTCCTTTCCCTTCTGCCAAATCTCATTCAGTTTTGATGTACGTGCATTAGGTGGTATCTCTAGTGCTAAGTCAAAGATTAGGGTATCTTGTCGTTTGGGGAACTGGAGCGCAGAGCACGTACACACATAGAATGAGTTTTTGTCAACAGTGTAAATTATTTTCATTAAAATGTTTCTGTAGGTAAGTCAACACTAAGGCTAAACATATTCTGAAAAAACAATGAAACCGAAGGAATCAGTGTAATATTATAGTAGTATTGAATAGCAAAAATTAAAACTTTGTCACTATAGAAATCAACTTTAATCTCATAAAACCATTCATAGTTTTTTGTTTGTTTTCCTGTATTATCTGTTTTGGAGTGCTTTGATTTTTTTGGAGGAGGACCGACATTAGGATTTATATGTGGGTATTAGGTTTAGTTTTCAGAAAATTATTTCTGCTTTAATTTTCACAGGATAATTTACGCTGTTAAGTGTACTGTCTTAAAATCCTAAATTGCTGTTAGAGTGCTAGAAATCTCTTGCTTTTGAGAGAGGCTCATTTTATTGACAAATAGTAAGGAATGGCTATAAATTATACTTCATAACTTTTTGAAATTTCATAATTTTTATATTCATTGTAGGATAATTAGAAATCTGTAAACATCCTTTTAATCCCACTAGCCAGAGAGAGTCATTGTTAGTATCATGTTTATTGTTAAGACTGTTTTCCTCATATATATGTGTATATATATTTATAGTCCTCTGATTCAAGATACACGTCTTCATATTACATTGCTTTTTAATTTTTGTTGTATCTTATAGTCAGTGTGTATGTTTAACGTAGCATTCCTTTCTCATTTTTTCTCCCACATAAGAGCTGTAGTTTTGTTGAAGCCTCCTTAGAAGTCAGGACATGTGTGACGTCCCAGGTCTTTGCCTTTTACAGTCAGCATGGCAGTTCTGATATTCATAAACTTAGTGATTTGTGTTTTTTACTAGAAATCATATTATTAGTTAAGTAGAAGTTTTTCATGTTTCAAAGATCTGAATGAAATAAAGATATATTTGATTGAATATTTTATTAATTGCAGCATTCAACAGAAGGTGTCAGATTAACAGCTCTGAATGACAGCAGCCTTGACTTGTCTATGGACAGTGATAACAGCATGTCTGTGCCTTCACCTACTAGTGCTATGAAGACCAGTCCATTGAACAGTTCTGGCAGCTCTCAGGGGTAAGGATAAGAAGGGGTAAGAAGGGGTAAGAAGAGGGAAACGGAAGAGGAGTGGCTGTATGCCAAACCCATTAGCTGTATTCTCTTGTTGCTGTTAGAATGTCATTTTTATTCCAACTTCTAATTTTTTAAAAACATAGCAATTTAATTTCTATTTTGGGGCAGTACTTTTTAGTTTCTCCTAATGTGTCATAGTTTTATTTTGGGGACTCATATGTCTTGATTCAGATATGAATGAATGTTAGTGCTGTAACTTCTCCAAATTTATGTATTTAGACACCTACTGCTACAGTGAACTGCATGGTGTACTAAGGAGAATAGACAAAAGGGACAAAACCACTTTTTTGTCCTAGAATTGCTTATACCTGTGTAGCAGGGGAACGTATCTATGAAACTATTAGGGATCTTCTAAAGAAGGTAAAGATTAGTTAGAGTTGTTTTAGAGGAATTAAGTATCTCTTTAGCATTTAACTAGCACTTAAAAATGTATTTATTTATATATATATTTTTTAAGAGACAGAGTCTCACAATGTTGCTCAGGCTGGCCTTGAACTCCCTCCTGGGCTCAAGTGACCCCCCTGCCCCAGCCTCCTGAATAGCTTGTGACTACAGGTGTGTGCATGCCATGGTGCCCAGCATAAAGCAGTTAAAAATTTTTACTATGAAAGGAATACATGTCTGTGGCAGTAAAAATTAGAACCCAATAAATCCATATTCATATATAGTTTCTGTAAGTCTTTAATAATGTATTCTAGGATTTTTTGTGAATATGCTACCATATTTTCAAAGGGAACTGTTTACAGTAGACTTCTGGGAAGCTGGTAGTGTTTTAAACTTTGATGGTTATGCTGACTACTTTGTTAATCATCTTGAGCACTTTATTAATATATGTATATTTCAGTTTTTAAAAATCAGTTTTAAAAATTGGATTGTCAGTTAATGTATAACCAATGGCAGAGGTACAGATTGGGTGTTTCTCTGGATGAGTGTGAAATAGCAAATGCTGAGGTGTCATGGATGAGTTCAATTTTCTTCCTTTTGGACTTTGTGTACATGAGGTGCTTTTAGGCCAATCATGCATAATCTGGAGACTTCAGCCCTGAACATGGCCTATAAGTCCTGTAGTTTTAAAACAGTTCCAATTTGTAGAGCATTTAACTTCTATATTTTTATTTTTAGTGTTTTTTTTTTTTAAGTGATGAAGCAGACATTTTATTAAGAATTTGGGGATTTGTACAACCCTTTGTGTACTTTGACCTTGTGCTTATGTATATAAAATATGCATAGGAACTATACTAAGTAATTTCACAAACTTAGTCTTGAAATTTAGTTTCTTAAAGTAATATTAAATAACTTCCATACATAAAATTATTGGATTTTAGGTATGTGGTTGTATATTTGCTGAACAAATACTGAGTATTTATTATGTACTAGGTACTTTGCTAGCTGATTCAGGTTTTTTCCTGCATCTGGTTGTTCTCTGGACAACTCTCCTTTTTTTTTTTTAATCGTTAAATATTTATGCCCTTGAGGGCTCTCTTCCCTTTATCCCATCTTGATATTGTCCCTGGTGGTATCACTTGCTTTGCTGACTTCATTTACATTCATGTATCAGTGAGCTACTTGCTTCAGTGAGGTAACTGCTCTATGGCTCCACATGATGAAAGTTGCCTAGGTACCAAAAATCAAAGTTCTTCGTGTGTTTTCATCCTTGTCATGGCATTATTATTCACCAGTTTCAGAATGTGGGCTGCATAGCTGAGGGGGAGCAAGTAACTAGAGGACTTTTTGTTTTTATTTTTCTTTCAGGAGGTAATAAAAACTTGAGCTTATTTAAGTGCTAATGTGTAGGATTTATTTAAAACAGAAAAGTTGAAGAGATAGAGTAAAGGAGTGATTGTTTGAGACAGTGGGATTTAGAGCATAGATTGGGCTTTGGTATATGATGAGAAGAATAATTCCATTATATAGAGAAGAAGAGGTGTGTCTGTTTTATATTTATACTTAGAATTTGGGATAATTCCTGGCTAATGGCTTTGACTGTGAAGTAGGAAACAAGTTCCTTTGATGAGATTGGCATGTGAAATCAAAGGAAACGTGTGAGGGGGAGACTTTTGGGGCTAGTACAGAGGCTTTAAAATAACTTATTTTTAAAGTACAATATTAAAATATCCCCATGTCACTTAAGAGTCTTTGTTGTTTACCTGTACTATAGGATGGTCTTTTAGGGTTTTGTAAACCTTTAGACTTTGTATATAAAAATTTATTTCTGTTTTTCAGACCATTTTCTTACTCTTTAAAAGGATTTTTGTTACACCCCAAATCAGTAAGCCTATTAGCCAAAGTCAGTGAAGAACAGATCTTTTAGAATTGTTCTGGCCAATGTTTTAGCCAGTAACGATATGTGGCAATTTAAATTTAATTAATATTAAATAAAATTAAATATTCAGTTTCTCACTAGTCATATTTCAAGTGCAGAGTAGCTCTATCTTTCTAATGACTACCATACTGAATAGCACAGGGCATTTCTGTCATCACAGAAAGTTCTGTTGAATAGTGATGCTTTAGAATGTGTGCTTTTGATTATTGGTTATATTTTATCAGATAAAGTTCATTACTAAAATATATGTATGGGAAGTAAAACTAAATCATTTACTTCAGAACATAACTTCTACACATAATAAATATTATTGAATTTTATTTTCACTTATTTTTTATTTGCTTTTAAACTTAATTTAAAAAAATTTTTAATTTTTTTTTTTAGCAGAAACAGTCCTGCTCCAGCTGTAACAGCAGCATCTGTGACCAACATACAGTCTATTGAAGTTTCTGTGCCACAAGTAAATTCCAGTGAAAGCTCAGGGGGTAAGGAGATTGGTTTGATAGACTTGATATTAATAATTCTTAAGGTATATTTGGTTTAGCCTTCCTTTTGAAAAATGAGTTTATTAAGTAGGTTTAATTCAGTTTTTTAAATGCCATTTTATTATTTGCATGGAAAGTTATTCATGAAATCAAATTGAGAGAAATAAAAAAACTTACAATTTGATGTTGTTGTAACTATTTTAATTTGAATGTATTCATATATTTGCTACTTAGGTACATCGAGTGAAAGCATTCCTCAAACTGCCACACAACCAGCCATTTCTCCACCACCAAAGCCTACAGTCTCCAGAGTTGTTTCTTCAATACGTCTGGTAAACCCACCACCTAGACCTTCAGGAAATGCAGCAGCAAAAATACCTAATCCTATAGTGGGAGTCAAAAGGACATCCTCACCTCATAAAGAAGAGAGTCCCAAGAAAACCAAAACAGAAGAGGTATATATATATATATTTATGTGTGTGTGTGTATACATAGATATTAAATATCTATCAATAGATTTGGCATCGATTGATAGATAGATAGAGATCATTTGCTTCTTTTGAACTGTCGGAGAGTTGCAGACATGACGTGCTTCACTATGGTACGCCAGTGTGTGTTTCTCCAGGAAAGTTCCCTCCAGAAACTTACATGGCTCGCTCTGCACGTGGCACAACCCGAACCTCCTTCAAGCGTTTGTTCAAGTGTCACCATCTCAAGGCAGCCTACCCCCTACCTCCTTTTAAAAATTTCAGCCCACCTCTCTATGCCCACCATTATCACTCTGGCTCCTTGTAACTCTCTTTACTTTTTTTCTTCTTCTACAGCACCTTTCGTTTCCTAAGATACTTCAGAATTTATAGATTAAACCTATATATTTGTTATGCTCCCTAAGGACAGGGATCTTTGATTTTTGGCTCACTGATATATCCCAAGTTCCTAAAACAGCACTTGGCACATAGTAGACGGTCCATAAATACTGACTGAATGAATGAATGAATGGAGCAACCCAAGGTCATAGCAAGTGAGTGGCAAAGTGCTTTCTTCAGATCTTGCCATGGGTCAGCCGCTGCTCTTAGAGCTCTTCTGTGACATCCTCCAGGCCACCTAGGCTTTCGATGGGCCCATCTGTGATGCTGCTTTATGTAGCCTCTCACCATTGTGGGTTTACCCAAGACAAAAATTACGAGATCTCAATTTTGCCATTGTTACCTTTGACTTCCCTTTTTCACTCCTTCCCCCATTCCCAAACCACTCTACCTTAATGTGCTTCTCCCACATAGCAACCATTCCTCCCTTGTGTGGCAAGAAGCAGGGCAAAGTGGTGCAAAGAGCACTGGACAGGGAGTCCTTAGAAAAGTCGCTTCCCTCTCTGGGTCTCGGTTCCCTCCTCTGTGACTCCCATGACCTTGAGACTTTTGGTGGCTCTGATACCATCTGCTGGTATCTTTACAGTTGCCCTAGGGAATGTGAGTTGAGCTTCAAGGCCTTTTCTCTGATAGCAGAATGTGTGGCTTGTTTTCCTCTGCAAAGAACCACAGGGAATAGATGAGAAAAGAGTTTTCAAGTCTGTGGTTGCTGCTTCCCTGCATCTTGGAGTTCGAGAATTCCAAGTATCTGGGTTTCCATCCAAAGCTGCCACCCCTAGCAGCTCTATGACCCTGGCGATCTACTTCAGCTTTCCAAGTCTCAGGTTTCTCCACTGTAAAATAGGTTTGGTAACATCTTCTTCAGAGGGCGATTGGGAAGAGTAAATAAAAAGATGCACAAAAAGCACTTTGCATATCACCTGGCACACAGAAAGTGTTCCAAAAATAGCATCTGTTATTAGCATCTTAGTTTGTTTTCTGTTGCTTATAACAGAATCCCTGAAACTGAGTCATTTATAAAGAAAAGGAATTTATTTCTTACAGTTATGGAGGCTGAGAGGTTCGAGGTCGAGAGGCTGCATCTGGTGAGGGCCTTCTCGCTGGCGGGGACTCTCTGCAGAGTCCCGAGGAGGTGCAGGGCATCACAAGGCGAAGATGCTGAGCTGCTAGCTCAGGGCTCTCTTCCTCTTCTTACAAAGCCACCAGCCCCACTCCCATGATAACCCACTAACCCATTAATCCATTAATGGATTGATCCATTCATGAGGGCAGAGGCCTCATGACCCAATCACCTCTCAAACGTCCTACCTCTCAACACTGCCACATTGGGGATTAGACTTCAACATGAGCTTTGGAGAGGACAAACATTTATTAGCATTGCAGCGTCTGAGCCCTGAGTGGGTTCCCAGTGCAACTGTGGACACGTGGGCAGGGGCACTTGTGGACTCCTCGCTGCACAGGTGTGGGCCTGAGCCCTGTTTGCAGTTATTGCTGAGCTGGTTTGGTGGGTGGTGTCTCTGGCTATTTCCTGATGTCTAGACAGAGTTCTCCCCACCCTCTGGCTGTCATCTTCCTATCTGGGAGGCTGAGCCTAGAAGTCTGAGTCACCGAAAGCACTTGAATGTCCCTGAGAAAGCCATCTGAGCCAGGACATAGAATGTTTTCTCCCTATGTGGCTAGTCTATTGAAATACGACATCAGTCATTTATTGCTACATAACAAATAACCCCAACATGTAGTGGCTTAAAACAAACATCTATTATCTCACACTGTGTCTGAGGGTCAGGAATCAGGAGGCGGTTTAGCCGGGTGGCCTGGCTCAGGGTCTCTCGTGAGTATGGTCAAGCAGTCAGCTAGGGCTGCAGACATCTGAAAGCTTTAACTGGGGCTAAAGGATCCGCTTGTAAACTGTAAGCTAACTCACATGGCTGTTGGCCAGAGGCTTCAGTTCTTTGCCACGTAGATTTTTCCAGAAGGATGCTCGATATAAGACCTCCTCCAGAATAAGTGATCCTAGACAAAGAGAGACCAAGACAGAACTGCAGTGTCTTTTATAACCTCATCTCGGAAGGGACACCCCATCACTTCTGCCGCAGTCTATGGACAAGCACGCCAACCTGATACAGTGTGGGGTGTCACACGAGAGGGGGCACACCAGGAGGCAGCAGTCTTCGGGGGCTATTTTGAATGCTGCCTGCCTCTGGTATAATTTATATATGATGAAATTCACAGATCTTGGGTGTATGGCTTGAGTGGTTTTAACAGTCAAATACTCTAATGTAACCGACGCTCCCACCAAGGTTTAGATTTGGAACATTTCCGTCACCTCAGAACATTCTCTCATGCCCCTTCCCAGTCAATGCCCCTCACCCCAAGCAACTACTGACCATATTTCTCTCTCTCTCTCTCTATATATATATATATATATAATCCACAGTTGAGAACAGAATGTGATAAAACTGGAATCATACAGTATGTG
>NW_012148731.1:1089409-1091739 GCF_000956105.1 Propithecus coquereli
ATGCTGATTTTGAAGCCCTTCTAAACTGGGTCTTTTATTCTCCGCTAACAAATACTTGATATTAGAAATTTTAGCAAACTAGAAAGAAGTACTTGTCCCACTCAGTAATCCACTAACATGTATATAGATAGAAGAGTTTTAGATAATGTGAAGTAGTTTAATTCTGCTTAATGATCATCATATCCTAAAGCTTTTCAAATATAATGGTAATGTAAAAGAGAAATAGAAAAAAAGCTTGCTTTATTTCCTAGATTATATAGCTAAAGTAAGCTGTATACATTTTAAAAATTTTTGTATGGAAAATTTCAAACATGTACAAAAGTACAATCAACTGTCATGTTCGCATCTCCGAGCTTCAACGTTTAACAGCTGATGACCAGCCTTGTTTTATCTGCCTGCCCCCTGGCTCCCCCATTGTTTTGAAGCACATCCCAGGCATATCATTTCAACTATAAATATTTCACTGTGTATCTAAAAATAAGGACTTCTAAAAACATAACCACAGTGTATTTATCACACAAACATTAGCAATAATTCCATAGTGTTACATATCTAGTCAGTATTCAGATTTGCCCAGTTGTGACTTATATTACTGTTATTTTAAGTTTGTTTGCAGGACATAAATTTCTTATTGTAATTGGATGGTATTGTATTAACTCTCTCTAATCTATAAGTTAGTCTGCAGTTTCTATTTTTTTTTTTTTTTTTTGAAAACCACATTCAAAATTAAATTTTAGTTCTGCTGAAAAAATAGTGTCAAAATGATTTTTGAGACCCAAGGCAGGCATTTCTCAAATCTTGTATTCTTCAGGGTGGCAATAGGTCTTACCAAGAAGGGAGATTCTGTGGTTAATTACATTCGGGAAAGTTCAAGTGGTATTCTTTATAGAATTTCTCAGAACTTTTTATGTGCTGATATGTGTATGGAGTCTCCCGGAACAGGAGGGTGATAGTATGCCAAGTTCCTATACATGCTTGATAAGGGAATTCTTTTTTTTTTTTCCCCCTTACAAAAAATATTTTATAAACTTAGTGGTTTGGGGAATGGTGATGATCTATAGGAACAATTTTCCTAATGTTCTTTTTAATTTTAGTAGCTACTGTGAAGGCATATTAAATTTATAAATCTGAAAAAACATTTTTGAAAAGGAACCAGTAATTTTAAGACTGTACTTGATCTTATAGGTTTAATCATTTTATAGTTAAAAATATATAAATTAAAGCATTGATTGGCAAATAATCTAAATTTTTCATTTTAGAGAATAAAGCTTTTTTTTTTAAAAACAGGATGAAACAAGTGAAGATGGTAACTGTCTTGCTTTGAGTGGACATGATAAAACAGAAACAAAGGTATACTAATTTAGCCTTTAGAATACATACACAATTAAGAGTACAGAGGAGATGTTGTAGAAATGTCTCTAGAAGATTGTATTTTGTGCTATAGCTTGTAGATATTTTTCAGTATTGCTTTTTAGGGAAGTGTTTGTTCCTTTTTAATGCCAATTTATGATGCTGAAATCTGAAGGGAATATAGTGGTGAGTGAGACATGTTCGATGCCTTTAAAGAAGCTTATGATTAATTTGAGAAGATAAGATGCAGATGTAATTAATTGCATTATCAAAGAAAATCAAAGCAATTGAGGGTTGGGGGGCTGAGGAGCAAGAGAGGAAAGATGTTATTTCTGACTGCAGAAACTATACAAGTCTTTATGGAAGAAAGAAGTAGTATTTGAAGTGGTCCTTGAAGGATATATAGGATTTTTGGCAGTCCAAGATGAGGCCATCTCCCTATTGGGTTAAGAGTATAGTATGATTAGTTAGAGAAGCAGAGTTTGGCAGAAGGGTTTGGCTGGGATGCATGGGGCTTGAATGAGGTAGATTGGTTTTTGTCCAAAATGTAAAAGACTCATTTTTTCGGAAATTGAAAGATACTGAAGGCTTTTAACTTTATTCTCCTTTGTTTTAGAAAAATTGCATATCCTCTCCCTTCTCCCTCATTATCCATATTCCCATGATGGATATTTTAACAAATATTCTCTTTGTGTCTTTCTAGATTTTGTGTGTGCCCTCATATGTGCATACATACCAATGCCTTTTGCTTTTAATTTTGCTTCACTTTGTAAACAAAGAAAAAAAATGT
This sequence comes from Propithecus coquereli, assembly GCF_000956105.1. Taxonomy (NCBI): domain Eukaryota; kingdom Metazoa; phylum Chordata; class Mammalia; order Primates; family Indriidae; genus Propithecus; species Propithecus coquereli. Next base: position 1,091,550 of record NW_012148731.1, read on the forward strand.
CATCATGTAATCTACAAAATTATTATTAATGGCTTCATAGAATGGTATCTTAAGGCTATTATCATATTTTATTCAACCAATTCCCTATGGTTAGCAATTGTTTCCATTTAAAAAAGAAAGTTGCACTTTCTTACTGTAATAATATTAACTGCAGCTAAATACCTGCCATCCTTTCATGTTTGTTTATTCA
>NW_012148731.1:1091789-1094174 GCF_000956105.1 Propithecus coquereli
AATATATTAGTTAGCTCTGCCAATACCAGCTTGCCTATTTTAAGTCCAGTGGAAGAAAACCGTTTGTGAGCCAAAATTGAGAAGGATCAGGCAGCAAAGCTTTTAGAAAATTTTCAGGTGTGTCTGTAATACTTTGGTGCCATAGTTTCTCTTCACCTTTCCCTCTCTTCTCAGTAAGTACCTCTTCCATAAAGCTGTGTCTCTCATTTATTAAGTATGTGTGTAGTTAACATGTGTACTCTGTAACACAATTTAGCATAGAATTACATATCATCTTTATTATTCTCTAATGACTGTATCTTTTATTTGTATTGATTTTTTGATGGCGCCTTTGGACAGTTTTTTGCTTCTGTGATCCAGATGAAGTTTCAGAGTTTCTGTACCATATATGGTATTACAGGACCACTGAATACTAGAGGATCTGAGGGAATTCTTATTGAATGACTGAATAAGGTTGTAAAGTCAGATTTATTTTGGGGCCTTGAATGATTAGTTCTTCCAACCCTTCGGGAAACTTGCTAGCAATACTTGCACTTTTTATAGTAGCTGGTTTACCTTGTCACAGTCTGAAACAATTTTTGGAAAACCATTAAAAATGTACGTTGATTTGGTGTGAATCTTAAAATAGAAGTAGTCTTGTTACAGTTTCATTGCTCCCTGGAATCACTCTTATGTTGTTTTCATATTAATGAGACATTCCATATTGCCCCAGAGATGATAGTCCACAAGCACCCATTTCATTGTAATTTCTATCTGAGAATTTGTTATTTAGGAATTTGCTTACTACATCAGAGTTTTTTTAGAATGGAAAAAAAATCTAGGTTTCTTATGGAGTCCGTTATGTTTTGATTGGTAATGGTGAAAAATTATTTGTCTCTAATTTATAAGTATTCTATTACTTAGCTTATTCTGAAGGCTTTTGGTTTAGTTTTTTTGGAAATAGCTACTGTTAACTAAAAATGAATAATTTGATGAATTTCATCACTCTTATGCTAAATGAGAATGAAAAATGGATATATTATAGTACTTTAAATCATTATGTATAATATTTAATACAGTGTAAATGCGTAAATAATTGTCATACTGTACTTTTTTATTTGTGTTTTTTTAATTATTATTTTTGTGTTTTTTTCCCCAAATATTTTCGATATGTGGTAGTTGGTTGAATTCATAGATTTGGAACCCACAGATATGGAGGGGTCCTACTGTATCTGTTATCTTACAAGATGTGTTCTGAAAACCCTTCTGTGTCTGTGTAATTACCTCTTAAGGCAGTCATTTTCATCCTTGGTTGTACATTAGAATTACTTTTTCAGGTTTTTGTTTTTGTTGTTGTTGTTTTTAATACAGATTTTAGGGAGACCTTCTGGGAGTTAGGGCTGGGAATCTTATTAAAAGCCCTGCTGCCACGTCATTGTGTTGTACAGCAACCTAAGAATGTATTAGTTTTGGTATAAATTACACATTGTGCCTACTGATGTTTGATTCAAGTTGTCAGAGCATTTCAGAATTTGAATTTCTTTTTACCTTAGTAAAGTATGTGTAAGCATAACTCTAGATGTTTTAACATTTGGTTTCCTTAATGTTACAAATGGCATACTGAAAGCTCTGACTAAATAAATTTATACCAGCACAATGTTTGCAGTTTTATTTGCACTTATCTTGGTAGAATGACACTTAGGTTTCTTATCGGATTTAGAGAAGCAATAAGAATATAGAATTGTAAAACTTAGTATGGAAATTTAAAAATACATATAAAAGTAAAGAGTCATTTAATGTCCCTTTGTACCTATCACACAGCTTCAGTTGTAGTGAACTCTCAGGCAAACTATGTACCCTTAATTCTTCCTTTTCCCCTTGCCCTTGGATTATTTAGAAACAGAATCTAGACATATCATCTTCAGAATTTTTAAAATTACGTATCTAAAAAAGAAAGCACGAATGATAAGATTAGCCCACTTAGAAAAATTAGCAATTCATTAATATCATCAAATATCTAGTCTGTGCTCAAATGACCCTGATTGTTTGATTTTTTTTTTTTTTTAAAAAATCTGTTCAAATCTGGAACTAAAATAAGATACCTACCTTGGAATTGTGTGATGTTTTTTAAGTATCCTTTAAAATATAGATTCTCCCTGTCCTTTTTTTTCCTGTAGTTTTTTTGTTCTGTATAATTTCTCAGACTGGATTTTGCTTATGGCGTTTCCTTGGTGCACTTACAAGGTAGAGAAGAGATCTTAGGTTATTTCATAAGCTAATTTTCATTTCTCAGCAGAGGAACGTGCCGTTTAGCGGCTTTTCCAGTTCCAAATCTAATTACAGTCAGAGGCAGGATTAGAACCCAGGCTTAAATCTCATGGTACTAAAGTTGAGGAATTTTGTTAT
>NW_012148731.1:1096699-1140994 GCF_000956105.1 Propithecus coquereli
ATTGAAGTTTTAATATGTTTATTTTCATTTTGTGTGTATTATATATTCTTTTGTGCACTGCCTTACACAAGTTTTGAGCAGTGGAATGACATGGTTTACCCTGGGTTTTCTGATTATACTTAGAGTAGAATCAGTGCACTGATTTTGAGTGAGGGGAGTAAAAACCATAAGGGAGGAGAAATCTTTTAGAGACATTTTTAAATAAAGGCATGAGGCAAATTTTGTGCTTCTGGATAATTTTATTTAACAATATTGAATGGGTTTTGTTTTTTTCCACATAGCTAAGAGCTTTCCTTTGGTTTAGGTTCTGTTAGTTATCATCTGGGCAACATTTATAATGTGCCTGTGTATGTCTTTAATTATTGTTTGCTTATTGTCCAAGTTGGAGCTAGTTGGAAAGTCATGGGGTATTTTGACCAGGCCTTATAAGATTTAAATAGGCAAATAGAAATTTTCAAATATCCGAAATGGTGACATAACCCATAATGAGGCTTAATAGATGATTTTGTGATGTAGTCACTTCTTTCTCTTGATCCCTCCTGTCTTCCAGTTTGTTTTTTTTATTAGCCACCAAACCCAGTTATGTTCTTTTATTCTTTTTTTAAGTCTCTTTTCCCCCCTCCCCATCCTCTTTGTCTCACAGGAACAGCTTGATACAGAGACAAGTACAACTCAATCAGAAACTATTCAGACAGCGGCTTCTCTGTTGGCCTCTCAGGTACTAAGTGTAAAAAGCAAGGAGAGTTTTGTAAATGTTCTTAAGGTTAGTGTGGTATATTGAATTAAAATGAGAATTCATAGAAGAGTATTAAAATTATCTTTGTGAAAGTAAGTACTTGCTAGCCTATAAATATATTTATTGTGGTTTTAAGGCAAGGCACTGGATTTAATGGAATCTTTCTTTTGTGCTGTCTAGTTTCTAACTCATTCCCTTATATATTATTTAATATTGCAAATCATTTAAATGTATACAGGATTCATACAGAGGTTTTATTTATAGGTCAAAGAATGAAATTTAAACTAGGAAAGAACTGAAAACCATCCATTGTATGTGGATTTTTTTTGTAGGGTTAATACTACCTTTTTAATTTTTAAAATGTGTTTCTGCCTCAGTTTTCACTACTAGTTTTCAGTTAGTTATTTAGTATAACCCATAGTTACTCAGAATTATTTTTTCACTTGTCCAAGCAATTCTACTTGTGACAGTCCCTTACAGTATACAGCAGACATCCGGAATCTTTTTTCGTTGATTTGTGAACCTTCATTTTGTTTATGAAATAATTGTTTTCTTCTTGAATTCTCCTTTCAAATTGAATAAACCTCAAAATCTGGGTCAAACTCTGACACAAAGTAAATATTTTCTTTAAGTAGATAGTAAACTGGTTAACCTTTACAAAGTAAATGAGATAATGGCTGCCTAGTAATATTGCTATACTGATAATACAATTATCATTTTGCCACTTTGTGGCATAGAGTTATTTTACTGTGATCATTTAAAAATGTGCTTTTGCTGGATGTTAGCTTTCAGTCTTTAAAGATATATAAATATGTGTAGTTTCTGGAGTATCTTTTATTTCCATAATATTTATCTAATAAAACTCGGGGGACGGGTAATTAAAATAACATTAGGAAGTATTGCACTTAATATTGATACATGGACAAACTTGTTGATGAAACTTAAACTGTCCTGTGATTGTGATTGCATGTCTTTTGGTTTGCCACCTTACTCTCTAAGGAACTATTTTCATCGTTTTGTCGTATTGAGTTCATCCCTGTAATAATTAGTATCCATGGATATTTGCCTTAGATATTTTTACGAGCAAGTGGAATTTTCTTTCTGGCTTTTGTTTGTTTGTTTGTTTGTTTTTAGAGGTAGGGTCTTATTTTGTCACCCAGGCTAGAGTACAGTGGTGCAGTTACAGCTCACTGCAACCTCAAACTCCTGATCAAATGATCCTCCCACCTCCTGAGTAGCTGGGATGGCAGGCACATGCCTCCCATGCCCAGCTAATTATTTTTTTTGTTTTTGTTTTGTAGAGATGGGGTCTTTTTATGTTGCTTAGGCTGGTCTCGAATTCCTGGCCTCAAAGTATCCTCTCACCTTGGCCTCCCAAAGTGCTGGGCTCCCAGTGTGCTGGGATTATTGGCATGAACCACGATACCTGGATAGAATTTTCTTTCTAAAGAAAGGATTCCTAGAGCCACTGGGAGAAAAACCACCCAGTTATAAAAAGAATGATTATATTGATTAAAAAAAATATGTCACTGTGTTTAGTGATATTAGGGACATACTTATTTCTAGGAAGGTGATAATATTGTGGCTGTATCTAACAAAGAGTTCTTATTGTTTTGAGATAAATCTTGAAATATTTACAGATGAAATGATAGGATCTCTAGGATTTGCTTCAGAATAACACAGGGATTAAAGGTGGGAGGCCAGTAGATTGGCTTTGATTTGACAATTGATGAAGCTGGGTAATGAATACATGGGGAGTCATTATACAGTACTCTCTACTGGGGTATGTTTGGAATTTTCCATAATAAAGCATTTTAAAATTCATCTCTATTTTTGAATGTTAAAGAAGTCTTGTGATTTAATCTATTTAATACAATAAAAACCCACCTAAAATATAGGATAATTAAATTATTGGTCAGCTATATAGATTTAATTTTATAATTTACAGTGTTAGAAATTAATAAATTTACTGCTGCTTCTGTGTATAAGGTGAACTTTAAGTATTTTCCCACATGGGGGTGCTCCAATACCAGTTAATATTACAGCTATTAGTGTTATAATAAGTAAATACAGTTCAGGATTAACTTAATTATATGATAGGTGATTCTTAGAGGAGTGTGTTTTTGAAAGCTATATTTGAAATTACTTAGGAATTTTTAATATTGCTAAAATATTAAAATATTCATACTTAAATTCCTACAATTATAGAACAAATGTAGTAATTGTCATATTTGCATTCCATTTTTGAGAACGTTTTAGAGTATTTTTCTTTAAATTTTTAATACTTTTTTTCTCATGATAAAGTTCCATCATTTCTTAGAAAGTAAAGCAATGGAAAATACATCTCATCATTAAATTATAGTGCTTTGAACGATGTTGTGTTCTTTGCTTTTATTCTCAGAAAACATCCAGTACAGACCTTTCTGATATCCCTGCTCTCCCTGCAAATCCTATTCCTGTTATCAAGAATTCAATAAAACTGAGATTGAATCGGTAAAAACAACCTCAGGGGTCCATAAACAATATCTGCCAACTCAACCTGTTGTCTTCAAATGCTAAAAAAGGAGAATGGAGGGTACAAGACTAGACATGACTGAAAATGGATTTGGGTTTTTTTGGTGACCTCCCTTACTGGGCTAATCAGCACTTGATCGGAAGTCCAGGTTAGTATGTGAAGCCAGGAGTACTATTATTATTGTGTTAGCAACAGTTGCATTAACAATTTCAAAAAATTACTGCCTTTAAAAAAAACAAAAACAAAAAAAAAAATCACCTCAAGCTATATTTGTATCCATAATTGACATCTGGATTGGGTTTATGTTTGATGCATTGTTTAGAAAATTTGCAATACAAACTGGCATAAGAATTACTTATTCTGATGATGCACTTTTATGTATTTTTTATTAGAAAGTAGAACTAATTTTAGATTTTCAGCTTGATGGATTTTTATTTTTTCCTGAAGAATTTCCTTTACCATTAGTCTTCAAATTGGATACCATTGTGCGGTGGTGTACTGTTATACTTCAGAGAAAGGATAAGAGTACATCTAGTTCAGTCCCTATGGGGTAGCTATAACCTTTAAAAATTAAATGTCAACTTTAGGGTACATTTGACATTGAAAGAATAATTAGGAAATACTTGGTTTTGATGGGGTCATGATTAAGAAATGATATATTGGTTTTATTTATAGAATTGTTTTATAGTGCATACAGATCAGCGATCAGCCAGCAAATATTTTTCTTTGAGCTATGGAAGCTCTGTATTCTTTTGCCTTCGATCTGTTGTCTTCAAAACAAACAAAAAAAGCTTTTTGCACCTCCTCTTCCCATCTTTTCTTCTTTTTTCTTTTTGCTTGTATGCACAAGGTAGGACTTACTTCATAAGAAACAAAATGCCAGTATTTTCTTAAGCCATGATGTAAAACCAATGACCCTGTGGCCACATGGCACAGAACACTAAATTTTGGTCCCGTGGCTGAAACTTTAGGGTGACTAAAAGTAATGCCTGTGAAACATGATATCTATCTTGGATGGCCGTTTGATCTCTAAGTAAGAGGAATTTTGTACACTCCACAGAACTCCTGTCTGTAGTAAAACTGATTTTCAATTTTAAACATGGGCAAAGAGGCATTTTCTCCAAGATTTTAAAGCTAATTTTTATTTTTAAATGGTTTACCAAAGTTTGTCAGTAAATTTTACATATAGAAACATTTAAAAAATCATTTCTAACAAGCACTTGACATCTAATCAGCTCTCTATTCCTTTTTTATTTTATCAAAAGATTAGGAACTTTCTTTAAAGAAAATAATTTCTCATAATTAAGCAGCAGAACATCTATCTTTACAAAGTATGCGGGATGCCAGATGTTGATAAAAACTTAGTTACTCTTTCTTAATCTGGACAAAATAAACCTAACAGATTTTTCTGATGAGCATGTTTATGAATCCTCCATTGTGCTCTATTCTATCACATGTGCATTTTTCATGTTAAACTGCAATTACTTAAACTCTTCCCCATCCTTCTAAATTAATTTTCCGAAGTTGGAGTGTAGTCTTTCCCCCCTTAGGCTATGCATTAATTGAGGCTTTCTTTTCACCATGACTTTACGACGTCTAGTACACAATCTTTCTACTTCCCACATCCGCGCTTTGCACAGTCACCTTGCCCTTCCTCCCACCACCTATGAGAAAAGATGGTCATACTAACAGGTGAAGTGTACAAGGTGTCTGTGTGTTTTGTGTAGCTTCAGAGTTAGATTGAAATTACCAGGCACAGATTTAGTCTTGTCATTTTGTTTACACATTGGGGAAAACAATTCAGTTTATTCAACGTTTCATGTAACTGCACCCAAGTTTTGCCAAGCTGGAAACTTGGACCTTTTCTGTGTAGTGACTTTTTAATTCTAGTTTTCATAACCTGGAGATCAGACTGTTGCTTTCGCATGATGTATGTAGTGTCTCATGACTGGAGTTTGCTTTGTTTTATAGTATCTGTACTCCTTGTATTTTTCAAGAGCTATTTTGTAAACAGATGATGTATTTCTCCATTGAAAACACAATAAAAAAAAAAAACAGCACAATCCCATAGTTGGCTGATTTCTTTTGACTATTCTTGTTTTGTTTTTTTTTTTTCTTTTTAGTGACTTAATTGGTTCTATTTAGAAGTTTATAGTTGGCTCTAAGTGAAGATTTGCAAAAGAATTTACTTTGGTTACATTGAAAAAGAATGGTTTCTGGTTAACCTAAGCCATTAGCAGCAGCGAAATATTTATATGTCACATAATAATCAGGTATTTGTTTTTCATATAATCTTTAGGGAGGAAAACATGAATATAGTTAATTCACTTTTAGCTATTCTGACCTCTAAAATATTTATTTTGTGTCTGTAGACACTGTTTGTTATCTATGTATGTATTCTGTGCATGTAGACAAGTGTGCTTCCTTTTCAAAGCTATTGGGTTTCAAAGCATTTGGCACTTTATCTCTGATGTCTGCAGGTGGCACTGTTGTTTTTCAGTGAATTTAGAATTATAGCCCTCAACCAGCCAGGATTCCATGTTTCTTATTTTACTAAATCCAAATCAGACATTGCCTTTCTTAAATCCCAAAATGCTCAACACTGCATAACTTAACTCATGGATTAGGAATGAACTGCTTTGTATTTGTGATGGCCAGCTCTTGGGTATCTTAAGTTTTTTGAGGAAGGAGGGATGGCCCTCTTTATGTGGAAACCATTATTCTGAGGGACATGTAGTCATTTATATTTCATTTGTAAAATTCCAAATTTGAATACCTTCCCTATATATAAAAATATATGGCTGCAATGTGGGACAACTTTTTAATAAAAATAAAATTTAACTTTTAAGACTATTCAGTAAAAGGGAAAGCATAAAAATTACTCTTGACTCCATTGTTAACACCACCAGAATTGAACTTGCTGTACTTCACATCTGCCTTGATAGACACCTACACATGGGACTGAATACTACACTTTATGAGTTTTATCATCCACACGGTCTTTTGACATTTCATGTGTCTTGCTGAATTAGTAACATTCTAATTGAAAGTTGTATGTTTTGTGGCTCTAGGTATATTCTGGAATAAAGTTTTTCCTATTTTTCTAATTAATGCCTCTTTTTTTTCTTCACACAGAAAAATGTTTTAGAGTGCTGCATAATATTAATTCTGGCTGCATTCAAGGTGGCAATAAAATGATCAGCAGCTCCAAGTAGTAATTGATATATGAAAGGATAAGTCATTAATATACAAAACTTATAGATCGAGCCCTGGAAATATTATGTTAATGCATTTAAATGCACTTAAACAAAAAGACAAACTGTTTACCTAAAAAGGCATTGAACAGTCCTTTTGATATACTTTTGCCTATTTTAATTATAATAAAAATGAATAGTACAAGGAAAATTAGTTGCCTTTTAGCCTGAATTTTGTTTCCTTTTGTTTTTTAGTTCTCCATATTGTTCTTCTATTAGCTTTTCTTCAAGCTCAAATCACAAATGGATGCTGTCTTAACTCAGACCTGAACTTCGTAAATGAAGTATTAAGTGTGTTCTGTAATAAACATGACCTTTAGTCATATAAAGATAAATGATGTTTAATTTGTGGAAGTTTTTTTTTTCATTTTTGTAGAATCAGTTCTTCTTTCTGTATTCTTATCAATTAAAAAATTCTTGTTACATTTTATATAGCTTTATTGGCACCAGATGAGAAAGATGGCATCAATATTTCTGAGCCATGTATTTCAGAAGTGATTGTACTTCATTCTGGAAGTGATTTCATATACTTGGGAAATCATTTCAACTTCTGCTCTTCTTCCTCAGAGACATGGTTTTGTCTCAATATTCTGGGAACATCATTGCAGCTGATCAAACCACTCAAGTATTTTGTTGAAAGGGATGGAATTTTAAGTAATTTTTCCTTTCTTTGTAGCCTGTCCCCCCACTCCCCCTTCACAGGCCTTTTCTTGAAAGGGTAGAAGTAAGGCTATACTTAAGTTCCTTTTTCAGAAACCTCACATATGTATGTGTGGAGGGCTGTGGTTTTCATTATTGTGCATTTTTCCTCCAATTTTAATATGCTTCATATTTTAATCTAGCTAAAAATCATCTACAAAGGGCACAGTACTGTTTAGAGTTTATTGAGTTTAACTACTGTTTAATGGAAATAAGACTGCAGTCATTTTCCCTCTGGTTTGGGTATCTTTAAATTCCACCTGGGTGATGGGAAATATAGCTATTCAAATAATGAACAGACCTCTGTGTGTTTGTTTTAGTTTTAATCAAAGCCTTATATTTTTTGCTTTGATACTTCTAAGGTCCAGAATAATGCTCTGTGCCACCCAGCTTAAGAGTTTTTGTTTGTATGTGTTGTTTTTGTTTTTTAATGGTCAGAATGGATTTATGCTAAACCCTCCCCAGTTATCTCACTGGGTTCCAGAGTTGACTGGGGAAAGCCTAAGGATGTGTTGGTTTTGTTTTCCATTGTGGAGTAAAAAAACAAGGAAAGCTGATCCACTCTGGGCTTGAACTTGTCTTAGCAGTAGAGTCCCTTTTCCTTCTGAGCATAGACAGGCATCAAGTGCCGTAAGACATACCACAGCAAAAGGCATAATTTTAGAAGAGTGTAAATTCAACTATATAGTATCAGAGCCTTAAAAACATTTTAGTAATCATTGAATAATACTCATTTTGTTATTGTGTTTTTCAAGCAATTAGATCAATAGATTGAAATACAAAACAGACTAAAGGGAAAGTATTAAGGATAAATCTTGACTTATGACAGGTTTTAGTCTCGCTGGTTATAATGTGATTAACAGTTAAATTATAAAGTCTCACCTAGTCTACCATATATCCCAGTAATTTGGAACTATCCAAATAGTATGCTCAGCTTTCACTTAACCTTGATTTTAAAATTTTTACATTAGTCATGTGATTATGACCTGTTTTTAAAATAAATCTTAAGTCTCTTAAAAATATTTCACAAGCCTTTTAGAAGCATTTCCTTTAATTAATTTGTAAGATGTTATTTTTTGATCCAACAGATTTCATGCTGAAAATATGTATTTTGAATAATTCAAACATTTCAGTTTTATGGGTTTCTTACAGCTCATTGCAGACATTTATCTCAGTCTTGTGTGTTTTCTAATAATGTCATGTCCTAAAATAGTTAAAACTTTCGGGAGCTTTTTTGGGTAGAATACCGACTTTTCTCTAAGAAGACTTCTGGAAGTGCAAATAACAAAGTTACTTCTGGGGAGTAAAATGATCTCTGTGCCACTGCTGTGCCCTTCTCAATCCCTATACAGACACACAAAAGTAGGTATTTGGGTTCTTTTCAGATTTTAGGCATAAGAGATTAGGTATATGTATTTTAATATAATAATGTAGAATGTCCCAACTTTGCACTTGTTCCTTGTGGATGCTGTCTCTCTCTTGGCACGACACCCTCCTTACAAACTTTCACACTGTGTGATGCCTGGTGCTATGTGATTTCCAGAAATCTGGCATGAAAACTAGTCCTTGTTTGCGTTTTCTGACTGCAGTGGAGCTGTTAATAAAGAGATTGATGATAAAGTTGTCGAAAAGAGACAGTTGGGCAGAACTGCTCCCCATGAGTGACAGAGGGCATGATCTGCCTTCACAGCCAAGAAAGTCGCCCCCAGCAGAGAACCGACCAGGCCTGGACACTGTGCCAAGACTATTAGAAGGAGCTTTACTGCACTATTAGGCTACTACATCTCTCTCTTTAATTTAGGCTTACTTCACATTACCATTTTTATCCTTAAGTTCATGGGATGCTCAGAACAAATATATTTGCAGATACAACACATTTTCAAACTGTAAAATAATTATTTTTACAAATTCTTTAAAGCACTCAATTCATCCTAATTTGGCTTAGTAAAATTAAGTTTTATTTTGAAAGTATTACTACAGTTTTTATACAAAGCCTGCGTTTCTTTTAGATAGCAGCTTAAAGTCTTAAGGAGTCAAGTCTGACAGGCTCAAGAATAAGCATTGGCTGCCGTAAACATTGGTTATGGGATGCTAAATATTTTAGGCATACTGACTGTAACTGTGTATTTTTTATCTGTCACTTAGTGAGCCTAGGCTGCTGGCATTCAGTTCAGCTGTTCTTCTGTTTTGTGTGGTCTAATAGTCCACAAGAATTTTTGGCTCTTTAATACTTACTTTAAAGGTAAAAGATTTTGCCTATAATTTTTAAACTGTCCTAGTTTAAATGTTTTCTACTTCAGATTTTTTAAACAGAATATTTTATTAGTCTTTTTATTTTTTTATGTTTTTATTTTATTTTTTGTAGAGATGGGGTATTGTTATGTTGCCCAGGCTGGTCTCAAACTCCTGGCCTCAGGCCTCTGCCTCCCAAAGTACTGGCCTGACTTCTCTTTTAAGGAAACTGCTATATATTTTGGCCTTTGTTTTGTTAAATGACCCAAATGTGAACACTTTGGTTTCTTAACTGTGAAAATCTTGCATTTAACTATGGTCTTTGCCATCTGCCTAAACTGTTGAGTAACTTTTTTAAAAAAATAAGTATTTAAAATAAATTTTAAAATAACCTTTGCAAAATCTCAGAATATACTTAATGAGCCATTACTGTATATTCATGACAACCTCTGTTTAACTGTTTGCATTGAGAGAGGAGTCCATATTTTATAATTGCTGTTTCTGGGTGGTAAGATTTTAGAGCGGATCAAGGTGATTTCCTTGATTCCCTGTAGTTACCTTAGAACTGACCCATCTACTTCATTTAACATGAGACTGCAAAACATTTCTCAGTTGTCACTGGTAGGTTTTCTTATTGCAAATGAAATGCTAGCATGTGTTCTGTGGTTAGAGTATACGAGCACATCATCATTCCCTATAATGTGAGTAGTAGAGATCCAACTGTGCACTCTCTGGGAACTGGGCAGCTGATGTGCGGACAAGCTCCAGCTCCTGTCCTTGAGTCTGTCATCCTCAGGACACATGCTCCAAATGAGGTAGTGCTTGTGGTTGTAGTGGAGCAACTTGTATCTCAGGGCGATTATCAGGTCTTCAGTAGGCGTGTTTGGGATTCATGGTAAGCATACGCTAGGAATCCACTATCTGATAGGGTAAAGGAAAGCATGGCTACACACCAGTAATTTACAGAAACTAACTTGAGTAATGTCAAAGATCATGTAATTTCTCTACTTCTGACACTAAAGTGTGTTCTTTTTGCTATTCTGTATTGTTCTCTTGACTTGCATTTGATGTGGGAGGAAGTAAAATGGAAGGTCTTGCAGGACTCTAGTGTAGTGAGCCTTCTTGGTATCCCTGAACTGTGGCATGTTGCAAGCATGTTCTCTGAGGCCAGGTTTGTTTTCAGAGTCCTCAAAGGAGGGTTTCCTCAGCCAGACTTACCAGGATTGGCTTTTGAAAGGGGAGTTCTAATCACAGACTGTAACCTATAATCCATACAAAATAGACTTAGTATGGGTAGAAGAAAGGTAAGCCCAAGGACTCCGGGTGTTTTCATAGCTCCCCTGTGGCCTTATAGTAATTTTATGAAGAGCTTTGGATTTGGCTGTTTGCAACCGAACAGGCTATAGGAAAGCATGAAAATCTGCATTTTCAGAAGGGTTTGAAATGGCTTAGAATTTTTAAATATTAAGAAGAGAATTTTTTTAAAAGGTAATGCATCTAGGATAGATGGGAAATTAGTGTTACACATTAGGTGAGGCCAGAGCCTGGAGAAAATAACGTGTCCCCTTGTTTATCCAGCAGATGTTTTCAAGTTTTTTGTGCCTAAACTCTTCCAGTTGTTGGCTTCATGGAACTTAGATTCCAATGGAAATTAATTTTTTTGTTATATTTTTATTAGTAATGGCTAGTATGTGGCTAAACCACACAAATTAGCGAAACTTCACTTATCAGAATTTTTAGGAAGTTCTTGTTTGTAATTTTTGGTTTGATTACCACTGAGGACTATAATATCCAAGCAGTGGAGCTACCTTGAAGGAAGGATTAGAAGTCAAAGCATCTAAGGAGCTGTGACTTGATTGGTGTTTTACTCGGAACCTGCCATATGGGTTACTGGGGGGAGAATACAGGGGTGGGAGAATCCCATCTTATTTGATTGAGGCATGACCAGATACCAGGGCCAATTGGAAGATAGGGGCTCTATGGAGAATAAGAGAAGAGGTCTAGCTTTTTGTTGAGTGAAAGGGAAATGACATTGTGGTAGGGATGCCTAGTTTCTGGTATAAGAATTGAATTCCGTAGGGTATGCCATTATCTATGTCAAGTTTGGCACATGCTAGAAACATTCTTCAGCAAAGTTGCCACTGAAGCCATTCATCTTGACTGCCATTTTATCACATCAGCTGAATTAAAACATTTGGCAAACAACTTTTCTGTGTGTAGTGGAAAGAATGCCTGTTTTCAAGCCAGCGCTGCATTCAGATCTCAGCTTTAGCACTTAGAGCTGTATGAGCTCATGCAGTCACCACATCTCTGAGGCTCCTATTTCTTTTCAGTGGAGGTGAGTGTTGTCTCTTTAGGGTGGTTGTCAGGTTAAAAAGTCGGTAGGTAAAGAGCCTCACTGTAGCTCTGATGTTCACGTGCCCTCATGCTCTTTGAATGTTCACCCTTCAACGGCCACTGGCCTTAAAGTTCTAACAGTTTTAGTTCTTCCTCAGTTGGGTTAGCCAGAACGATCTACAGTAACTTGAACTTTGGTTCAAGGTATTATAGGATTTAGGAAATCTGACGTTGGAAGGAGATTGAATGCTTGAAATTCCATTAAAGTTTGAAGTTTGCGTCAGGTTACCGTAATTGTGGATTTTGTTTGCAAACAATGTATTTCAGCTCAATACTGTCACCAGCTGGTTTCTTGAAATTTCGTATCTATTTAGTTAGAATGAGTAGCCTAAATATCCTGTTGAATGTTCTCAGGTAATAGTGGGAGGAAGATAAAGACAGCTGATGAACGAAAGACGTGATGGTGTGAGAAAGCCCCTTCCCTACAGGATGTTGGAGGAGAAAAAGGCAGTAAAGTGAGAGGAGGAGGGAGAGAAGAGGAAACCATTTTAGGGAGTGCAGCTGAATTGGAGAGAGAAATTCCATTACCTCATAGCTGAATTACACAACTACTGTAGGAGTCGAGTATTGTTACATAATTTTTTCTGATTTTTAAGTTGAATATTGCTGAACCTTGGCGTTTCAGTTGAATTGTACTCCACTTTGCATGAAATCTTGAGCCTTATGCTTCTGAAGCCACCACCAGTGTGTGTGGCATTTGATTAATGGTAAGAAGTGAGCCTGGTCCAGTGGTTAGAAGAGAAGATCTTGGCCTTCAGGAAGGCCAGATCCCATCCGTCTCTCCTCCAGGGCCTGGTGACCACAGGCAAGCTATTCTAACCCTTCTTTCAGTGCCTGAGTAAAATTTAAGTTATTCTTTAGATCTTACTGGAACTTTGTGTAGATTGGCAAGTAGATAGGACGTAAATTTTTTTTTTCAGTACTAGGTAAAAGTAAGTTGAATTTGTCAGAGGGCAGGCACAAAGGTAAACTGCAGAGGAACATCTGGCAGATCACTCCTGCTAATTCTCAAAACTGCCTTCCTGCTGTGAAATTTGGGCAGGAACAGAATAGGGAGAAAAAAGTCTGGAGTCAAAGTCCTCTTTTTTTTTTTTTTTTTTAATACGGGTTTGGAGCAGACTGTCCTCTTCATCAAAAAACTTTCTCTGCCTTAGTGCCAAGACAAGTGCAGCTTTTGAGGCGATAGCATGCCCGTGTGCTTCCAGTGAAAGCTCAAATGCAGTGAATGAACTTGGGAAAAATTCTTAACAGTAGCTGCCTTTTGTTGAGCGTGTCTATTAGGTGTCAGGCAGTAGGTCTAATTGCTATAGCAACCTATGAGGTTGATTTGACATAGTAAATGGTGTCATCATTTACAGATGAGGAAACAGGTTTAGTTTGGCAAAGTACCTTGCCCGGGGTCACACAGTAAATTGGATTTGAACCTGGTTCTATTTTACTCTAAAACTTTATCCTGAAATAGGACCTTGTGTTTTCCCACTCCGCAGTGTTGCCTCTTAGTGTGTATCTCATTGGGTATTATTTTTGGGAAGGGCTGAATAATGAGCTTTTTTGCATAAGCCTCTAGTTTCAGAGCAGCTAAAATGCATTTCTGCTATTTGGATGCCCTTAAAGCTGGCCTTCTAGAGGTGAGGATGGGGGAGAGATTTGGGAAGACCGGTGGTGAATGGCTGAGAGGAGGGGGCTTCAGTAAGACCATTAGTACTGGAAAGCTCAGGCCCCGGCCAGTTTGGGGTGAACTGACCTCTTCATACCCAACTCACTTAACAGTAGGGTTGCCTAAAATGTGAACGTTTATAAAATGTAATTTTACAGATTCGTTTGGATGGTTTCTCTTTGAGAAGTTTTCCATCTCAGAAATGTTTTTTAAGCCAATTAGAAGAATCCCTAAAAGAAATGCTAAAAATCTTTAAACTGTTCAAGAGTAAAGCAAATAGAAATTACCAACAAAACTACCTTAGAGGTTGCTCAGAAGGTGTTTTACCTATTATATATGGCGGTATTAACATGATAAAGTTTTATTAAAAACAAAAAGGCAGAAGTGCTCTAGAGGAGTTGTATGAAAACAATGTTTTTAAAAAAGGTAAAATAAAAATTGACGTCTAAAAATGAATTTTTTCATGGGGAGGGATACATTCATTATGTTGTATATAAAATGCCATGAAGGTGGTAAATGTCGAAAATGTGAATAGCGGATGAATATGTCATTTGGTAAATTCATTATTAGGTAAATTGGTTTTAGGCAAACTTGATGCTATTTGAATTTGTCAGTGTAGATTTTTTTTCTAATTGTAATACATATTCACTGTAATACTTGAAAAATACAAATATAAAGAAAAAATTAAAATCATCTGTAATCCTACCTCAGAGGTAGCTTTTAATATGTATATTTTCTCTGTCTTTCACATCTCTCTCTCCTCCCTTTTTTTCTTTACATACTTGAGATCATACTAGGTAACAAATTTTATCAAGCCTTTTCCATAGCGATTGTCATGGCTGTTGGGTAGGCAAAGTGAAAAACCCAAGAATATTCCATGTGCGCTTCCACAGCTGATGACCTGGCCTTAGGACTTGGAGAAACATGGCGGAGCTGCCGGGACCCGGGAGGGTGCAAAGGGGGAGCAGGCCGTGTGCCGGTGAAGACTCCCCACTTGCCAGGCAAGCACTGAGTCGCCGAGGCTCACTGCAGTGACTGGCTTTAGGTCCAAATGACCACCTCTGTCAGAAAGTTGGGAAAAACAAAAACAATCAGAAATTCCTTCTGACTCCTGTGAGGATTCATTCGTTCCACAAACGGTCACTGATCCCCTGTCAGGGCCCCGTGCCGTTAGCAGTGAGGGGGAGCGGGGCGGGCGCACGGAGAGAGGAGCCGGGATCCGCTGAATGTCCGCAGAGCGCGGGGCACTCTGAGTGGTGTCACGCTTAGCTGACAGTTGCCCGTGGTAGTTAAGAAGCAGTGGGGCCAGTGGTAAGTTGAGGCTTTCTGGTTCCGAAGTCCAGGCTCTTTCCAGTTTGAGACACTGGGTCATTTGTTCAGTAGTTGTGCAGAGGCCCTGGCGATACATGGGGGACAAAACTGGCTGTAGCCCCTGTCCCTATGGAAGCTTATGTGGTGCACGGGGGATACAGATGCCTGACAAAACAAATGAATTAGGAATCAGTGGAGGGACCTGAGGGAGAGCAACAGGGCTTCCAGAAGGGTTGGAGCTCCCTTTTGTACTGGACAAGCTTCGACCTGAAGAATTAACAGGGCACAAAGAAAGGGAGCAGCACCTTCCGAAGCACCAAGGAAGGTGCCCGAGTCGCTGGACCTTAGTGAATGGGAACTGGGGTTGAGTGAGACTGAAATGCCCAGATGTGTCACGGTGCGATAATCAGAGGCCCAGAAGTGCCGAGGGAGCATGCAACTTCCCGGTGGCCTTGCGGATGGAGGGAAGCAGGTGCCGTTTGACGGGTGATTTTGGTGGTGATCATGAGACAGCGTTCTAGGCCGAGTGAAGGCCTCGCACAAAGGCCCAGATGGGACAGCAGAGCAGGGTCAGAGAAGAAAGCAGCAGAGCTAGTGCATGACGCAGGACGAAGCAGTGCGGTAGGTTAAGCAGGAGGAGGTGTGACGGCTCTACCATGAAGGGTCTTGAGGGTCAAAACAGCTCAACGTGACCAAGACAGTCCAAACTCCTACTGGTGTTACAAGCTGAGCGGGAGGAAAAGGAGCACACACAGTAATAAAAAGACTGTGGGGTTCAGTCACTCTCAGGCTTACACCCGATCCTGCCTGCAAACCACTTGCGTCATGTTTAGGATCAGCGAGTGGCCAGTAGAGAGAATCCTTAGCCAGCGACTGGCCACTAGCCCCGCGCTGGAGATTTTCACCATCGTACTTCTGCTCTGGTACCTCCCTTTGTTCCACGCCAGCTTCAGTCCCTTCGGCTTGCTTCTCTCTCACCCATACTGCTTGGCGGCCGTTTAGTGCTGTCTGGTTTCCTTCACCCTCTCAGCCTCCCGTTTATCTGGCTGTTTGGATCAAAGCGCCCTGCCCTACAACAAGGAACAGCACCCGTCTCGAGTGCCCGGCTCGCACTCCGTGTTCTATGGACTCCACCTCCTTCGACCCTCCCAACAACCTCGTGAGGCTAGACAGTAGTCTCCCTTGTCAGTGGGGTGGTACATTCCAAGACCCCCAGTGGGTGCCTGAAGCCGGGGATGGTACTGAACCCTACGTACGTGTTCTTCGGTCTGCTAACCACGGGCAGGCGGCATCTACAGTGTGCAAACGCCGGGCAAAGGGATGATTCACATCCCAGGGGGAACAGAGCCCGGATGGTGCAAAATTTCATCATACTCCTCAGAACGATTTGCAGTTTACAGCTTACGAATTGCTTATTTCTGGAATTTTCCATTTAATATTTTCGGACCACTGTTGGCCACTGAAACCGCAGAAAGTGAAACCACGGGCTGGTCTGATGGTAGTGGGTTATCAGAACTTATTAACATTAGTGTCACTAAAGTTGGTATTCAACCCCCCCACTGCTAAATTTGACTGGCTTTAAAAAAAAAAAAAAGAAAGTGAAACCACGGATAAGGGAGATCACTGTACTACAAATTTCAAGGTCCTGATGAAGTTCGTCCTTTCAGAGCGCTAGAGTGCTTGCCCGGGTGCAGAGCCCTAACAGCGGTTGGACACCGTGCTTCACTCCCTCCAGTTCTGCTGCTCCCCCACCACCACCCAGTGCCCCGGCCACTCGGCCACCACCCTAGGATGGTGCTAGTAGCCCTTCTCTCCTGCCTCCTGTGGGCCCCAGTTCCCTGAAACAAGTACTTGCAAGGCAGCTAAGAGGAAACGTATGTCACGAGTCAGTGGCGGCGCTGGGCAGTGTGGCCTTTCCATTCTGACACTTGTGTGGGGGCCTATGTCTCTGCAGAGTCCTCCCCCAAAAGCCTTTTAGTCCCTGACATCCATCATCGTGGGGCCTCAGCTTTGCTGAGCTGAATATTTATGAGTTGTTATTTAATTAAGCCTAGATACAGCCTTTCATATCTTCATTGATACATGCAGTCAGCCCCCACCCCCCGACTCGTCACCACCACCTCCCAGCCACCGCTTCTGGCCTGGGCTCTGCTCCTCACTCTCTGTCCCTGGCATGCTGCTGACTGACCTCCGGTCCCCATACCCAACAGAGAGAAGCCAAGGCTGGGATTCCTCTCCCCCCGAATTTTGGAGGCATTTGCACTCACCATTGGTAGGAGGTGCTAGAGATTCTGTAGTTTAACCAAAGGGCACCCCCATCCCAAGCTGTTTGGCAACTTGTAGCCTGAGCGGAAGACACTGGAGAAAACAACCCAACAGGCATTTGGGGAAGCGCCCATTCTCTTGATGCCGCTTGTCTGTCTTCTAGTTCTAATTACAGCCTTGGCCGAAGGCTGTAGGGGAGGGTGCAGCAGTGAACAACAATAAACATCTTCTCAGCCAGGAGAGGAGTTTCGAAATGGGGTGTGCTGAGGGGGGCACTGGAGCAGGGGCTGGTGTGGGAAGAGGAGAAATGAGGACAAATCTTTGGGAACTTTCGCTAGAAGGAGGCAGTGGGAGGCTCATAGACCTCATGACCCCTGCATCCTCAGGAGCACAGGAGGGAAGGGGCGTGCGCCTTCTTCCCCACCTCTAACCAGCCTTGTCTAGCACCTTGGTTCCTACACTCAGGCCACTCAGCAGCAGCGCCTGGGGCCCCAGCCTGGCTCTGTGACTGGTATCTGGGAACCTGGGTACCTGGGAGTACGAGCATGCTCTGGGTCAATCTCTGCCCCTGGCTTCTGCACCAGAGCAGGGGCATCTCTTCCCTGGAAGCCTGGAGCAGCAGGTAGGAAGGGAAGCTGTAAGCCAAATGTGAGAGGGCACAATCGTGTGCAGCAGGCTTGTGGGCTCACTCAGCACCCCCGAGCCCCAAGTGCCTGACCTGAGTTCCGGGTGTGTCAGATGAGTAGGCCAGAGCACGCTCCCTCTCCCACTGGCCACCGCACGCTCTTCCGTGGGCTTGGAAGTGCTTGCCCCACCTCCTCACTAGCCATCCCTGCTGTGCTTGGCTGGATTGTACCTGAAATATTATCTTCTCTGCAAGGTCTTCTGATCCCTCAGGCTGGGGTAGGTCTTGGACTGTTTAGCAGAAAACCAATGAAAAAAATCCCCTCCAATCCCAAAGCATTCTGTGGCTACATCTCTTTGCACTTGCCATATTGCTACCCCACCTGGAAACAGCTCGTGGAAGACTGAGACCGTATCTCGATGCACGTCTGTAGCCACAGTGCACGAAGTGTGGCAGATGCTTGTCAGTGTAGTTCAGTGAATGAAGGACTTGACCAAGTTCTGGCCTGAGCACGCCCAGTGTACTAGGGGAATGTTAGCTAACGTTCGCTAGGACTTCGTGTAGTAGACGTTGTGCTAAATGCCTTACACGGATGATCTCAGTCCTCCCAACAGTCCTTTGAAGCAGATATTACAGTGCCCATTTTACAGATGATGAAACAGGCACAGAGAGGTTAAACACGTGTCCAAGGACCTACTCATACTTTCTGGATGATGGGGCCAGTTGCTACGGTGGGATTGTTGAAGACGATGGAGCAGAGAAGAGGGCCACCTGGCTCTGTGGTGGGCACTATTTGGCACTTTCCACGTCTCTCATTCGGTTCTCAAAACAGCCTTGTGTTGGTAGCGTTGTTACCTGGAAACTGAGAATTCAGAGAGTCAGTGACTTGTCCAAGGGCACCAGCTGGGAAGCAGCGGAGCCAGGATTCCGACCCGGGACCTCTCCAAAGCAGGCAGACCCTGAGGAGAGGCCCCTTGGGTTTTGTAGCTTGAACGCCAAGGGGGGCCCTCAAGGCAGGAGCTGTGTCTGCCTGTGGTCTCTCCCACCTTACTGGGAAGAGACTCTGACGAGACAATTCTTATTGTCATTTACTGAATAAACCATGACAGCAAGCCCAGCTAATGGGGGTGCGGTTGGTAGCCGGAAGACACTCACGGATCTCAGCGGTCGCTGCCACAGCCCTGTCCTCGGATTGGGACTAACTGCTGCTCACCCGGAGCCTTCCAGTCCATCTCCTCCCTGGCAGTGGCAGGGTTGGTGGGACACAGTGACCGAGGCTGAACAGGTTTGTGAGTGTGGCCAAAGCGAATGCAGCTCGGGGCGGGCCCAGCGCTGGTAAAGGAAATTCGGCTGTAACTTATGGGATTTCAAGAAACCAATCTTGGCCTGTAATTCTTTTTTATAAAAAATGAATATGCTATCGCTGTCCTAATTCTCATTTCTTTAAATGGATGCTAAGAACATTTAAGGGAGAGCCATGCCAAATTCATACGCAGCTTTAACAGTTTGTCCTTCCGAGGAGCACAGGCTGATTTTAGAGTAATTCCTGTGATCGTCACGAATGGAGTTGGCATTAAAAGGGTGAAGGGAAGACTCAAGAAGGAGGACAATCTATCTGCAAGCGAAAGCTTACTTGTCTGGAAGCCTGGCTGGCTGCTACTGGGTCCCTCTAGAACCCAGCCCTGAATCTCTGAACCGAGCGTTAAGCGGAAAAGGCTTCCAGGCTCTGGGAAGAAGTGCCACACAGCCCCCCCGCCAGGGCTGTGCCCGTCCGCTTTAGGTGCCCAGCAAGGAGCCTCATGGCTGTCTCATCTATCACTCGTGCTTAACACCTGAGCTTATGCACCTGCTTTCACGGCTCTCTGCAGATTATCCTAGATGCCTTTGACTTCAGCTACGTATACCAGACACGACAACAAATGTCACCCCGCACCCGATCCCCTTTACTCCTTGTTAACTGGCCTTGTTAACTGTATTTTACAAATTAGGAAACGAGTTCAGAAAGGAGGTGTCTAGCTTTGCAGGTGGCACGTGTCCAGGGTAGATGGCTGCTTTGCTGATCCATTTGCTGACTGTGCGTGGCTGGGCGAGGGGTGGGGTGGGGGTACAGGGGAGCTGCTTTTTGGCCTCAGTTGACTTTTTACAAGATGCACTCTTTGAATCACTGGAGCTGTGTCCAGACGGAGAAAGAGAAACCGTATTCATCTACACAGACTGGTGAGGTTTTTGTGCAACATTTCTCCTGGAAAACCCTAAGGAAAGGACTTGGGGAGAGGAGCCCGAGAGTGGGGCTCGGTGACGTTGAAAGGAAGGAGCGCTCCGGAGCGTAGCTAGCGGTGGGGATTGCTCCTCACCGACCCGTGACTTCCGAAGACCTCCAGACGGTCCCCGCCCTGCCCGATTCCCGGCCCACACCTGCCACGTGTCCGTGCTCATTCCCATCCCCTGAACACACAGCGTGAACAATCCTTCAGATGCTTACTGCATGTCGCTTTGTGTTGTTTGGTAAGTGTTTTGAACAGGAGCTGGGCTTTTTGCCCCCAGAGAGTATGTGTGCCTCTTGAAGGTGAGGCCGTGCCTTGGACTTTTTATTTTTCTCCACACAGCGCTTACACAGCCTTGATGGGACAGACAGTCTAAGGGGCTCCTGGATCTTCCTTTACCTATACGAACAAAAATGAAAATTAAACACAACTGCATTTGCATATAAACAAAAAAAATTACAACGGGGTGTGTGTCTCTCAGCAACTTCGTTGTCCTCTCTGGGCCTCAATGTTTCCGTCAATACGATGAGGCCATTAGACTGGTGGTCTTGGAGGAACTTCTGGCTCCAAGCCCCTTTGGGTCCTAAGTATCCTCTTTGAGAATATTTTTCCCCCGAAGACTGGGCTTTGACAACGCCTTGGTCTCTCCTCGGGTTCTAACGGCTTCTTCCCCACCCAGCCCTTGCCTGCCAGCCGTGCCCCGCGAGCCCCTCACGCCCCACTCGCCTTTCTTTGTTTGCTGCTCTGGAAGAGAAGGATCGGGCTCCTCCTGGCTTCTCGGAGAAAGTCCCGATGAATACAGATAGTGCCTCGTTTGCATGTTAGCACTGGTGCCAGTCTGAACCCAGCTGTGTGCAACGTAAGGTGAAATATAGATTCCCCCGACCTGGCCACGGCTGCTCCACGCGCTAATCGAAAAGCCTTCCGAGTGGGCCCACGCTGCATATGCATAAGCTCTCCTTTGGCTGTGGGTGGGCGGAGGGCCGTCTCACTCTCTCTTCCACTGTGTCTCTTTGTGCTTCTTTGGGTTTCCTTCAAGGTTAACAGGCCATCTGGGCTAAACAGCGATGTGAAGTGACTTGGCCAGGCCCTAGACAGGCCTCCTGGGACCTCTGGGACTTCAGTCTTGAACTCAAACCCACCCTCCTGCCCACCACTTGGCGTGGCAGCAGGAGCCTAGAAACAGGCCGAAGGAACCCTTCCCCTCCTGCAGGACGTAGGTGCAGCTGTTGACTTGGTGTCAGAGGTCCTGTTCCCTGGGCCCTCCCTCCCTAACGCCCACCCTCCACCGCCCACACTTACCGTCCTGCTCCCAAACGGGCCTTGCACCTGCCCTGTCTTCGGCCCTCTCTCTGCACTCCCGGGGGTGGAGGGAGTGGTGCAGAGAGGAGGATCCACAGTCCCTCTCTGTGTTCCAGCGTGTCTGCCTCTGGCACACACCTGCGCCGTCCCCGCTGGACCCTGGAGCCCCCGCCCGTCCCCCAGTGGATGCCGAGTGAAGAAGGCCCAGGGCCAATGCTCTTTTCACTCCCGCCATCGAGAACTTCAGTTTTTAAAAACTCGCCAAATCTTGCCACAGATGCAGCACCTTTAATAGAAGCAACCAAACACAAAGAGGTTTTGCTAGTGCAGGTTTTGTTGCTATCGCTGCTGCTGCCACTGCAGGCTCTCTCAGGAAGAAGCCCCTCTTATCCGCCCCCCCCCCCCAGGAAATGGAGAGGAAGTTGGGCTGCCTGTCTGCCAGGCGGCTTGGTCACCGGAGGCAGGGAGCGTGGAGGCTGGCAGCCCCTGCAGCCTCCCCCGCCGCCCCCCTGCCCTCCATCTGCCAGGTCTCCTCGGCGCCCACTCTCTCCTTCCACTCCTCGATCCGGATAGCTGGAAGAGCAGAGGGGCTAAATTGAGTTTATATAGCTTTCCCTGTATATATTTAGAGATAAGCAGTTCATTTAGGGATCAGGGCCTGCTTCTTGTCTATGCATCATTAAGCATACCACATCTGCTACTGAGCCAGCAATCAGCAGAATATTGAGAAAAGTTATAAAGAAATCTTTGCGTCGGTTCATTTTCATTCCCTACTCCCGTGTCCTGGCTCCCAGACTTCTGTGAGCGAGTGCAGGGCAGGAAATGGAGCCACGGCTGTTGGAGCCAAGCCTTGGGAGCTGGGGCTGGACTCGGAGAATTCAACCTTGACCCGCCGCCTCCCCTCGGCGTGCGTGTGTGCATTTACATGTGCACGCGTGTGCATGGCGGGTGGGCGGTGCCGAGGACGATCTATGGAAAAGCTGTGTGCACAATCTCCCACGGTGGCCACACCAGCAAGGGCATGTCGCCTGGTCAAGGGCTGAGCCACCCATGCAGTCCTCAGCACTGTTCTGTGGTCAGAGGCCAGGGCTGGAGACCAGACTTAGGTGCCACCTCCCTGGGTGACCCTGACCAAGCCACTTCCCCTCTATGGTTCTGAGTGTCCCGGTCTGTAAAATGAATGTGTTGAACCAGGTGGTCTTGCCTCGCCGAGTGGTCGAGCGGAGAAAGGAGCGGGTCAGAACGTGCCGTGCTAAAGAGGTTCTCAGTAAACCGTGGTTTGGATGCTGCGCTGTGGCAATTGGTGTTGCTGGTCCCTGCTGCTTCCCTGCCCAGCATGTTCCCCTGGCCTTGGCTTTTCCGGGGAGCTGGTGGAGTGGGGTCCTTGGTTCTGGAGGCTCAGGGCTGGGAGCCAGGTCCTGTGGGCTCCTCCCAGGGCAGCAGGTGGGTCTGCCTCCTCTCTGGCTCCTACACGAGCCCAGAGAACTGAGTCTCCTTGGCCCTCTCCCCAGAGACCCCTGGCGAGCCCGGCCCATTTGGCCCCGACACGGCGATGGCTGAGTGGCCCAAGGCCCCTCAGCTCCCTCCCGGGACGGCCGTCCTACAGTGTGGCATGTGGCGGGTTAAACTGCAGATGTCACTGTTAGCCCTGAAATGGGGGCTCCGCAGGCCGGCCTTTGGGCAGCCTGCAAAGGACTCTTCCCCAGAACTCCCTCGGCACCCCTCCTCTCCCAGGGCCACCTCCCTGCGTGGGCTTGCCCACCTCTAGACAAAGTAAATACACCAATCCACCACAGCCTGGCCCCAAAGAAAGCACCTTTTTTCACAAGGCGAGCAAGTGGCTCTCTGAACACCTGCAATCAGGAGGAATGCTCAAAGCTCCAGCGTTGGTGGGATCGGCATTTACCCTCGGCTGGCCTCCAAGGCAGGAAGGGTGCTTGGCCGGGGCTCTGCAGGGAGGCCGAGTGCAGTGGCATCCAGGCTGCCTGGAGGGACCGCCCCCTGCCCGCAGGTGGAAGAGGCCAAGCACGTTTTGCTTTATGGAGGAAGCTGCAAGAGAGGAGAGACCCAAATCAACACAGATGTTCACACTCGGTTCCTCCTACCTCAAATGGTGGCGCCCAGCACCCCCTAGACACTGCCCACAATTTCAGGCTCAGGAGTTGCAGATGAACAAAGCCTCCTTTTAAAAGCCTGTGTTTAAAAATGACCAGCTGGGTGGTGTTTTTCCAGGGAATTTAACCCCAGAAACCACACCTCCTGGTCATCCTGTCCTGCCACTGGCTGGGAAATGCCCGCCGCCACCAAACAACCCCCAGGAACCCGGGCCGCAGCGCTCCAGCCCTGGGCCAAGTGGATCCCACCCTGACTTCACTTTTTAATTCTGTATTTTATTCTGGACCGAGAAAGGTGGACATGAAAAAAACATTATCTGCTGGAAGCAGGTTTGGAGGGGTCTCTGTCTCTCTGGGAGCCTCCGGGGAAGGGGCTGCCAGGTCTCTGGGCTCCCTTTTCTTCATTTCTGTTTAAAGAGAGCATGGAAAGAGGGGTGTGTGTGTGTGTGTGTGTGTGTGTGCGCGTGCACACGCACACACGCACGCATTGGTGGGGAGCGAAGGGCAGGCACGGAATATTTCCAGGCCTTAAAGAAAAGAAGACGAAAAATAAATTTTTGAATAAGAATGGTCCGTGTACTGTGACCGCAGGGCAAATGCAAATGTCTGTTTTCAAACACAGACTCGTGAATTCTTATTAGGAGATCGTGACTGCGCCTCCAAGCAGGACGTTACATATTCATAAACGTGAGGACGCGGCTGCCCACTTAAGGTGTGCCCCCCGCAGCACCCATGTCCCTTTAATCCTGGGGGAAGGAGACGAAGGAGAAAAGCCATGACCAGCCACGTTCGATCTGTTTTCTTCAGTTGCTAAAGTGTTAAGGGAACGGGGGATAGAAAGATGCGCGCAGCAGAAGCAGCAGCCGCAGCAACACTCCACAAAGATCTTTTTAGTGTCAACTTAAATGTACACAAATAGCGGATGATGATCTCTTTTATTGGACTAACATTTATCCAGTAATATCCACACACTTTTAAAACCATCGAGGCCTCCTCTTCAGGTGTTCATTTGAATAGAAATAGCTGAATGAGTGTTTTTATAATTGATCCCCTGAGAACTGAATGTCTAGTGCTGCATAACCAACATTTTCCCATCGCTGGGGTTTTTTTTTTCCCCCAAATTGCCACTCTGCAAAATTAGGATTTTGTACAGTTTTGATAAGAGAATTAACCTCCCACGTGCCAAACTCCGTGAGTAGAGGGGCGCCCGAGGAGTCGGTCCGTGCGGGCTCGGCTTGGACACCCGGTCCCTTATGGGGCCTTTGCTGCTCCATCTGAGCGAGGAAAGCCCGGAGGCCGGGCGGGAGGTGGGCTCGCCGGAGCAGAGGGAGGGGAGAGGGCTTCCGCACACACCGGAAGGTTCCTGGGCCCCGGAGTCCTGTGCTTCCGACTTTTCCTTCCGCGCTTGCCGGAAACACTCGACGGTCCGCTCCGGACCGTGCGCCGACTGCGGGTCCTGGGAGCCCCGGACCTTGAGGGAAGCAGCAAAGACTTTCCTTTCCTGCCCTTCTAGTGCTTCCCTTTAGTCTTCCCTCCAGTTCTCTGTGATGGTAATATATGCTCATTGTAGGAAATTTGAAAAATATACAGAAGTATAAAGTTGAAAATAAATATTCCTCCAAATTCCGCCACCCAAGGCTAAACACTGTTGTGTTTCCTTCCAGTCTTTTCAATGTGTGTACATACTTGAAAATGTATATGTGCCTGTAAAATTGAGATCATGCTGTATACGTATAGATTTGTAAGCCATGGTTTTTTCTTTCATTTAAGGCGTATAAAAAGCGCCCCCATGTCTTCAAGCGCCGTTTGTCAGCATCCATTTAGCGGCTGCGCACACAGTGCTGGGATGGCTGTAGCTGAATGAATTTAATTACCCCTCTGTTGGCGGACAGTCGGGTGGGGAGCTTTCTTTTTTGACTGTGTAAAAAGGAAATGTCAGTCTCTGGCCGTTTTGTGGGAGGCTTATTTAAACCAGGGTAAGAAAGTTATTTAGGAAAAACAAAAATTCCCTTCACGGCCTGGGAGCGACACAGAAAGCAGTTTCCTGCAGCAGAAACTGACCAGACAAGCTGCAGGGGTCAGCGCGGGTGGGTGAGAAGCTGGAGGCAGCTGGTCGGTCCACACTGGCCCTGCCCCGTGTGTGCTGGTGTCGGAGGGGCTGATTTCAGTGGCAGCGAACAGCCAGGCCACTCACCTCGCCTCAAAAGCCAGTGCGCCGCTTGTGCTACCTGCCGGGGCGTCCTGCAGCAGAGCCCAGCTTGGCCGATTCAGCGGCTGGGCACCACCGCTGGGGACCTGGCTCCTTGGCCGCCTGGCCACCCTCAGCTGTCCTCGGGCCGACTCCTCGCACAGTGGAAACTGGTTGCGCCAGTCTCAGCATCCAGACACCGTGAAGTCCAAAGGTGGCAAAGGGGCTGTTTCTTCGAATGCTTTTTGTTTTCTTTTTAATCAGCAAGGACAACCTTGTCCAGAAGTCCAGGCCTCTTCCCGCATCCAACTCCCCTTCCCTCCCGTGGGCTGGAACCAGGCCACACGCTCACCTAAGCTACTCCCTGGCAAGGAGAACAAGATCGTTCCTTCCCGCGGCAGAGGCTGAGAGCCACACTTTGAGTGCCTGGGATGTGCCCTCTTGCCCTTCTGGGCATAGAAGCCTGGAGCCCCAGCACCTGCCTTCCCCAGGCCCTTTTGGCTGTGGGCATTGACCTTATAAGCCACAGGCTCACCCACACCCGGGAGCAGCGCCCATCGAGTGACCACAACGGCAACTGTCCCTGCCCCATCAGTTGGTGGGGCACTGGGCCCTGGGGTCCAGTGTGAGACCTGGGCCAGCCTCACTGGTGGTCTTCCTCAGTTCCACTGAGCACCCCAGGAGCTTCCGCCTCCTTGTTGCCAACCCTCTTCTCATTCCCCCCACCCCCCACACCCCGTGCTCTGCGGTGAGGTCCTGCCCCCCAGCCCCACCCCTCCTACTTCTGGAAACTGTGCTAATTTTCCCATGGAGAATCCCTCATCCATAGGCAGCTCCTTTGGATGGAGAGGGGCTGATCCCACCCAATTGTGGGTGGACCCAGAGTGCTGGTGGCCAATCACGGCATCACAGTCCCACATCAATCTGATTGGTTACCATGGGGATGGACATGGGATCCCAAATTAGTCCAACAGGCATTGATCTTTCCCCTGGGATCTCCAGGATGTGAGCCTGGAGCTAGGGGTGCCATCTTACCACAAAGGAGAGTCTGCCTGAGAATGGAGCCAAGGCAGAGGAAAGCAGAGTTAGAAGATGGAGAAAGAACAGGTCCTGATGACATCAGTTGAACATCTGGATCCAGCCAGGCCTGAAGCAGTACTACTCTGAAATGATCATTTTTGGAAGACAATTTTCCTTTTCCCTTAAACCAGTTTAGGTTGGGTTTTTGTTGCGACTGAAGAGTCCTGACTAAAGCACCTCTCCAGTAGGCTTCCAAAACCAGGATCCCATGGTCATGCTTTGATGACCACCAACACTGCCTGCCCACTCCAGCCATTGTGCCCCTTCAGGCAGATTGGGTTCTCCCCCAGCGCTGTCCTTCCATCTCTTGTGCTGAGACTGGTCAGGCTGAAGTAGGCCTGACTTTGCCACTTTCTTCAGGCTCTGACGACTGGATAGCTGGCCACCCCTCTTGGGGTCGCCTCCTCCGCCCCTCAGAGCTTCTGGGCACGGGGGCTGCTTTCCGGGTGGCTGTGAATGGGCCTGGTGTCCTCTTTCGAGAAGTCAGGCAGAAACATGAAAGCCATTTCTTCCCTCTCTTTGCATTGCGCCCTCCCCTCTGCCCAGGCATTAGCAGCTCTAGGGGTAGTTTCCTCCTAACTTGGCTAGAAATTGCCGGGGCTCGGTCTCTGCTGCCCTGAGTTACCCCCTTGGGCTCCTCTAAAGACTCGGCTCCTTCCCAAGGCCTGTGGACGGAGCCTGTCTCTGCCCGCGTCACTGTCCCGCCAAGGTGGCACATTCCCTGTGTTCATCCCTCTGCAGCCTGCTAACCACCGCGGACGTGTTTTGAGGGATGCTCTGCAATTGTCGTCGGCTCTGGGGCTGAGAACTCCCCGGCTTCTCCTAGGAGGCAGCAAGGGGACTCCCTCCAAAGGCTGTGTGTCCCCTGCCAAGATGCTCCTGGGCCAGAGGGGAAGGAGGGAAGGAAGTGGATGAAGCAGGCCTGGGGGAAGGTGGGGTGGGGCGGACTGAGGGCCCGTCACATGCCCAGAGTGGGCAGCGACTTCCAGTCCAGCCAGGCGTCTCCGTGTGGGCATCAGCCCAGCATTTGCAGAGGTTGTAATTTCTCAGGAGAAGCTGGAAATCCATGCTTTTATATAGAATTTCTCCCTTTTTTAAAAAAATGGCAGCAACAAAATAAAACAATTTAAACTCCGTGAAGACCAAAACTCTCTCAGACCACTCAGTGGATTAATAAAGTGACACGGTGTCAGGACACAAGGAGCACGGTGGCCTAGTGGACAGACACCCGGCTGGGAACCCGGAACCTGGAGGCCTGGGTCTGGTTCTAGCCCGGATATTGTGTGACCTTGGGCAGATTATTGAGTCTCTCGGAACTCCTGGTTGTGTCTATACATTTCCTTAACCCTTGCACCCGTCTCCTAAGATGGGCCTCATCACTCCCATTCTGCGGAGGAGAAAACCCACCTAGGAGGCAGCTGGAAGGGTTCGGCGCCTCTGCTTCCAGCACTGGGATTCTGGGGTCCCGCAGGCCTCACTGCTTTCTAATCTTCAGTATTGTTCCCTTCACCCGAGACACCAGGTTCTGAAAAGAGGGAGATTCAAAAGCTCAGGCACTCGGACCGATTCGCTCTCGGCACTGGCTTCGTCTTTCATTTTCGTTTCATTAATAGTGCTTAGTAGTGACAACAGTGACACACTGCAGCGCCTCCTTGCTTGCCCAAGGCCACGTGCTCCGAGACAGTCACCACAATTCGCAAGAAGCTTTGAGCTTTTATAATATCCTTATAAAACAGAAAAGGGCAAGCTATTTGTATGATCCCATTTTACAGGTGGGAAAACAGAGTTCAAGCCTGCTCAAATAACTTTCTCAGTAAACCTACATAGCAAAGAAATAGGCAAAACTCATTCGGCCCAAATTTTTGATCTTAAGGTCCGCAGTATGTGCCCCTCCCCTACTCAGCCCTGCCCCCACTGGTCTTTGCTGGGCCTTAGGAACCAGCCTGCATGCAGAAGCAGAACTTCTATTTTCCTAGGAAATGGCACCTGCGCTTTGCTCTGTCTCTCTCTCGAGTGCGCCAGGAGAGGGAAGGCACGTGTTTGGCGAGAGCCAGGTCTGACTCGCTGTGGGACTGTGGAAGTTTCTTCCCACTCTGGGCTTTGGTTCCCCACCTCCAAAGGCAGTGAGGGAGAGGGGCAGAGCTAGTGCAGCTCACAGGAGGCAAATCGATCATGTCTAGGCAATTGGTTCACAGTTAAATTTGAATCAGTCACCAACCTTTACACATCATGAAATGTCACATAAAAATCTGGGTCTCCACTTTTCTTTCTTTTTTTCTTTTTTTTTTTTGAGACAGGGTCTCACCCTGTTGCCCAGGCTAGAGTGCTGTGGCATCATCATTGCTCACTGCAACCGCAAACTCCTGGGCCCAAGCGATCCTCCTGCCTCAGCCTCCTAAGTACCTGGGACTACAGGTCCTGCCAACTTGCCCAGCTAATTTTTCCATTTTTTGTAGAGATGGGGTCTCACTCTTGCTCAGGCTGGTCTCAAACTCCTGACCTCAAGCAATCCTCCCACCTCACCCTCCCAGAGTGCTAGGATTCTAGGCGTGAACCACTGCGCCTGGCCAACTTTTCTTTTTTTTTTTATTTCAGCATATTATGGGGGTACAGATGTTTAGGTTACGTATGTTGCCCTTGCCTCCCCCCTCCCCCACCAAGTCCGAGTTTCAAGCGTGTTCATCCCTCGGAGCGCATTGCACTCTTTGTGTATGTATATACCCGTCCCCTCCTCCTCCCTCTCCCCCTCCCCCCTGCCCGACATCCAATAGATGTTATTCTTACATGTACACTTATGTGTTCGGCCAACTTTTCTTAAAGAATAGTATGCGGCCCCTTCCCACCACGTGGCTGGCAGTGAGCATCTCCACTGCCACCACCCCTGCCTGCCACTCCCCTCGGTGACACTGCCTGCATGGCCCTGTAGGCCCTGGATTTGGGACCCCTGGTTCAGTGTCCCCCAGGGCGTGGCAGCCAGCCCGCAGGGTCTCCCTCCCTACATTCACCAGAAAGCAGCTCTTCTGTGAGGTTTTTCCGGCAACACAGGTGTGCCCGGGTTCAAGACAGCCTGATGTATTTTTATGACTCTTACGGAAACTCTAATATGAAACCTAAAATGAGACAAAATCATGTAATGAACACATGTGCCCCTTACCCGTTTCCAACAATCAGCAACTCGTGGCCAGTCTCGTTTGGTCTGTGCACCCCGAACCCCGTTATTAATAGTTTAAAACAAATGGGCACCAGGCACCGTATCATTTCGTTTGGAAATGTTGCTGCGTGTCTCTGCACAGGGCCACTTTAGCGTGAACGCACACACGGATGTGTCCCGCGAGCACACCGCCTTGCCTGTTTTCAGGAGGGCCCAGCGGCCTCCAAGCTTTGGAGTCTGGTCTTGGCCCCCTAACTTTCTAGCTGCGTGACCTTGGGCTGGTTCCTAAATCTCTGAGCCTGCTTCCTCGTTTGGTAAACGGGCATAATCCTAAAATCAGTCCACCTCACAAGGCTCATGGTCAAGTGAGAGGCGCATATGTAGAGTATTGTGTCAGATCACACAAATACCACTGTTTCCTTGAGTCCTGTTTAGCTTGAGCCAGATGAGATAAAAGTGTTTCTTTACCACTCAGCGCCCGTCCTGCTTCTCCTCAACGTCCGCCACTTTTGCGAGAGCAGCAAAGGTGGCCACGAGGTGACCCTTGGACCGAGCCATTCAGTGAAGTGGGAGGGGGAGACAGAGATGGGCGGACTCACCTCTGGCGCCGGTGGGCTGGCTGACTTCTGGTCACCGTGGCGCCAGCTTCCTGGCTGTCCAAGGTTGAATCCTCTGTCTTAATCCGCCCTGCCATCTCTCGTCTATGGCCGGGGCCATCCCAGTTGACACGGCGCCCAGGGACTCTTTGGGGTGGGAGGGCCCGGCTCCTTCACCGCGGAGGGCGTTTGAGTCTCATTAACGCCCCTAAACGAGCACTGATTTTGGTAGCTGGAGGGCTGTCCTTCCCTTGCGTCTCTGCTTGTCCAGGGCTGACAAACACGTGCCAGAAAAGCCGCCTCTCTTCCCTCCCGTGTCCGGGGAGGCTTTGCCGCCGGATCACAGCTGCTGGGCGCAGTGACCCTTCTCACTCTGGACTCTCACTCGGGACTTCAGGAGGTTGATGCTGACCTACGGGGGTCGGTGCAAAAAGATGAAATCTGTCACCCTGGCTCTGTCGACTCTCTCCTCTCCTTGGCGGTGGTGGTTTTGTTCTTGAAAGCCTCCCGCAGAAGAATGTCTGGCTGAAGAACCTGCAAGATTAAGGCCTGCAAGATCACAAGTGAAACTGAATTTATTGATATAAATACATTTATATATGTCCCCCCAAAAAAGCTAAAACAAAAACAGCAGTCTAACTAGACTACCAAGGACATTTCATACCTTGCAAATCAGAAATGAAGGGTGTCATACAGTTAATTTCCACATACTAGTCACACGAGAAATGTTTCAGGGTCACAGAGGCCAGTACAGTAGTCCCCTGGTATCTGGGGACTTGGCTCCAGGACTCCCAAAGACACCAAACTCCAAGGATGCTCAAGACCCTGATGTAAAATAGCCCAGCATTTGCATAGAACCTGCGTGCAGCCTCCCATTTATTTTATTTTTATTTTGGAAATCTTTATTTTTTTTTAGACACAGGGTCTCATTGCATTGCCCAGGCCGGAGTGCAGTGGCGATTCACAGGTGCATTTGTAGCGCACCGTGGCCTAGAACTCCTGGGCTCAAGCAACCCTCCCGCCTCAGCCTCCCGAATAGCTGGGCCCACAGGCTCGGGCATGACAGGCTCGTGCCACCAGGCCCAGCAACTATCGCTAAGTGGCTGATAATACCTAATATAGCGTAAATGCTATGTAAATAGTTGTTATGCTGTACTGTTTTTAAATATTTGGTTTTTTATTGTTGTAGTGTTATTTTTAATTTTTTTAAAAATATTATTATTGTTTTTAAAATATTTTCAACCCGAGGTTGGTTGGTGTGGACGCCGCGGGTGCGGGACCTGCGATGTGGAGGCTGGCTGTAGTCTCAGCATGTTTATCCCGCCACTCTGCAATGTCCCTGCTCCCGCACATTCGCACCCACAACGCACGGCAGGAAAAGCGTGGCCCCGGAAGCCCACAGACCTGAGTTTGAATTCCAGCTCCGCTCCTGGGACCAGCTACTTCCTTGAGATTCAGTCTTCTCATCTGCAAAATGGGAGAACAACTTTTCTCAGGTTGCTGGGAAGATTAAACAAGACCGTGACTTAGAGAGCTCTGCACACATTAGGTGATTAACGAATGCAGGCCCTTCCTTCCTGTGCCCCTCCCCACCCTCCCTCCCTGGCTGGGTCCTCCTTCCAAAAGTCAGTGCCTTTCTTTTTTTTTTTTTTTTTTTGAGACAGAGTCTCACTGTGTTGCCTGGGCATCTGAAGTTTATAGAATTCAAAGGAAGACTATACAATTTTTTTTTTTTTGAGACAGAGTCTCACTCTTTTGCCCGGGCTAGAGTGAATGCCGTGGCGTCAGCCTAGCTCACAGCAACCTCCAACTCCTGGGCTCAAGCGATCCTTCTGCCTCAGCCTCCCGAGTAGCTGGGACTACAGACATGCGCCACCATGCCCGGCTAATTTTTTCTATGTATTTTTAGTTGTCCAATTAATTTCTTTGTATTTTTTTTTAGTAGAGACGGGGTCTCACTCTTGCTCAGGCTGGTTTCGAACTCCTGAGCTCAAACAATCCGCCCGCCTTGGCCTCCCAGAGAGCTAGGATTACAGGCGTGAGCCACCGCGCCCGGCCGTCAGTGCCTTTCTGACTTAAGACTTGGCCTGTCGGAGTCTCACGGTAGAATTACTCTTGGTTTGGACGTACATGTCCCAAACTTCAGTGTCGACGAAAGGATGAGGCTGAAAATTTACACTAGGGGCAGGTCCTGGTTTTGGGGGGCCCGGGACTTATACAGTTTGGGTACCCTCTTACTAAACTATGAACTCCAAGTTCAGCTCAGGTCTTGGAAGGCGCCTGGGCACATGAGGGGGCCTAAGCTTCATTGGTTTCTTGGCAAATCTCCTTTGATCCACTCGTGTTAGAATTTCACATGCAGCGTGCTGGGGCTTGGGGACTTGGGGGCCTCAGGGCCTAGACCCAATCCCCTCCTCCTCGGGGACGGGAACAGAGGCTGGTGCCCTGGCTCCCGTCACTGCACCTGGGTTTGTCAGTCTTGGGTAGAGGAGGAGAAAGCTCTGCGCTGTGCCAAGGCTGCTCTTAAAGCCAAGGCTGCAGTCCGGTCAGAAGCCTCCCCTACACGTCCTCTGCCGTGGGACGGAGAGGCCGCCCTGGCCCACTGGCTGGAGCCAGACGGCGTGGAGCAGGGATCCAGGCTGTGCCCTGCCAGGCCCACCTGCCCGAGCCCAGCACAGAGACCAGGCTGCCGGCTCCAGGGCCTGGGCCCCTGCCCACCTCTGCCTCCCTCTCTTTCTGGTCCTCCTCCTCTTCTCCCCCCTCCTCCTTTTTGCTGACCCCTCCTCCCTCCCTTCCCCCTCCTCCCCTCCTCTCTCCCTTCCTGCTCCATCCTCCCCAGGGTCGCTGGGCTCTAGAAGCCTCTTCTCCCTCTGGAGGCGCCTGCTACAGTCTACAGGGCCCCCAGCCCCCACCCGGGCTAACGCAGACCCAGCTGAGACATTCTGGTGCTGACGGAGCTGTCCGGTTGCCTGGAAAGGGCTGACAGCAGACACAGCCCTGGTCGGGCAGAGCAAGTCCCCGGCCAGCTGGTGAGGGGATGGGCCCGAGCCAGGTAATTATTGCCTGGTGCAGAGGTCGAAAGCCGCAGAGCGGCTGATGTACTAATGAAACACAAATGGGACATCTGTGTTCCGGAGTTCAGCAAACCATGGAAAACCCAACTTTGCCAAGAGTTTATGTACTACTGAGCGCAGGATCGCTCCTTCCAGCTAAGGGAGCCGCACGCACACCAGAAGCCACTTTCCCTGCTTCTTCACACATTCTGTGCCCGGGGTTGTGGCAACTCTCCTTTTACCAGGAAATTGTCAGAGCTGGAGGTGTGTCGGCACGTGGCAAGCCTTTTCCCCGGTGGTTCGGAAAGGCCTGACGCCAGGGCCCTTGGATGCGCTCCCGGGAGGAAGGGTGGCGAGGGTGGGTTTGCCTCCCACGGTCTCCCTCCCAGCTCCTGCTCGGTCTGGGCAGGTCAGGACCTCATCATTCCCCAGAAGCATCAGCGTGCTGGGTCTGGGGACCCGTCAGCAGCCAGAGCCCGGGGGGCCACGGATGTAAGAAACATTAGGGGGATTGTCAGAAAGAAGGGTGGGGGTGGTGCCAAGAAGCCGGGGTCCTCTTGGGTCTGCATCCGTCCCCTGTGCAACCTTGGCACGTCACACGCCTCCGGCCCCAGGGTTCACACCTGGCTGAGGCCCCTGTGTTCATTCTGACTCTTCTGATGGAAAACAACAGAAACTGACTGACTGTCTTATCCAACAGAAAAGAATGTACTGGCAGGAAGTGAGAGTGTTTTGTGGAATTAAAGGAGGAGAACAGGGACCAGGCGGGCAGGGGACCCGGGCAGTAGGCGGTGGTAGCCGTCTCCTGGAGGCCCTGCCCTTACTGGACTCAACCCCAGTGTCGCCTGCCCCAGGCATGCGCCATGTATTGAGTTCCAAACGCTGGTGGGCAGGCTCTTTGGCCCATTCACTTGGGTGTCTTTCCTGGGGTGTGGTACTCAGGGTCTGCCCCTGCACTGGGGCTGCTTCTGGAGGAGGGAGGGCCACAGAGAGCCAGCCGGCCACTATGCGACTGCGGCGGCATCGTAATGCGCGGTTACGAATGGGGTGCATCTGTCCCCTTAGCGCCTGAAGCCAGGACACCCCAGGGCCTGACCTGATGCCTTGATCCCTGCTCTGCGCCTCAATTGCAGCCCCCAACTCACCTCGGGGACCAATGCTTGAGCAGGGGACCCGTGATTTGGGGAGCACACCTCGACTGGGGTCCACATTTGCCCTCGGGGTGCCGCTGCTTCCGCATGATGGCTAACATGCTGGGCGCTTGCTGGGGCAGCCCTACGGCCTCCCACGTTGTCTGCTGGATGCTGACTGCGGAACTGGGGCCTCCGCTGGCAATCGCTGGGGCGGTGGCAGTGGCATCAGGACTGCCCTGGCGAATGGGGGGGGTTCCTGAGGCTAAGACTGGGCTGTGCAGCCCCACTGAGGCAGTGGGGGCCTGAGGGCCAAGCCACGTGGAAACCCACCCCACGAGCTGAGGACTGTGCGAGTGCCAGTCTTGGAGGGGCCAGGGTGGACCAGGGTTGGGGGCGTGTTGCTGGGGGATGGATCAGAGCAGAAGCAGGTCAGGAGGGAGGGCTGGGAGTGTCCTGGGCGCCCTCCCAGGTGCAGTGACCTCCTCCTCTTCTCCCCGCTTCCCCCTCTCCTTTCCCAGTCGGTCGGGTCTACGCCATTCGGAAATGCTAAGAATGCTTTGCAAGTGGAGGAGAGCTCACTCTCAAAGCTCTTCCGTAAGCAGGTGTGGCACACGTTCTTGTGCTTGCTCCAAACCCGTGTCCCCTCCTTCCCTGCAGGCGGAGTCTTGTTTGTTCAGACTCCACACTCGCCCACCTGGCCGAGGCTTCGGTGAATTGTGACAGGTCTAAGGTCCCCGTTCCCCGAGTCGTGGAAGCTGGTCAGCAACCTCCCAGTCTGAACTTGCCCCCTCCAGGGTCCTTCCTGTGTGAGGTGATGAAAACCCTCTCAGGTAAACCTCTGCGAGTTGGTGTTTCTGTTACTTGCAGCCCAAAGCACCCCAGCTGATCTGCACAGGAAGATCAACTCTGCTTCTGTGGATTCACTCCGTCCGCGTGAAACACGGCACGGGTTGCAGACGGGTTCCGTGGATGCCATCGCCTTCCATCCCCACAGCAGCCCTGCCACGGGGCAGGGGGCACGTTGGCTCCCTGTCTCAATGAGAGCAACTAAGGCCAAGGACAGAGAGCAGCGTGGTGACAGCCAGGACTCCGGCCCAGGAGGGGGAGTGCAGGGCAGCAGAGGGCAGCTCGAGGTCGTCCCGCGACCTGCGTGCTGAGGGTGGAAGTGAAGCCACACGGAGCTGGAGCAAACTGCACCCGTCTCTGTGCAGCGCCAGCGTGTGCGGCGCGGCCCAGCACTGGGGGTGGGGTAGGAACGGCCCCTTTCATAATAACGCGCACGGCACTTACTAACTGCTTACTCCGGCCTAACACTGTGCAGGAGCCCGTTTAGTCCCCAAAATATCTCTAGAAAGTTGTTCTTTATGATTCGCATCCTCAGATAAGGAAACTGAGGTACAGAAAAGTAAGTGGGCATCCGGGTTGGCACTCAGTTCTGCCAGAGGTTTTAATCGTCACGCTGAACTAAAACGACAACCTCTCTGTCCAGGAGGCAAGCGAAGGAACGGAACGGGCGGGGGACAGCGCGGCATGCTGCTTCCCGGCTGAGCGAGCGCCCTCTCTGGCCCTGCGCTGTGCACAGCTCATGGGTGGGACCTTGTCGCAGTTGCTCCAGCACCCAAAGCCTGGCCTAGGGCCTGGGGGGGGCTCCCCCGGTGTTTGTGGCTGGACCATCCCGAGCAGCTGTTCAGAATGAGAAAATCATCGTGGACCAGCAGGGGCCTTGGAGCAGAGGTCTCTCGTGTGACAGATGTGGAAACAGGCCCAGAGAGGGTCTAAGACCAAGCCACGAGCTGGAGAAGAGTTGGGACTAGAATTTGGGTTTCGTGACACGCAGTCCAGGCCAGGCCAGCGGCCTTCACGTTTTACGTGCAGTAAGCGCCAGGCGGTCAGCAGCTGTGGCGTGGAGGGTGTGCGGGCCTGTGCAGGGGCGGGGAGAGGGAAGGGATGAGGAGGAGTGAGCAAGGACCCCATCTGAGAGGGGGCTCTGCCAGGAGCTGTTGTCCCTCTCCAGGGAAAGGTCCCTCAGCTACTGAGCTCTGGGCCAGCTCGAGAGAGTGGCCGTCCTGGATGGGGAGTGGCTGTCGGTGGCTGGCCTCTCGGCCAGTGTACTGGGGGTGCCAGGGAAGAGGGGCATTTAGTGGACTTCTTGTCCCAGGCTGCCGAACTGTAGGGGTCTAGGGGTTGCTTCGGGAGCAAAGAGGTGTCCCAGCAGTCTTGCCCAGGGGACAAGAGAGGGTGGGCTGGGACAGGGGTCCGGCGGTTTTCCTGCCCTGGGAGCCCCCCGGCCCCCATCTGAGCTGGCAGGCCAGATGCGAAAGGCTCTGCGGGGCTTGACTTCGTATTGCCAGCAGTGAACTTTGCTCAAAAGTGCTCTGTAGGCAGAATGAGGAGTAGCGAAAAGGCTTTTATGCGCTATTTCAGGATTGCTGGCCCTGAACATTTATCACTTACTGATGCATATAATTTGCCTGATGACTCAGTTTCATATATTTTAGTTTCCAAAGATAAACAGTTTTTGCATATTTCCTGCAAATGGGGGTTATATTTAATAATCTCTGGGTGGGAGGGGTGGGTGCTGGGGATGGCGTTAGAGGAAGGCAGAGGACTAGGGTGGCACGGGCACCGTGGACCGGGGGCTCGGCCCATGCTTGGAGTCCGGGCAGGACCTAGGGGAGCGGCACAGAAGGCTGGCACAAGGACGGGTTGGTTTTAGAGGTGGTTGAGTTGAATGAATATGGGCTTGGGTGCCTGTTTTCAAGGTCCAAGTGGGCTGGGCAGGAGGGTGGAGCATTGGGGTTTTCAGCCACGGCAAAGAGGGCTCGCCCATGGCCCGCACATTCCGGACTGGCCCTGGTCGGAGAGCAGTGACCTGTTCCCACTTTCCGTGTCCCTGTGACCCTCAGGACCTTGTGTGGGCACCAGGAGAGGGTGTGGAAGCCCTGGGAGAGGATACTGTTGACAACACTGGCAAAGGTGGGCACTAGCTCCAGCTGCGTGAGTGACGCGGATGCAACTTTGGACAGAGAGTTTAGTCTTTCTGAATCTTGACGGTAACTTTACCTTACGGGGCTTCTCAAAGGCTAGGATGATACAGCGCGTGTAAAAACACATGGCACACGCCCGATAAATGCTCCCCCGCCCCCAATGTGTGTAGATACTGAGGGTGTTTGAACATATGTGCTGCAGGTTTCTGTCCTGGAGGAGTTTCTGTCCAGTTGAGAAGGCAAAGCACACCCCCAGGGAAGTTCAGAGGTCTGATCCAATTGTCCTATTCATCAGGACTCTGGGTGGCAAGTGACAGAAACCAACTCAGGTAGGTGGCTTGGGCAGACTCATGACTAAATAGGCCAAGGGTAGCAGGTTTCTGCCACAGCCGGCCGTGGGGGCCCGGGTAGTGTTGTGGGGCCTGGTCTGGTGCCTGCTGTCTCTGGAAGGGCTCTGTCCCTTGTGGTGCCAGGACGGTGGCCAGAAGCGTCAGGCTCACATCCACCTTCTCAGGAACTCCAGTGGGGTAAATGCTTCTCTTCCCCTTCAGCCCAGACTTAGAAAGGAATCAGTCTCACTGACTCCGTTGGCCTGGCTTGGATCATACCCGTCCTTGAGATGCTGGTGGCCCTGGGGGCGGGCTCCAGGCTGATGGGCCCAGGCAGGACAGTGTCGGCCACTGGGCAGGTGAACGTCGGGGTGAGCGGGCGTGTACTTCCAGACAGACCTTGTCATAGTCCATTCAGGCTGCAGTGGCAGAACATCACAGACTGGGAAGCTTATAATGAACAACAGAAATTTATTTCTCACGGTTCTGGCTGGGAAGCCTGAGCTCAAGGCACCAGCAGATTCCGTGTCCGGTGAGGGTCTGCTTCCTGATTCACAGGTGGCACTGCTCGCTGTGTCCTCACGTGGGGGAAAGAGGGCAGGTGACCTCTCTGGGTCCCTTTATAAGGCTGCCAATCCCATGATGAGGACTCTACCCCATTGACCTAATCACCTGCCAAAGGCCTCACCTCCTAAAACCATCACCTTGGGGGTGAGGATTCAACATCTGGCTGGGGGTGTAAACATTCAGACCGTCCATCGCCTCCCGGGTCGTTTGTAAGGTGCCCCAGCTCAGCGTGGCGGGAGCTCGCAGCCGGCCGTGGCATGAGGCCAGCCTGGGCCGTACTCGGCCACCGGGCATCTCAGGGAGAGACGCTCCACTTCCGAGCCTCGGTGTCGGGGACGTGGAGGTGAGGATGTGTGCCCTGTGGGGCTGCTGCGAGACCCGACGAGGGGATGACAGGCCTGCGGGTGGCCCCAACAAGCACAGGACCTGAAATCAGCATCACCATTGTCTTCCTTGTGGACTCGTCCTTCACAGGGACCACAGTCATCATCGTTCTCTGCTGGTTTTCAAAATACCTTCACACCTGAGAGAATGGTCAGAGGAGCTGGGGCCCCTCCTCTCCCATCACGGCCCCCCACTGCCTGCAGTGATGCAGTATGGGGGGTTTAGGACAGGTCTGGCCTTCTGCTTTGGGGCCTGGTGAGACCCGATTCACTACTGTATGTCTGGTGCTGGCAAGAGCCTGGCACCAAGAAGGTGTGTGGTTAAGCCCGTGGGAAGCATGGACTGAAGTCGTCCTGAGTAGCGAGAGGTGCTACCATGCGCCTCGGTTACACGAAGGACCCACACCCGGTTCCTCCTGCTTGGCAGCTCCCAGGCGTTCGCTGGGCACTCCTCTTGTTTGGTCCTCTGAGGACACGGAGCAGAATGATCACCTCGTCTAAGTCCAGGCTCCCGTTCCCCGTCCAGTCCCTGCCCAGCTGCTGTCCCCAGCGCCAGCCTCCTGCAGGCCCCTCCCACCCAGGCCTGAGCTGCCGAGAGTCTGGCCTGGGGGGATTCTGGTAACTCCCCCTCCCCGCCAAGTGGGCCCCCAAGGCCCCTGCTGCCCACAGATCTGGGGGCCCATGAACAATGGGGGGCTGTTGGCAGCGTCCCTCCTAGCCAAGCCCAGCCCTCGCTCCCAAGCTCCCAGCACGCTGCCTACTGGGCTGCCACAGGCTTTTGACTGTGACATCTTTATATACTTTTTTCTTCTGCCTATAAAATTAATATGGGTCCATTGTGGAAAATTTGGAAAACACACAACATGACAAAGAAGAGAATAACAGATAGCTACTGTTGCCATTCTGGCATGCCAAATTTGTACAGCAAATGCATCTCTTCACTGTTCTTGGTTCTGTTTTTGAGGAGATTTCCCCAACTTTGCCTTCTTACCTGTCTGTTGAGTTTAGAATTTCTTCAACCACGTTTTTAACTTCTTAGGCCCTTTCTCACTCTCAGACGGTTCCTTTTGTTGTTGCTGTTTTGCTAGCGTCCATTTTTATTTAACAGATGCAGTATTTTCTGTTGCAGTTTCCTTAGAAATTTTTTTCCCTTAGAGTCTTTCTCTGCTCTTCATTGCGAGGATTTTCTCCCACTCTAGTGGTCATGTCTGGTGATCCCCAGCTGCCCAGGGGTATCGAAGAGTGAGGAACTAAAAAGCTAAGTAGAAGCTCTGGGTGTGGGGCTGGGCTTGTGGACTGATGTTCCTCACTGTAGGATGGTCTGGGGCAGTCTGGTTGTTCTCCTGATGGGGGGTCCCCCAGCTTTCAGTATCTGTAGATCTTTCCTCAAAGGAGAATCTCCAAATCTCCCGGGAGCAGGACCGTGTGGAGGGAACATGAGGTTCACACCTGGCTGCAAGACTCTGAGCCAGGTGAGGAAGGGGCCGAGTGTCCATGTGTTCTCTTGCCGACTTTCTCTCAGTCCCCTGTTTTCAGTAGGGTCTTCCCTGGGCCGGGACTGTTGAGTATACAATCCGGTTCATTTTCAGCTTTATTCCAGTCTTCTACCGGGTGGAGGGGCAATTCCCTAGGTGCGCAGGGCTGGGGGCGGGAGGAAACCTAGTGGTAGGATGACTGTCCGAGTTTTAGCACCCAGAGCCATGCATCTCCAGAAACCCCCCAGCCCCAGGCAAACTGGGACAGTTGAGCATCCTGTCTGGTGATCTGACTGCTGCTTCCGCCCGCTTTCCCCCAATCCTCTTGTCCTTGGCTCCACCTCCGGCCTGCAGACTGCTGTGGTCCCTTTGGCTCCTGCGCCTTTCTGCAGTGACCTGGGGTGGTGGGGGCAGCTGTCTTCTCATTGCCTGGCCTGCCCCACCCCTTGAACTCAATTACACTGTGGCTCTGACCTGCTGGGTCTGTTGCTGCTCCTCCATCAGCTGTCCGTCTCCCAGAATTCTGTTGACATCTCTCATCTTCTGGGTTACCTCCCTGTGTTCTTTGGTGGGTTGATGGCTCTCCCGTTCTGTTGTCAGCACTTAGGTGGGCGTCCTGAACCCGGAGCCAGGGCTCCCGCTTCACCCCTCCTGCTTAACTGCAAGTCTCTGTTTCAGCTTTGGCCACCATCACCAGCACTCCTGCTCCCTCCTCCCACCCCAGTCCTGGGATCTGAGCATTTTCCAACACCAAGTCTCTCCTAAAACTGCAGTTCATGGCGGTTGAATTTTGGCTCTGTATTTAAATGGACCAATCCCTGCCACCTGTGCTCTCACTGTGCTTCCTTCTCTTGTGTTCTTTATCGGAACTGGCTGATGTCAATGACAATCACTTTTTCACTGTGGGTTCTACGGCGCTCTGGGCTTGGGTGCTGTTCCTGGGGCTTTTCTTGCTTAAGAACATCCGTTACCTTCATATTCAAGTAGCGTCTTCTCAGGTTATAATTCTCTGGGTCACACTTTGTTACCCTAGAGCCCTGTACTATTGCGTCGGTGCTTCCTGGCCTTGCCACGTGGCTGCAGAGACGTCTTTGGATAACTGCAGCCTTTTCTCCTTGTGGGTGATTTGCTTTTTCTGTCTTGACCTTCGAAGAACTCATTTCTGTCCTTGATGTTCTATAGTGTAATCAGGCCATGTTTCGATGTTGACGGCTCTGAATTAAGTTTTATGGAACACTGTATACGTACGTTTTTGATCTGTTGAAAAGTTAATCCATTTATGAGAAATATTGTATCATTTCTTTCCATCTTCTGTTCCATCTGTTGGATTCTTTACTTCAGTGACCCAAATTTATTGTACTGTAGCTTCCTCATCAGTTTTCTATATCAACTTAATTCTACTTGCTTCAAACTCTTTATTTCATCTGCACTCACCAATTTGCTCGGTCTGTCAACAATTCTAGTTTTAAGAATGCCTCCTGCTCCTGGTTTGCAAGGTAGCTACTGCTCTCATAGCAATGTTTTTTCTTCTGTCTGTACCCTTAGGTCTGAGCAGTCTCCTTTCTCATCTCTTCCTATTGTTTTATTATCTCGTCTTCCTGCTCTTGTTTGGAGTTACATTCTCATGAGTAATGAGGCATTCCCTTCTCTTCCTTATGTTTTCCTTCAGGTCAGGATCATTGTTTCTCTGTCTCTACCTCCGTCCCTCCCGCCGCCTGTGCTCCCGAGGGCTGCCCGCACTGTGTCCTGCGATCACGTCCAGGTCGCCCCACGCCGTGTTGGAAAGACCTCGGGAATATGCCCGAGGGTGCGTGGCCGACTTCCCGGCTCCTTTCCCGTCGT
This sequence comes from Propithecus coquereli, assembly GCF_000956105.1. NCBI lineage: Eukaryota > Metazoa > Chordata > Mammalia > Primates > Indriidae > Propithecus > Propithecus coquereli. Next base: position 1,138,855 of record NW_012148731.1, read on the forward strand.
GTTTGAGATCAGCTCATTTTCTCGTCCAAGCTGCAGTCTGAGGGTTTGTGGAATTCTGTCCACTTTCTACAACCGGGGATGGCCAGGATGTGGGGGCAGTTCAGCCGAGGGAGCGGGGGTCTCTGTCGGGACACGGGGGCTCTAGGGCTTCGTCTGAGATTATGTTAAGTGCCCTCTGCCAGAGTCTGCTTCCTTGGTTGTGGGTGGGTCTCTTTCCATGAAGGGCTTTAGATGGTTTGGTGTAGCCCTGAGGACTCCCTTCTGTCCACCTGTTTGGCACTGTTTCCGGTGGGGTCTGGGCGACCAGGGCAGAGGGAGGGGTGTGTGGCCCATGGGGGGTGAGGGTCTAAAGAGAGGCTGGCGGGGCTGGGAAGAGGGGTCAGGGGCTGGACAGTTGGGTTCTTGGGCCCCAGAGGTGACATCCAGCTGACATGAAGTGTCGGCCAGGGTCTGTTCTGACTGTTAAATACTTTTACTATCCCCCTGCTTGGGCCCCGCCACTGAGCATGCGTGCTCACGGGTGGCCGTGGGTGGTGTGGCTGGGTCTGAGAGGAGAATTCTCGTGAGGGCCCCATCTGAATGCTCGTAGCTGTGTGGAAGCAGAGGACCAACCCCAGCCCGTGCTGGGCGGGCAGTCTGAGTACCGAGGCCCGGCCCCCCAGGGCGCATGGCTGGGCCCCCCTCCTGGTACTCTCAGACCTCACACAGCACCCTTCATCCTGTGAGGAGAACTTTCTGGAACCCTCAGGCCTCTGAAAGCCTGAGGAGGACCACGGGTCATAGGTGGGCTGCAGGGAAAGGACTGCACTGCCCATCCCTGGTCCGCTAGGCCAGCCTGGGTGCAGAAGGAATGGTCGCCTCAGGCTCCCTGTGCACCTCTGTCTACTCCTTCCCGGCACCCACTGCTCTGGGCTGTAGCTGCCTGTCACACCTGACCCTGGAGCTTCTCGGGCGCAGGCACCGCGCCTCATTCACCCAGCGTCTGGCACACAGTAGGTGCTCACTAAGTGCCTTTTGAATGAATGATTTCGTTAACAACAAACAGATCTTCTCATTTTCATGGGTGCCTCTCCACGTCCCGCACACACCGCAGACCACACGCACGGGGCACGCCTTCAGCGAGCCACCGATTTTAAGGCTAATAGGATTCCTTCATAATTACATAGTTAAGTAAAATTTATGTTTGGTGGAATTAGCTGGGCTCCCTGAGGGCAGCATAAACCAGAGAGAGACGCTCCGTTTCAAAGTCCCATCTCCCCGTTTAAAATAGTTTGTCATTCTTTTGTGGCAATGGTTAAGAGCTCCTGGAGGCACACGGATGCTTATTTACTGATCCACAGATGACGGATGGTATATCCCTGCTTTGTTTGGAAGGGAAAACTTGAACAGCTTGTCTGCACCTCTCCACTCGGACATTAAATCAACATGGCTCTATTAGTGGTCTTGGGATGCCAGCTGAGCTGTCTCCGAGCCTGTCACCGTGATGTCTTCATCTGTAACCAGAGCAGACGTGAGCTCCTGGCAGCTTCAGGAGCTGACAACAAATCCAATTAGCTCCTCTCCACGGCGCCGCAGCGCTACTGCGGACGGCCTGACGGGAGGGCGGCTGCAGTACCCGGCACAGTGGGGCATTCGCAGGAAGCAGAGAGGGAGGGAGCGAGGGAGGCGGAGGGGAGGGGAAACAAAGGGACCATGCTTAATTGTTCAAGTGACTTTCTGTGCCAGGGGCCCAGCTCACAGTCAGTCCCTACCTCGAAGCCTTGCTTGACTTTGGTGGTGGCTATCTTGGGGGACAATTAAATACCTCGTCCCCTTCCTCCTCTCTCCCTTCCCAGCTTCTCTCCTTGGTCCAGAGCTCCATGCCCAGGAGAAAACCAGATCTTTGGGTGCTGGCAAACCAAAGTGAAACTTTGGCATTTCTCTTGGTTGGAGTGAGCGCCCCAAAGACAGATTCTCTGTCTTGGATGTGATGGGGGTGGAGGGTGGGCATGTGGTGACAGTAGCTTGGGTGGGGTGGGGGGGTTGGCATGGGGAGCACAGAGGTGCAGCGGGGTCAAAGTTCACAGCTTCCAGCATCAAATGGGCGCCGAGGAGGAAGCTGCTGGGATGCCCAGGCTTGGCTGTTTGCTCTGTGTTTAGA
>NW_012148731.1:1141044-1156792 GCF_000956105.1 Propithecus coquereli
GGGGGGGGAGGACGGGGCGTGGGGTGACGGCGCAGAGAAAGAAGAAAGAGAACAACTTGCAAAGAAAGCCCAAACTCAAACCAGCTCAAGGAGCCTGGGAGTTCACTAAAGTTGCCAAGTTCCCGAGAGGAACACAACATTAACAGTTTCTTGGGTCATTTATTTCCTAAGAATGACTCCCTTGCAAGCTACGGGACATTTCCAGCCATCCGCCGGGCCCGGGTGCCCTTTCTGGAGTCAGGCATTCTCTGTGCTCCAAGAATAGCCAAGGAATGGATGAGATGAGGGCGGTGGGAACTGGGATGGTCCCCCTGAGGTCCTGGAAACTTGAGCGTGAGGTTTGGAGGAGAGGGCGGAAGTAGAGGAAGAAGCAGCGGCCTCGGAGTCCTGCTGCAGACACCTGGTCTGCAGCGTCTTCCCTTCCAGGCAAAGGGACCGAGCCAGGCGGGGCAGCGCTGGAGAGAGGGCAGGAGCAGGCAGGGGGGTGATAAAGTCAGGAGGCCTCACACACCGGACTCATCCTCTCTGAGCTTCTAGTTTGTCATTTGTGGAGCAGGAAGAAGGACACAGTCCTCACAAGGCTGCCAGGAGGGTGACGGAGCGAGAGCACCTGGCAGGTCCTCGGGTGCACTCTGTCCCGCCCTCCTTCCCTTCCCCTAGTTCAGGGCACCTATTGCCTCTCATCATCCTGGTTCCTTGGGGAGCATCAAGGTAGGGAACCAGGTCCCTGCCTGCAGAAGCCAGGCCTTGAGAACGCCTCAGGAATTTCAGCCACGTCAAACGGGCCAGCGTCACATTCCAGGGAAGGGCTCAGTGCGTGGACTTCTCCCCGAGAGCAGGAATTTGCAACCGTTGCCTGCTGGAGCCGGTAGGGCTGCAGTCAGCGGCTCATGGCTGGCAGTGCAGGGGTCTCTGCTGCCAGCTCGTCGTGGGCTGCGCTTCCTGCCACAACCTGGCACCGTCTGCCTGTAGGGGATGGCAGCAGCAGGGCCCTTGGGGTGAGCGATGGAAGGGGACAGGCAGGCAAGAGGGGAAGGGACCAGGAAGCGGCTTTGTGAGCTTTCTTTCAGTAGCAGGTTGTTGTGAATGTACCTCATCACGGTCCAACTCATTCCAGATTAATTGGGCAGGATATGGAGGCATCTGGCTGCTGCACAGAGCAACCAAAGATTCTGCGTGTGCTGGATCACCGGACGGCTTTGGAACCAGCCCCAGTGCTGCCAGGCACAATTATTTTCAGCAATGTCTTTCTGCCACCGAAACTTAGGACTGTGGACTTTGGCATGCGAGCCGAGTGCCGATTTGCAAGCTCACAAATTGACACAATCCTTGATGCGAGATGTTGTACCAGGGCCGGCATGGCAGCGAGGCTGCCCCCGCCCTCTGCCACGTGGTGGCTGGGCGTGTGTGCAGGGATCGCTTTGTGTGCGTGTGCATGTGTCTGTCTGCATGCATGCGTGTGCATGCATGTGTGGTGGGGGTGAAGATGAGGCCGGGCGAGCCAGGGCCAGGTCACAAAGGGTCTTGCTGGCAAACTGGAGGGTTTGGACTTTAGCCTGTGACAAAGAGGGGAGTGCACTCATCTCTGCCATCGGTTTCCCCAAAAGGCCCCACACAGCCCCCCGAGACTGTCCAGTGGCCCCACGTGCTCCCGCTGTGCCATTTCCTGTCTACTAGTGTCTGTGACCTGCGTGGCAACTCAGTCCTTACTCGCTGTGACTGTGAGACTTGGACGTCCTTGACAGAAGAACCACATTCTGTCGCATCGATGCCCCAAAACCCACACAGGGCAGACAGGTGTTAGACCCTCGGTCACGTTTGTGGAATGGCCACCACGGACCAGGAAGTACAACCAGACCACCAGCCACAGCCTGGGGGCAGGCCGAGGACGGGGAATCTACGCCAAGGGAACCACATGGGACAAAACTTCAACAATCTAGGTGGGAAATGAAGGGGCTTGAGCTTCAAGTAGAAGAGAAGGAAGGCGGCGCCAAACAGAAAAGATATTAGGGAAGTTAAATTAATAGGACTTGGCCACTCTTTCCGTGTGCGGCAGCAGAAAGAGGGTGTTGAGGGTAAGTCTAAGTTTCTGTTTCAGGTGGTAGCAGGGAGGCGGGGGACAGGAGGAGGAGCAGGCATTTGGGAGAGGCCAGTTCAGATGCGGGTGGACTGAGACCCTGGGGTGCCCATGGGACGTTCGGGCGGAGAACTGCCATTGCGTCTGTGGGTCTGGACCTCCAAAGAGGTGCCTGGGCTGGAGTTCTATGGGCCGCCAGCCATGGGCGTGAAGGAGCCCGGCAGGAATGCCCGGGAGAGGCTGAGAGTTGGGAACGGAAGAGGGAAGAGGGCGATGGGTGGAGGTGCGGCGGGTGGGGACTGGGAGGAGGAAGCTGCAGGGAGCCCCAGGGAGCGTAGCTGCAGAGCTGCATGAGGGGCAGGTGCGTGCAATGGGGATGGGGCCCGAGGGGAGACGGGCCCAGGGAGCAGGGTGGGTCGGCTGCACAGTAGTCTTTGGGTTTGGCCTCGAGGGTGTCCCTGGAGGCCTGGGTGTGAGCACTGTGGGTGGGGCAGGGTGAGACACAGCCAGGTGGCAGTGGGCTGGGGAGCATGGGGGACCTCTTGGTTACCAATATGGTGCCGCTTAGAACCACTGATCCAAGTCATGTCCAGAGCCGTGACTGCAACAGGAGGCCTCCAGAGCCTGCCTGGGGGAGGCGAGGAGGGCTGGCGGTGGCTCTCCCTGGGACCCCTCCATTCCCCAGGGCTGAGCAGAAGAGCTGGGTCCAACTCCTGGCTCTTCTACCTGCTGGCTGGAGACCTTGGCAGTGCCATGTAACCTCACTGAGCCTCAATTTCCCTCAAGCTGGGACTTGCACAAGGCTTAAGTGGGGTAATGCACATGACGCAAAAAGTCAGCGCTCTACTGACGTGGGCTCTTGTTAATCCTCAGAACAGCCGGTGCGGTGGCTGCCAGTATTCCTCTTACTTTCCAGATGGGAAACGGGGGCTCAGAGAAGTCAAGTAACTGGCTCATAGTCACACAGCCAGGGAAGTAACAGGATTGATTCTCGGCAGCCTGACTCTGGAGCCCCCACAGGTCTTGGCACTACAGCTGCTAATAAGTGAATATGGAATCAGCAAATACGCAAGAGGGAAGATAATCAGACAATATCGTTCTAGGGGGAGCTGGAGTGTTGCATGAGCCACGTGGCCTGGACAGAAACCCTGTCCCCAGGGGCTTTGGCATGCCTCTTTGGTTCTGCAGAGAGTCACAAGTGTCTGTGCTCAGAGGGTGCCTTCTAGTTTGCCCAGAGCTTTGGGGCTACTCCCTATTCCTGAGACAAATGAAGGCCAGCCAAAGCCACATTTTTCCCTGGGGGTTTTGCAGGGAGTTGCCAGTGTCCCCTCACTTCTCCACTCTTCCCACAGCTCTCCTCTCCCCTCTGCTTTGTGACCCAGCCCTTAGTTACTGCCCTCCCTCCTTCGTTCCATCTCTGTGGTGGCACTGGGGAAAAAGCCTAGATGAGTGGTCTGGCTGGGTGGAGGGGACCTACAGGCCCACGTGCTGTCACCCTGCTGCAGACTAAGAGCCACAGGAGGCAGGTGAGTGCCAAGTGCCAGGTACTGGAGCACAGAGGAGGGCCTCAGCTCACCTGGGCCAGCTGACCAATCATGGGAGGCTCTCCAGAGGAGGTGACATTTGTACTGGGTCTCACTTTCCCAAGGTCCCAAGTCAATGGGCACATTCCCCTAATTCATTCAAAGTGGCAAATACACCGTGAGTGAGGGCACGGAGGGCAGGGGAGTGGGGTGTGCTCGGGGTGGGGAGAGCAGTCAGGGGAGGATGGGTCTACCCTGGGCCTGGCCTCCTTAGACCTTGGTCCTGCCCACCCAGTCAAAGCCCCCCACCCCTTCAGCCCAGTGCAAGGCCCCCGTCCGTGGCCAGAGAGCACGGGCAGGAGACCACAGAGGAGGCGTCTGACCCAGGGCAGGGAAGGTTTACCCTCTCCATCCTCTGGGGATTAACTCCACCCAGTTGGGGAAGTTGGAACAAGCCATAAAACCACAACAGATCGGGTCATTCAGGAGAGGACTGGACACTTCTAGAGGAACCTCTCACTGGGTGGAAGGGTTCTGCATGCAAGGTCAACGATGGGGTCGCCAGTGTATCCCAGAAGCTTAGGTAGCAGGCACATAAAAGGTGCTCAATAAATATTTGTCGAATGAGTAAATGAACAATCTTAGCCAGAGCCACCCATTTGGGTCCCAGCAGCAGCTGCCGTGCCCGTGAAGTCTAACCGCCTTTACCCAGGCAACGAATGGCAGCAGCGTGGCTTTTCCCACCCAGGCGGAGACATGGAAGAATAAACAGAAAGAAGCACAGGCATTAATACTCGGGGCGCCGGCTCTCCCATGGGAACGCGGGGCCACCTCGGTGTGTGCTGTGACCTTCCTTCGGCTTTCTACAAACCTCCCTCGCGGTGTCACCCTTTACCTTCCTCCTTCGTAGCTCCCTCTTGTTTAGTTTATCTTCTTATGTTGAAATTATTCTGTGCGTGTTGGATCTCAAGTGCACAAATCGGACCGTCCTTCCCCGCGCTGGAGACGCTGGGCTGTCACTGGTCCAGGCCCCAGCTCCCGTCCTGCTTCCGCCCCTGAATCCGAGTCTCATCTCGTTAACGTGGCTCCTCCGTACTTTTCATACGTACGTATATGCAAGTCATTTATGGCCTTGTCTTTGTACTTTAAAATTTCCTTCAAATTGTATCATACTATACGTTTAACTCTACAATGTGTTTTTTCCAGTCAAGGTAATCTTTGACTCGTCCAAGGTGTAAATAGAGATCTAGTTCATTTTGTAAAATGCTGTATAGTTTTCCAATGCACGAACCTGCCATTTTTCATCTATATATTCTCCCCACGATGGGCATTTTTGATTTCGACTTTGCCATAACTAACGACGCTGTAATGAACATTCTTGTACCTGTCAGTTTGTATAAGAGTCTCTCTAGGTCTAGGGTACACATGTAGAAGTGGAATTGCTGCGTTGTGGAGTCTCTGTGTGTGTGCTAGGGGGGGCGGGTGGATGGAAAAATACGGCCACCATACTTGGCAGCTCCTGTCATTAAGAGGTGGAGTCGATTTCCCCTCCTCGTGCGTCCTGGCTGGCCTCGTGACTTGCTTTGACCACAGAGTGTGGCGGATGTAGAGCTGTGCCTCCTCGGCGCCTGGGCCTCAGAGACCTTGCAGCTTCCACCTTGGCCCTTTTGGAAATCGACTCTGCCTGTAGGGGAGACGAGCCGCACCGACTTGTGTGACCTTAAGGAAGTCACCATCTCAGCTAACCCTGGGCTGCCGGCAACTTGACTTTCTTCAGGGCCAAGGTCCCTTCCAGGAGAGCAGCTGCAGCTCCAACCGCAGCTCCCTGGCCTAACCGTCCAACGGGGAGAAAGGCGAAGAGGACAAAAGACAGGGAGCACGGTTGCTACAACCCCATTATTTTTTCCAACCCACCACCTCCTGGCAATGCTCTCCTGGGTGAGGAACGGTCTGAGAGGAGGGGAGGAAATGTGGCTCCGTTCTACCTGTTTCTGTGCCTTTCTCCTCTTGGGGCTTCTTTGGCCCTCTCTGCACATGAGTTCTCCATGCCCGAGGTGCTCCCTGGGCAGGCTGGGGAGAGGAGCGAACCTCCAGGTGCTGGGCCACCAGGCCTGGGATCCGCTGGGCATGCGGATATGCACCTCCTGGGCAGGAAACTAGGGCATCTCAGAGAAGATGCACCTTGGAAGTTCAATTTCTAACCTTCCTGTCGCTTCCTGAAACCCTCCTGGATCCAAGACGATGTGAAATCCAGCCCCACAGGGCCTCGTGTGAGCAGCTAGCTGATGCTGCCCCAAAACCCTGAAAGACACCAGGCTGTGTCCACCACGCATTTTCCCGAAGCCAGGTCCCCTCGGTCTCCAGGCAACCCATCGGCATGGTCATATCACGTGCAACAGGCACTTGTGTCTCCACTGTGCCAACAGGATGGTCCAGGCACAACATTATCCACAGCATGAAGCAACGAAAGACAGTATGTGGCCAACTGGCAAATATGGCACTTTCTTCTGTTGAAACGTTGGCCGTGGCTATCAGTCCTTACTTCTCGAGATGGACTTGGAGATACTGAAATGACGATGCATGTACAAAGCCCCTCACCTGTCCACAATCTGGAGTTCTACCCAGAGCTAGCTAGGACGCACTCACCCAGGTGTCTGTCTGAGCCTAGGTCTTTGTTTCCATCTGAGCTGGTGAGGCCCTGCCTTGCCTGAGCGGTGTGTGAGGGGTGAGCGTGCGTCCTCCCAGCCTGGCTTTCTCCCCCTGCAAGTCCAAGGGGAAGGCAATGCCGCACCCCCAGCATCATCCCCACGTCCTGCCTCTGCTCACTTCCTGGGCCTTCGGCCTCTTCAAACGCCCTGCCCGCCGCACACCGACTCCTCAGCAACCAGACCCGAGAGCCGAGAGATGCCACGGCAGCGGCCACCATCTGTTACGGCCACTGGAGCTTGCGCTCCTCGAGCCAGAACGGTGCTCTCAGAGCCCCAGAGCAGCCACTTGTGGGTGGCATCTCGTCTCTGGTCGTAGAGAGTAGGACAGAGTTTTCCAGCTGGTGCGTCCGAGTGGGAACGAGTTGCTCAGAGAAAATGGCTGTGGCCAGGCTGGGTTGTGCCGTCAGCTTCCTGCTGACCTCGAGCCTACTCCTCTGTGGGCCTCAAGTGCGATGGAGTCTCTCTGCCACACACTGACCTGGTTTCCCTTCAGAAAGATTCTACTCCCTAGGGGAAAACCCACCAGCCTGGAAAGCGGCCTCCGGAATACTTGCATCTCCCGGTGGAGTTCAGGGTTTGGCAAGTTGTAATCCTGAATTTCCAGGCTGGAGCCAGGGTCCTCGTCGCTGTCAGCGTTCGCTCACTCCGCTGCCTCTCCCAGCTGGCCGGGTCCCCGTCATCTTCTGTTTTCCCGACACAGGGCCCTGGATGGAGGGAGGGCTACCGTCTCCTTGGGAACAGCATGCGCCCTGACAGGCCACTAGGCACGGCTGAGTCAAACCCTCTCTGCTACTGGTCCCTGCGGGCTCGGGGCAGCCCTTCTCCGCCCCGTGGGAGGGGTCCTGGGCTTGCTCGGCCTGGCAGAGTCCCCCTCGCTCTGTCCTCCTCCTGGACTGCAGAGGGACTTGGGGTTCTGCCCTCACGGGTGCCACTTCCCTCCCGTTCCCACGTGTACCTCGTTCGTGGAAGCTGGAGATGTCTGACAACTTTCCCGAGGCCCAGAGAGAACCACAGAGTGCTTCTCCCACAGTGGGCGTCACTCTCTCCTTCCCTTCTCACGTGCTTCCTCCCCAGACTTCCCCTGCCCAGCCCAGGTGGCCCTGTGCCCAGCAGGTCACCTCTCCTTCAGGCTGCAGCCCTGCTCCATGTGCTGGGCCCGGACCCTCTGTAGCTGTCACACAGGCCAGGCTGGTGAGGAGGTCCCGCCCACTGCTGTTCCCCTGCCACTGTTTCTCTTTCCCACAGGTCCTGTCTGGACCGCAAGAGGCACACGTTTTAGCTGGTGCCGTGTTTCCTTGAGGTTCTACTGATTTCCCCCCAGAGTAGAGAGAGAGTCGTAAGCAGTAGTCGTCTGTCCCCAGAGCAGGACCTGTCTTCATGTTGACTGGGAGGTGTGTGCTTTGACTTCTAAGTGTCCTGTCTGGTTTCTGACACTCTCCTGTGGAAGGCAGCCAGTCTCTCTAGCTGGGCTGCCTGCCCCGGGCAGCTGGTCTGGCTGGAGACAGAGTCAAGGTTACACTCCCTCCCTCCCAGACGCAGGCGAGGCGTCCAACAAGCGTCTGTGGGCTGGAGCAGGCATGGGCAAGGGAGCCAGCGTCCAGGTCGGCCTGGAAGGGGCACAGGTGAGGGGCCTTGGGTGGGGACAGGCAGAGTGGCCTGGATCCGCCTCTCAAAGGAGCTCTGGTCAGGATGCTGCCCAGGCCACGGTCGCCAGGCTGAGCGAGCTCTGGCCGTCGGAGTTGGATCCGCCGGAGCTGAGCGGGCGAGGGGAATAAAGAGGCTCTCTTGCCAGCGCTTTCTTCCCTTCCCGTTTACAGTTTTTGGCCCTGCCCCCTGGTGCTCGCACAGCCGCCATCTGGCTGTGTCTGCTGTGGCCCAGCCCCCGCAGGCTCGGGCCTTCCGGGAGGGGCTGAGGAGCAGCGTGTGGATGCCAGGCTGGAATCTCTGAAATCCCGGGACCATCTCCTTGGCCAGGTCCCTGGCTGGCCCCTGTCAGCTCCTGTGAGGCTTAGGCCTCAGTTTCCCTCCCAGATCCCTGGACAGAGCAGCCAGGTCAACAGCTGACATCTCAGCCCAGGAGCAGGGAATCGGCGCTGTCTTCTGGGCGCTGAATGCTACCTCTGGGCATCCAGGCTGCTGCAGCGCTCAGAATCCCACGTCCCAGCTGACGGCTTTTACGGACAGCCTTTGGTCCGCCCCTCACACACATTCCCCGATTTTATTTTTAAGGAAATAACAACAACAGCAATTAGCTATTCCTTTGTATGTTTGCAGTACGGGACGATTTAAAGGGACTGCACGCTGGAGTCGCCCTTCTCGTCCTCGGTGGGAGGCAGGGCTGGAGAGCGCCTGGGAAGGGAGGCAGCCCCACGCCGTGGACCTGGGCTCGCATTGTGCCACTGGTCCAAGGCTGCCCACACTTGCTGGGGACTCTGAGCCCCAGTGTGGCCGAGAGGGGTGAAAACACACACTCCAGAGGAGTTAAAACAAAAATTGACAGACAAGCTAACGGATCAAACAGGACACTTCAAAGAGAAGAAGAGCCACCAGGATGAAGCCACCAGTCCCCAAATGCTGGGAAACAAAGGCTGTTTCTCCATGCCCAGGGCCCGGCCGCCATCCGCATCCTCGCCCAGAGCGCTGCGGATGGGTCTTCGGGGACAACGTGACCAGTTATTGCACTCTCCGTGCCCAAGCACTCGGAGGGGCTAATTAGTGCTTTTAATATGCAAATCAGAGCCTGGGCAGATTAAATCTAGAAAAAAAACAGCTGGTGAATATGTTATTTTAATTATTACTCCAAAGGAAACATGGGCCTGGCTTAAGAGGAGAGCAGGCGGGTGAGTATGAAGTTCCTGTAGGAGGATCGCCGGTTAATGGGAGAAGCCCAGCTCGGAAGGCTCCCCGGGAGCTGGCGTGGAGGTGACCGCCAGGCCCCAGCCTGGCTGTGTGATCTTGGCCGAAGAGCTTTTCCCCTGGGGGCCTCTCAGTGTCACCATCCACAACGTTGGGAGCTTGGATGAAATGATCTCATTCGTTCGTTCATTCATTCATTCATTCAATCAACAGATATTTATTGGCAGCTTACCATGTGCTAGGCACTGTGCCAGGGGTTGGGGTGTTACGGCAGACAACGGCAGCTAGGTCCCTGTCTAATGGGCCTTGCATTTCAGTGGGGGGAGGTCCGGCAACAAGTGACACACAAATAAATCGGACGACTGCAGGTGGGTGGAGGTGCTGAGAGGGGCACCCAGAGGCTGGGATACAGGGTAACAGGCAGGGATGGGGGACTCCTCCTTGGAGATGCCCTTTAGGTGAGATGCCCTGAGGGTGAGATGGAGCCAGGGGTGTGGTAAGGACCCTCTTGGACCCTTTGGGCAGCACCGAACACCCCCGAGTAGCCTCCACTGGACATGGATCCAGTCTCACCACACCCATTTCATGCATGATGGCGGAGCAGGGAGAGATGGGACATCCTCAGAGTAAATGGGAAACAAGTCCAGGTGAGCTGCTCTGACTCAGTTTCTCTTTTGAAACTAGAGCAAGGAAGGAAAAGCGCAGTAGGGGAAGTCTATTTTCCCCTCCATCCTCCTTGTCCTGTTGGCTCTAGTGACTCAAGACCCTGATGTATTTGTTAGGGAGGAGGGTGAGATCTCCACAGGAGCTCCCGTGAGCGTGACGTGTGTGTGCTAGCGTGTTTGTGTGCACATGTGCACTCAGCCGGCGTCCTGGGCTAGAAACACGACTTGCAGCTCCTGCATCCTCGGAAACTCAGAGAAGACTTTCTAACAGGTTCTTGCCCTTCCACTGGGACCGAAGGCAAAGGACGCTCCCAAACCTCCCATGACTGCCAACAGGGCAGCGTCCCCTGTATGTGCAGCCAGGTCTGCTGCTCTGAGTCCCGGGGCCTGGTGCCGACTTTCGGAGAGGGTTTTACTTTTATAGGAAATGACAAAACAGAACTCAGAGATCGAGGTGTGTCATATCTCTAGTCACATACAGAGGAGCCTGAGTTCTACTTTCTTGGGTACAGGAACAGAATAATGGGAAAACAAATGAAAAATTCATTCTTCTCCACCAACTTTGCCCGGAGGCAGCAGGGGAGAAATCCTTTGCACAGGATGGAGAGTAAAGAAGGGGAGTGTGTGATAAATAAGACGGACGATCACAGAGGAGAGGGAAGGAGGAGACAAGGCGCAGAGGGGGATGGGGAGAGAGAGGGGAGACAAAAACATGTCAGGAAGGGACAGAGGTGTTGTCAGGGAGGAAGGGTCAGAGAGGTGGTGTCAGGCGGGAAGGGTCAGAGAGCTGGTGTCAGGGAGGAAGGACAGAGAGGTAGTGTCAGGGAGGAAGGACAGAGAGGAGAGAGGAGGGATGAGAGGAAGCAGAGGAGAGGCGCGGGGACATGAAAAACAAGAGGCAGAGAGGAGGGGAAAGGAGATGAAAGAGAGAGAAGAGAGGAAAAGAGAGAGGAGGGGAAGGAGAAGAGAGAGGGGAGAGGAGGCGAGAGAGGCAGCGGGTGGGCGTGGTCTGGGCACCCCAGATGCAGGTGGGCAGACCCCCAGCCCCCGGCTCCCGCCAACACGCCTCCCCCAGCTAGGCAGGCTGTCTGCAGGCGCCACAGGCAACCACAAGGACAAAATGCCGCCTCCTTTCCAAGAAAACAAGTTTGCAGCACATATGTGTGCCCCTGGGCTCCCCACCCTGCCTGGCCAGCCTGGCAGGAAGACGTGGGCGCAGGGCCCACTGCGCCTGTGCGGCGCGGGCGCGGGATGGTGCAGGACCCTCGTGCAGCACGCGTGCGCAGTCAGTTCGTGCTGACCGCGGGCACACAGGCTTTACGGTGCACGACCTCCCCTCGCACCGCTGTCACCCCCATTTTGAAGATAAGTGAACCAAAGCTTAGAGAGTTGCAGTCATCTGACCAAAGCCACCAGGGCATCAGTGACGGAGCTGGAGGGGCCCGGCACACCGACCACTGCACCACACTGCACCCTGAGGGGGCGGGGCTTCTTGCCCTTCCTTCCTTTTCTCGGCTCCTCTGTCCCGTCCTGCAGTGTTTGCTCAGCTCCTCCCTGTGCCGGGTGTTGGGTGGGCTCCGGGGTGGGACAGCGCCCCTCAGACGAGGAAGCAGCCCAGAGCTGGGACAGGGCGGGCTGGGGCTGTCAGCGGGACTAACGATCGCTACAGGCCGTGCACTGTTGACTGTGGCCAGGACCCGTGTGGAGTGTCCTGCTGTCCCCCAGGTGGCCCCGAGCACAGTGCCGTGAGGTGGCTGTTACCCCCATTTTGGCCAAGGTCTCAAACACCGTGGTCCCCCAGTAGCAGTAGAGACGGAGGAGGATGTAGCCAACGGGGGCTCAGGGAAGGCTTCCTGCGGGAAATGAAGTCGGGGCTGAGCTTCGGAAGATGGCAGAGTCAGCCCGGTGGAGGCCGCGGCCGTGGCGTGAGATGCGGGAGGGGCAGATAAGCACCGCCCCGGACCCGGAAGGGGCGGGGCAAGTGTGGGCGGACAGGGGACACTGGTGCCGGCAAGCATTGAGGTGTGAGTCGGGAGTGATGGGAGCTGAGGGTGATTGGGCTGACAGGGGACAGGTCACTGAAGAGTTTTAGGAAGTGGGGGAAATGTATAGAGTTCTGGAAAATTCCTTGCAGTGTGGGGCCGTTGACCTCTCTCTACTTCTTAGGTCTACAGATCTGAGCTTGTCTTAATAACAATGACCCAGGTTAGAGACAGCAGGTCGGCTCCGGGACATCGAGGCATGGGACCCGCTGGATAAAGCAAAACTGGGGGCAGATTCCGTAGGACTGGCCGAGTGCTCGGAAGCGGGGGAGAGACTTCCAAGGCGACCCCCAGGTCTTGGGCTTGGGCTGGAGGTGCCATTAACTGAGATGGAGAGATGAAACGGAAGCCCACGCACTGCATTTCCTGAACGTGGTGGCTCTGAGGAGCTTTTTGGGAGCTGCAGGTGGCTGGAGTCCATTTGGCACGCAGGAGAGGTGTGGACTAGGCACCGGCGTGAGAGCATCAGCACGGGGTGGTGGTCGTTGCCATGGGAGTGAGACGCGGCCGCTCTCGAGGAGGACAGGGAGAGGAAGAGGAGCAGGGGCTGAGCTGTGGGCTGAGGGAGCAGCAAGGACCAGCCAGGGACTCAGAGGAGCGGTCTGCGGAGGGCTGGAGCTTGGCCCCTGGGAGAAGGGTCAGGATGTGTCCCCTACCCCTCACCCCCGGGTCTGGCGGCCGGTGGGTAACTGAAGGCAGGTGAGAGGAGCCTTGGGGGAGGGGCAGAAGCTACCACTTCGGTGATCGAGGGCTGGGCAGGGAGACCTCACCCCCAGGCACCGGACCGAAGGGGCTCCAGGCACAGGCACGTGTGTGGAGGGGGTGGGTCAGGAAACTGAGGCCATTCATTTCCCCTCATCCTGCCCCCAAAAGTGGGAGACGAGTCTCTTCACTGAGAATGGAGGGACTGGATGCTGGGGGGATACCTGAGGAGGTGGAGCCCTGGCGTAGGGAGATGGGAATGGGACCCTGAGAGAAACAAAAAGGCTAGGGTGGTGTTGCAGGTCATATTAGTTCTCTATTGCTGTGTAACAAATTACCCCAAAGCTTAGAGGCTTAAAACAACTAACAGGTATTAGCGCATGTAGTTCCAGAGGGTCAGGAGTGGCTTAGCTGGGTGGTTTGGCCTCGGCCTCTTGTGAGGGAGGTTTCAGTAGAGATGTTGGTGGGGACTGCATTCATCCGAAGGCTTGGCTGGGGCCGGAGGGTGTGTGTCTAAGATGGCACATATGCATGGCCATCGTCTGAAGGCTTCCATTCCTTGCCGTGTGGGCCTCTCCGTGGAACTGCTTGAGTGTCCTCTATGCGGCAGCTGGCTTCCCAGAGCGAGTGACCCAAGGGAGAGGAGGAAGCCGCAATGCATTTTAAGACCATTTATTAGAAGGAAGTTACCAAGTCGGGTGCCCACACAAGGGGAGGGGGAATTAGGCTTCATGGTTTGGGGGGGCAATGTGTGGACATATTTTAAAACCTCCCCGTGGGCCCACGTGGCTGGAGCCCACAGAGTGGCAATCTGCGCAGCCAGCGTCCGGGGAGCAGCAGAGAGGACAGCGCACAGGCTGAGTCCAGGGCTGCAGTGTTTTGTCTTTTTTTTTTTTTGTGACAGAGTCTCACTCTTTTTGCCCGGGCTAGAGTGAGTGCCGTGGCGTCAGCCTAGCTCACAGCAACCTCAAACTCCTGGGCTCAAGCGATCCTCCTGCCTCAGCCTCCCGAGTAGCTGGGACTACAGGCATGCGCCACCATGCCCGGCTAATTTTTCTATGTATTTGTAGTTGTCCAATTAATTTCTTTCTATTTTTTTTTTTTTAGTAGAGATGGGGTCTCGCTCTTGCTCAGGCTGGTTTCGAGTTTCGAACTCCTGAGCTCAAACAATCCGCCCGCCTTGGCCTCCCAGAGAGCTAGGATTACAGGCATGAGCCACCGTGCCTGGCCCAGGGCTGCAGTTTTGCAGCTTGAGGATGGACATGGCTCAGGGGGTCACTGTGGGGTCCAGGCTGGGTCGGGAGGAATAAGAGAGGTCAGGGGGGCCTAAGGGCTGGGCGAGGAGGAGGGCTCAGGCTCTGGGAGGCTCTGAGAGGGTGGAGAGCTGATGGTGGTGGCCAAAGTGGGCATTTCCTGGGCCCTCACACCTTAGCTCGTGTCACCTAGAAAATCGGGTCTGGGGCAAAAGCTTAGTCACTCACACTTTGCTGGGGAGTGAAAAGCCAGGAAACAGGAGGAAGGGAGAGGAAGAGAAGATAGAAGGGAGCGTGTCACTGAGCCAAGCGTGGCTGGTCCCTTGTCCTGGCCGGATGTCTTCAGCGAGGCCTGTGAACGACCACAACTCTGAGCAGTTTTGTGTTGGGGCAGAAAAGAGAAGACTTTTTCTACTGACTTCTCTTTCCCGATGTGGGTATTTTGCCCTGTGAACCACTGACTTTCTGCTCTTATAAAAAATGGCAAAAACTCTGGCCGGCTCCTCCCGCAGCTGCTGGGGAAGCCATGCATGTTGTGTCGAGGTGGTTGATGGCAGCGGCGATGACAACATGGGCCAGAAGCCTGCAGACTCGTGGCCCCATGGGCGAGCCGCTGCAGGTGTGTGGGCATCGCCGGGGGCACCCAGCAGGAACAGAGACGCTCTGGGGCAGGGAGAGAGTGCGGAGGGGCTGTTGGGTTGTCCTCGTGGGTGATCTGAGGGACTGGGTTTGGCCACAGCAGAAAGCTGGGCAGGGGCACTTTGGCAACATGACCTTGGCATGAGAAGGGCAAGAAAGACCCCTTCTCAGAAATCTCCCCTCTGTGGCCCCCAAGCAGCTGGCTGGTGCCAGGTCTCCTGCAGGGCCTGCAGTAACATGGAGCAGCGACATGGGCAGGCAGGTCGCATGAGACGGACCCAGCAGAACTGGCCACCCACAGGCACTGTGGCAGGCACAGGCACAGGGATGACTCAGGCTGCTTCCCTTCCCCGCATTCCAGGAGCTTATTTATAGTCCAGGGAGAGAGACAGACAGACAGACAGTTACTGCACATTGTTTGCAAGAGAGGAGGGTCCTCATGTCAAGCTAGCAGCGATACGGAGGTCCTGCCCCAGAGTGAAAGAGGGAAAGAAACCACTCAGTGGCTTTGGCAGACACGTCTATGCTATGGTGACAAAAATGTCTAGGGAGCTCTCAGATAAAAGCACAGACAATTAAAATGCTATAAAGTGATGATAATAATTATTATTATCTAATGATGATATCAAGACAAGATAGCAAATGCATATTCTACACCCATTGTCTCCTCTGAGCATCTCAGCAACGAGGACACCAGGTGACAGGAGGAGAGGTGACCTGCCCAGAGTCCCACATTTAATTTGTGGCAGGCCTGGGACCGAGTCTCAAGCTTTGCATTAGGTTGGAAGAGAATAATGACAATCTCTTACATTTCTATAGTTTTTTATAATTTTTGGAGCACTTCCACATTTATTATCTGATTTTTATCCTCACAATAATCTCATGATACATTTATGCATTAAATATTCTCATTTTATAGAAGAGGAAACCAAAGATCATGGAATTGGCACATATACTGGTGAACGGCAGAGAGTGGGCTCAAAACCAAGTCTCCCATCCCAGGGCTGTCCTGTGCCATTAGGAGCTTGGGGTCCAAGGTCATTCACTGGCCATCGCCTTGGTTTTACTGTGGCATGTCGGCTAGTTATGATCAAGACTTGTGTTTCTATTTTTTTTTTTTTTTGAGACAGAGTCTCACTGTGTTGCCCGGGCTAGAGTGCCGTGGCGTCAGCCCAGCTCACAGCAACGTCAAACTCCTGGGCTCAAGCGATCCTCCTGCCTCAGCCTCCCGAGTAGCTGGGACTACAGGTATGCGCCACCATGCCCGGCTAATTTTTTCTATA
>NW_012148731.1:1156847-1229347 GCF_000956105.1 Propithecus coquereli
TGTCCAATTAATTTCTTTCTATTTTTAGTAGAGACAGGGTCTCGCTCTTGCTCAGGCTGGGCTCGAACTCCTGAGCTCAAACAATCCGCCCGCCTCGGCTTCCCAGAGTGCTAGGATTACAGGCGTGAGCCACCTCGCCCGGCCTGCTGCTTGTTTTTATAAATAAAGTTTTATTGAAATGCAGTCATGCTCATTTGTTCACATGTTGTCTGTGGCTGCTTTTGTGCCACAACAGCAGGGTTGAGTTGTTGTGACTGAGGCGGGCTCGCCCCCAGAGCCTACGGTATTTACATAAGGCCCTTTACAGAGAAAGTTTGCTGACCCTGTCTTAGAGCCTATTATAGGGCCTGGCTCAATACATATTTGTTAAATGAATGAATCAGTTCCAGGTAAGAATATTAAACCCCAAGGGATCCAGTTCGTTGTGTCGATAGCTGATATTCTCTTGGCTTCACCTGTGATCTAAAGGGGTCACTGAAGAAGAGGTGAATTGAGTCGACGGTTGTATTTTCTCAATGAGGAGCTGCTTTGAACTTCTCCAACGTCTAGGCTTGCGGCCGGGATGTAGTAACAACAGGGGGGTGGGTCACTGCTCAGGGAAAAGGATCCTACACTGCCCTCTGGGAATCTGGATACCTCATGGCAGGCCAAGGAGGAGTTCGGAGCAGGGGGTCACGCTGAGAGCCTGGAGCCGATGCACAGGTAGCACACGCACAAGCCTGCCAGGGTGTGGACCCGCCTTTCGGCAAGGGAAGAAAGCGTGAGCGAGGAGCGGCTGTAGTGGGTGCATCTCCATCTCCACGGGGCTTGCCCTCCAAGGCTGATTGGCATTCACTCCCATGCACATCCACGGCATCCATTAAGCACCTGTCGGGCTGCAGTCAAGGGCAGCGAGATCGTGGAGGGACCTCCAGCGGCCACGCAGTCTGGCCTGCTTCTCTCAGGCTGGGCAGAGCCACCGCCAGCGGCTGGCAGCGTTCCAGAGTCAGGTCAGCCTTCACTCCAGTGTGAGGCTTCTGTGCCGGTGACACTCTGCCTCTCCTCAGATCACTGTCAGCTGGGACCTTCGAGTCAGCTCGGTGCTGGGAGATTTGAAAGTCAGGTACGGAATCAGAGAATCCTTTCCTCCTTGCCTTCCAGCATTGGCTGGGGCTTTTCTGATGACTCAACATAACATTTCTTGTAGCCCTGGGGGAAGCTCGGATATTCCCAGGGACAGGGTTCTCACTACCTCTCAAACAGTCCATTCCACTGCTAGAGTTCCTCCTTCTGTTGACCTAAAATCGCCTTCCTGTAATGTCCACCCATTGGTCATCCTTCTGCTCTGCTGGAACCACCAGGCAGGTGTGCTCTGTTTGCATCGGAACTGGAGCAGTGGGGAGAGAAGCGGTGGACGCAGAGTGAGACTGCCTGGCACCTCCTGGTCTCCCTGCTGACTAGAGATGTCACCTTGAGTGAGTAACTGGACCTTCTGAGCCCCAGGTTCTTCACGGGCAACGGAGATCACGCAGTGCCTACCTCTCAGTGGTGTTGGGAGGATCACATGAGAGAATGCACGAGAAACACCCGGTACAAAGGCACTAAACAAAACAAAACAAAGGTACCCACATTGTGTTGTAAATTGCAGGGAGTTACCCCAGGGGACCGAGTGGGTGTGGCCACGGCGCTTGAGAAAGCTTAGAACTTTGGACAAACGTGTGGGTTCTGAAGAGGAGGGGGGATTGTACTATGACGTGTAATTATAAAACAATGCTTGGGCATATGCATCATGACTATGTCTAAATACATCTGTATATACAGAAATCGAACCCTCTGGAAGCGAGGGCAAGGAAGCAGGGCTGGGCGCAGGGGGCAGCTGAGCTGTGGCGCAGGCCTGAGGACAGCCTCAGAGGACCCCGCGGTGAGCTCTGGGAAGAGAATGGCCCTCACAGTTGTCCCCAGCTGGGTGAGATGGTGACCTTTTGTGCTCCCACGTGGATCGGCCACTGCATGTGGGCTCACCGGAAGGGGTGTGCCCTGGGGTGGGGGCTCACTGCGGCAGAAGCAATCCAAGGGGCGCAGGGCTGAAGTTGTCTGTCCGCAGCACTCCCAGCAGCCGGGGCGGAAGCCCCACTGCAGGGGGATCTGGGTGGTACATCTGCCCAGACTGTGTCACCGCAGTGTGCCCCGGTGCCTCTAGGATCTACTTCTTCATATATGTTCTGGGAGTCACTACACGCTGGGCCTCAGGTGGGCCTCCCCTCCGGGGGCAGACTTAGAAGGGGAAGTTAGTGGGACACTGCTCAGAGACATCTCCCTCCCCCTGAGCTGGCACCTCTGCTGCTCTCACCTGGGGATCTGACTCCTGGCCACTGTGCCCTTCCTAGGCCCATCACAATCAGGTAAGGGAACATCAAGAGGTGCCCAAGTGGATCACCCACGTGCAACACATCCATCCCCTTGTACTCACCGAGGAGCAGCCACCCCACTTTCCTGGTCGGTCAGGGTCGATCAGCTCTGCAGGAGGGTGACTCCACCTCGTTTGCCAGTTCCTTGGTCCAGGGATGCTGAAGCATCCAGGTGGCATTTGTAGTTTATAATTTAAGATTATAGGATTAAGGGATTCTCGTCCAGCCCTTGGTGGAATTGTTCTCCTTGGGAACCAGGCCTTCTAAACCTACAGAGCTCCAAGTTGTAGGGACAAAGCACAGATTCCTCCAGCGCGTCACTGATGCGTCACTGAAAGTGATGGTGAACAGGAAATCTGTGTCCACGAGGGCTGCCATAGCAAGTGCCGCGATCTGGGGGGCTTAAGCAAAGGAATTTATTTCCTCACAGTTCTGGAGGCTGGAAGTCCAAGATCAAGGCGCCAGCAGGATTGGTTTCTCGAGGCTTCCCTCCTTGGCCTGTAGATGGCCACTTTCTGCCCGTGTCCTCCTCCGTGTGTGTCTGTGTCCTAATATCTTCCTACAAGGACACCAGTCATATGGGATTGGTGCCCACCCATATGACCTCATTTGACCTTCGTTTCCTCTTTAAAGGCTCCGTCTCCAGTTACAGTCACATTCCGAGGTCCTGGGAGTTAGGACTTCAACATACGAATTTTGTGGGGGGCACAACTGAGCCCATAACAGACACTTTGGCTTCCATCCCTTAGTTTGGGAGTGACCGTGTATCCTTTCTGTTGGGGAATAGCACCATACATGGGCACTTGACTTAAACTGCACATTGCATCTTGGAGGATGACACCCCATCTTTGCAAATTGGGGCTTCGGTTGCACCTTTAATAGCAATTCCAGCACAGGTCGTGCGGACACTTCTGTGTGGTATAGCTACAACCACGGGGCTGCGTGCGCTGCTCTTGCCCCTCCTTTGCCGTAAAGCAGCTTCCCTGGTCTGATGAAGGTAACGTGGGATCTTGTGCCACACGTCTTTGGGTGGTGGTGATGGAAGGGTTCCAGTTTAGCCCATTTGCCAGGAAGTGCCACATGGTGCCACGCTGGGGACTCAACGTGTTTGTGTCAGGTTGGATGTTTGGTGGTGGCAGAGCTAGACCCTCGCCTTGGTCAGCGGGAGCCCTGCTGTTGGGGCCATGCGTAGTCTTCACAGCCACTTTGCTCAGGTGTCTTCCTGCTAGCACTGCGGTGGCTGATGACAGAGTCTGGCTGATGTCAACTGGCCAAGTCGTTTGGTTGGTTAGTGCTGCCTCTGTGGGGGACGTGCTCTGCTGGGCCACGTGAGAGAACGATCTTCGCACTTGGTGCCCTCTCCCACGTGTCCATCCGTGGTCTCTCCCAGACCTGCTTCTCCCAGATCATTGGACCTTTCTCTTGACAAGCCCTGGTCAGCTTGCCCAGGTATTTGCTGTTGACCATGAGACAATACGTATTCTAACCTCGGGTTACACACGTGGACGGTCAGGTGCATCACCCGAGCTTTGCCCCTTGACTTTCAGGGCCACAGCTGAGCGGGTCTGGAACGGAGCTTACAGCCATTTCAGCTGGCGCCCACCTTCGGAGACCCTTGGCTGCCACTCAGACCCTGTTGTTCATCACGACAACTGTGGCCACCAGGCTTCCAATGGTGCCCATCCCCGCTGCGCTCAGTGAACTTGGTTCTGCAGGGGATTTCCCACCATTTTTTGATGCAGGCATTTATTGCTCTAAACTTCCCTCTTAGCACTGCTTTTGTTGTATTCCATAGGTTTTGGTGTGTTGTGTTTTCATTTTCATTTGTTTCAAGAAATGTTTTTATTTCCTTCTTACTTTCTTCATTAATCGAGTGGTTACTCTGGAGCACGTTGTTCAATCTCCACGTACTTGTACAGTTTCCAAAGTTCCACTTGTTACTAATTTCTAGTTTTATTCCACTGTGGGCTGAGAAGATACTTGGTATGATGTCAATATATATTTTTTAGAGATCTGGCACCCAGGCTGAAGTGTAGAGGTGTGATCATATCTTGCTGCAGCCTCAAACTCCTGGGCTCAAGAAATCCTCCTGCCCAACCTCCCTAGTAGCTGGGACTACAGGTGCACACCTACATGCCTGGCTAATTTTTTATCTTTTTGTAAAGACAGGGTCTTGGTTTGTTGCGCAGGCTGGTCTCAAACTCTTGGCCTTAAGCAATCCTCCCGCCTTGGCCTCCCAAAGTGCTAGCATTGCAGGCATGAGCCACTGTGCCTGGCCTGATTTCAATTTATAAAAATTTGTCGAGACTTGTTTGTGGCCTAACACAGTGTTGGTCTATCCTAGAGATTGATCTATGTGCTGATGAGAAGAATGTGAATTCTGCACCTGTTGGATAAAATGTTCTGCAGATTTCTGTTTGTTCTAAAGTGCAGTTTAAATCCAATGTTTCTTTGTTAATTTTCTGTCTAGATGATCTGTCTAATGCTAAAAACAGGATGTTGAAGTCCTCAACTGTTATAGTACTGGAGTCTGTCTCTCTCCCTTAGATCCCGTGCTGTGCCACACAGCCCTCGAGGGGATGTGAGGGGATGTCAGCAGGGCTGCAGGGATGTGGGGATGCAGGGGCTGTTGAGTCTTAAGGCAGGATGCAGTTCAACAGGGGCTGGGCTCTGAAGATGGCACCATGATGCTGCAGTTGCTTAAAACTCTGGGGGGCGGGGTGGGACCTGGCAGGAACCCCTTCTCTGGAGCAGAGCGGTCATACGGTCTCTAGACAGCTCCCTGTGCTAGTCTCAGGGTCCGTGAGGGTCGAGGGGCTTTCCTATGGCTAGGGTTGCAGGAGTCCATGGTGGGAATGGGGCCCACTGGAGATTCCTCGCTCACCCTTTCCCCACGCTGGAAAGACTCTCCAGGCTCCTGGCCAGTCCTGGCTGAGCGGCCGCCTCACTTGTCCCTCCTTCCGTGCCCTGGGTGTTTCCTGTCACATCTCTGTTGAAATCCAGGGCTCTCTCTTGGATGCTCTATTCACAGCGTGACTATCTACTTGCTATGGTGGTTCTTCTTTGTGGGGAGGGTGAGCACCAGATGCCCGCAGTCACCATTTCAAGCCTCCGTCTCTCTTTGCGGTTTGATTTGCCTTTTCCCTAATGAACTGATGGCGTCGAGCGTCTGTATGTCTTCTCTGGTGAGGTGTTTATTCAGTTTCATCTTTGTGGGTTTTTTAATTAATTGGGCTTCTAATTATCAACGAGTTGTAAGAGTTCTTTATATATTATTGATACAAATCCTTTATCAAATATACGCTTTGCAAATATTTTCTTCCCATCTGTGTTTTTTCATTTTCTTAATGTTATCTTTCGAAGCACAAATTTTTAAAACTTTGATAAGCTCAATTTTTTTCTCTCTCTCTTTTTTATTAATGGATTGTGTTTCTGATGATGTGTTTAAGAACTCTTTGTCTAATCCAAAGTTCAATTTCTTTTGCCAAGTTTTTTTCTAGAAGTTTTCTAGTTTTAGCTTATATATTTAAATTTATGATCCATTTTGAATTGATTTTTGTTTCTGCTATGAGGTAAGGGTCTAAATTAATCTTTTTGCATATGGATATCCAATTGTTCCAGTATCATTGGATGAAAAGACTATTCTTTTCCTATCGAATTTTCTTGGCCCCTTTGTAAAAAATCAGTTGCTCATAAATGTAATAATGAACTCTCAATTCTGAGCCACCAGCCCCATCCCATGCCAGTACCACGTTGTCTTGACTATTCTGAGTCCTTTCCATTTCCATATGAATTTTAGGAACAGCTAGTCAATTTCTACAAAAAAAACTCTTACTATTTTGATAGGAATTACGTTGCATGTATAGACCAATTTGGGGAGAACTGTCATCTCGACAATATTGAGTCTGCAATCCATGTGCATCTCTCCATTTATTTAAATTTTCTTTAAATTTTATCAGTAATGTTTTATAGTTTCAGTATATAATCCTTACTTTTTTAAAAATTAAATTCAGTCCTAAATGTTTTATTCTTTTTGATGTTATTGTGAGTAGGATTTTTTAAGTTCCATTTTCCAGATTATTTGTCTTTGGTATACAGAAGTATAATTAGTTTTTGTGTGTTAATCTTGTATCTTATGACCTTGCTGGACTCATTTATTAGTTGTAGGAGTGTGTGTGTGTGTGTGTGTGTGTGTGTGTGTGTGTTACTATTTAGGCCTTTCTACTCAGTTAATATATTTGCTAATTTTTCTTGTGATTTTTTTCTTTGATCCTTAAGTTATTTTGAAGTGTGATGTTTAATTTCCAAGTATTTATGGATTTCCCACATTTCTCTCTGTTGTTGATTTCTAATTGAATTCTCTTGTGATCAGAGAACATACTCTGAATGATTTCAATCTTTTTAAATTTATTGAGTTGTTTTTTATGGCCTAGGATACAATCTATCCTTGAAAATGCTCCATGAGTGCTTGAAAAGACTGGACTCTGCTGTCGTCAGGTGAGTATTCTACAGATGTTGCTTCGGTTGAATCGGTCGCTAGTATTGTCTTCTGTATTCTTGCTGGTTGTTGGCAGTGGGGTACTGAAACCTCCAGTTGTGATTATTGAATTGTCTGTCCTTTCAATTTCTTTAATTTTTATTTTTAACTTTGATTAAAAAACATAAAATTTGCCATTGTAACTATTTTTAAGTATACATACTTTCAGTATATATACTGGTGTGCTCAATGTTGGCCCACATTCCTGCAAGGCTCTGTTCGTTTTCCTGCATGCTTCTTTCCCCGTTGTCTTCAGATTGGATAATTATTGTGGCTCTATCTTCAAGTTTGTCGATTCTGTCTCCTGGCCATTTCTACTCTGGTGTTGAGCCCCTCTTATAAGTTTTTCATTTCAGTTATTGTACTTTTCAGTTCCAGAATTTCCATTTTGTTCTTTTAAACAAGTTCTATATCTCTTGAGATTCTCTACTTTTTTGAGTCATTGACATCATACTTTCTTTTAATTTTTTGAAAGACAATTATCTTTAGTTTTTTTAAAAAAATATTTACGATAGTTGTTATGGTGTTTTTATCTGCTAATTCCAATATCTGGGCCCCCTTAAACAAAGTTTCTACTAACTGCTTCCCCCCACATTTCTTAGTATAAATCGTGCTGTCCTGTTTCTTTGCAGATCTCTTAATTTATTTACAATGGAATATTTTGAGATTATAATTATAGTAATTCTGGATTCTGATCAAAAGGTGGTTGTTGTAGCTGTTTGATTGTTGTTTAATAACTTGCTCAACAAAACCTGTGGTGTCTATTTTACTGCAGAATGCAATTGCAGTAGGCTCCACTCCGTTTTTAAAAATTCTTCTTTTGTTTTGTTGTTCTTTTTCATGCCTGGCTCCTGAGGGCGTGCCCCTGTGTCTGGACGGTCTACTGGTCAGCCGACGATTGTCGATGTTGTGCTAAAACACCTCGGACAAAGAAGGCTTCCATTCTCTGCTGATGTGTCTGTGCGCAGGTGGAGGGATACACTCAAAGTTCAAGCAGTTTTCAAATCTGCCCTGTCTTTTTCTTTCGTATCTCCGCAGCGCATGTGTGCATGCTCACAGCCAGCCTGCAATGTCTGGACAGCTGGGCCCTCTCAGGTCTCTCCCGCTTGGGTGTGTCAAGAGCTTATCAAGGCTTCCTGTTGTCTCATTGCCCACACCTCACTATCAAACATCTGGCTAGTCTGTGAGTCTGCACTTGCCCAGATCAGAACCACAGTCTTAGATCAGCTGAACTGATGGTCTTTCCCCGTCATTTGCCACCGAGCTTGCTTCTGTTACTGACAATGCCCCTGGGTGCGAGGTTTCTCAGCGCTCCACTCCAAACCGAGCCAGCCCCTCTGGCATCAAACTTCTGGTTTTCGTGACTTGCCTCACCTTGAGAGAGTGGACATGGGGTCGGGGATGGGGGCAGCTCCAGGCAAGAATGCTACTTATTTCCACTGTTCTTATCTGAAGTTCGGTAGTTTTTCGTGAATAACCGCTTCTCAATTTGGCATGTAATTCTGGTTGATGTACAGATTCCTGCAGTGGGTTTTTTTGGACAATTTTGTCCAGTTTTGTCATTGCTCCTCACGCTGCTACGCTGGCAAGTCTTGCCAGCATGGACTTTTAAAGGCTCCG
Organism: Propithecus coquereli; assembly: GCF_000956105.1. Taxonomy (NCBI): domain Eukaryota; kingdom Metazoa; phylum Chordata; class Mammalia; order Primates; family Indriidae; genus Propithecus; species Propithecus coquereli. Next base: position 1,165,392 of record NW_012148731.1, read on the forward strand.
ATTTAGAGTTGCAGAAAACCTGGAGGACCTTTGTAAGAACAAACTTTCTAGCAAGCCCCTAAATTTGCAAATGCTGCTTCCTTGAGCATGGAAAGAGAGGAGCCGCTGATCATCCCCGGGTCACTCACCCATCCATCCTAAGGTTTGATAAATGACAGGATGGATTTCAGGCGCTATGCTGGGAGCTCAGAGAACAAACCCAAAAACAAACAACCTCGCTCTCAAAAAAAGCACGCAGGAAGGAAGAGCGTCACAGTGCTAATCGGTGCCCCAACAGTCAGAGTGTGCCCAGGACCAGGGCAGGATGGCTGGGTCGGAGTGGAAGTGCAGCAGGGCGGGGTGTTCTGGCCTTTCCTGTAGCTTCTCCAGCCTGCCTCCCGCCCCCATGTTCCTGCCTGACAAACTCCAGTCCTCGTCCAAGGACTGCCGCCGCTCTGTCTCTCATGTCTAACAGGGAGCCCACTTAGCTTGGGGGGAATTGTCTTCCCTGCGTCCTGTCACAAAACTCTAGACGGCAGTTCTTTATCTTCAACTGCGAACTGTTTCATGCTCTGGCATGGCAAAGTGTCTGCAGACAGAGATAAGCTGCGTTTTCACATTTTTGTCTACAAAATTAATGATCTACAACTACAATAAAACCATCATCTCCTGTCACCAGTGGGGATCACAGGACATTTTGAGCTTAAAAAAGAAAAGCAAAACAGCAACGCAAAACCTCAGTGTCAAAAAGTGCGGATGCTTTTAGTTTCCTTTTCGTTCAGTAGCGTTTTCATATGTTATAAACACGGACTCATACAATGTTACTGTTGGAGCGCTCCTGGGAGATTCTCCGGCCCCAGTCCTTTATTTCACCAGTCAGGAGACGCGAGATGTCCCGAGGTCCTGGTCCGCCGCAGTGCTGGGACCTGGTCTGTCACCACCCTCCTTTTCCCTTCTTCAGCTGCGCGTCAGCGAGTTTAAGTTCTCTGCCCGAGCGGGAAGGCCCAGCCCGTCATCTCCTGCTCTTCATCCGCACCTGCCAGCTCCAGGCTCCGCTCCCTGCTGGGGACTCTGCTTCTGGCCACCCCCCTTACGTTTCTCTCAGACACACGGGGACCTCGGAGGCAGGCTGACATTTGGCAGGCAGGCACCTGTGTGGTGCACCCGGGTCAAAACCCTGGCATGTGTGCGCTCTGGTCGGTAAGTAGCCGCTGCCTCCCTAGAGGGCGCTCTGCCCCTGCCCTCCCCGCCAGATAATCCGGCAGCCGAGGGGTCAGCTCTGGCCAGCAGGGGCCTCCAGGACCCTGCTCTAGCTGAGGCTGGTACCTGCTCTAACACCCTCCTGGTTTTTTGTTAACTATTTCGAATATCAGCCTGGTCAAGAGCAGGGGCTCGGGAGCTAGCCTGTCTGCGTTGAAAGCCTGGCTCCCCTCCAGCTCTGTGAGATGGGCAGGCTGTTTCAACTCTCTGAGCCTCAGTCTCCCCATCTGCGAAAGGGGATACACTCCTCACAGGTGTGCTTTGAGACTCCCACTAAGAGAAATACCCTGGTTTCTATCTTGGTAGTTGTCACCACTAGCATCCCATGCTTTCTCTCCACGTCCCTAAATCAACAGTGGAGACAACCTGGGGGCCTCTGTCTTGTCTTGAGCCATTCACAGCCACACCCAGGGGCCGTGAGAGGACAGAAAGCAGGCTCTGCCTGAGGATATTTTTCTCCTGTACCCTGCTGGTGAACCCTATGGCCTTCTGATTCCTGGCCTCTGCCTGCCCAGATTGACAGTTCTTTCTGAGCAGGACCTCTGGCTCTCCCTCAGAGCAGAGCTCTCACCTTGTGCCGCCCACATTCTAACTACAGCCAGGGCCTCTCTCAGCACATTCAATGCCTTTGTGAGAGTTGAGAAAAGGTGGCCTCTCTGGACAAGCATATGACTTGGGGAGTGGACCACAGGCTAGATTTCAGGTTCTAATCACCCCTGTGGCCAGGTACTCTTGTGCAGTGCACATCCTGTACAACTGCATATGGCATTCCTGCTGGTAGCACTTAGGAGCATTTAAGAAAAGTGCCAAGATATTTCTAAACAACAGAGTATATAAATAAACAGCTAACTGCAATCATTAGTCCAAGCTTTGCTTTACAACCAAACGGCATGACTAAAAAATAGCGTCTCAAACCCTTAATATTTATTCAATAATCATTTGCTGAGAGCCTACTATGTGCCAGACTCTGAAGATACAGACGTGACTAGGACATGAATTGGGTTCCTGAGGGTTTGGAGTCTAGGAGAGAGACGGCTGCATAGACCTGGAGTTCCAGTCCTGGGCTCGTCAGGACTTTGCACTTGGGTCAAGGGGCTGGAATCCAGGAGAGTGGCCTTGAGCAGGGAGTGGCCAGTGCTGTCCTCAGCTGGGCAGGGCCGGCCTTTGCTCTGACTTCGGCTCTTCTGGTAGAGAGACTCAGTTCTCATTGCTTCCACCTGCGCCCCATTTGCAAGTTCTGCAACCAATGCAATGCGTTTCTTTCTTTGGGAGGCTGCGGCTGAGTCCTGATGTCTCAGCCCAGTTAGCCCCTGGAGGTGGGCTGCTGCCCCACTCGGGAGTGGACGGCGCATTCCCTGCACAACTTTGCAAGTGCAGCGGTGTCCGAGGGACGACACATTCAACCTGTGCGGGTTTTGCAGATGAGCGAGTTTTGCCAACGCATGTTCCTGGAACAGAATCACCTTTTGTACGGTATTAATGTAAAAGTTTCATTTAAAAGACACCAGCTGTGGTCCTACCCAGGTTTATTCATATGGGACCTTCACTGGGTCAACTTAATACTTAACTACTGCTTATTATCCCATCAGTCTTCAGGGACAACCCATGATCTAATTGCCCAGCATTTATGTTGCTTGGTAACCACAAATAGAGAATAATAGTCCTTAAAGGGGCAGTGTGGAATTTCATGCCCCTGCAGTGAAGTACACTTCATTTCCCAGAGCACCCTGTGTTTTTTAATTCAGTGAATAAAAATGTGTAATGAATAATTAATTATGTGCTTGGAGGCACAATAGCTGCCTACTTTTGAATATTCATCGGTGGCATTATTAATTCACTAGAAATCCCAGGGAGGAATGGGATAGGCTTTTAGCCTAGCTGGAGGACTTAAAGATAATGCTTTGCAACACGCGCAAACTTTTTTAAAGCCGACTTTTCTTTGGGAGACGCTTTCTGGGTAATTTTCCTCTTTCAAGAACATTTCTCTGTGGCCAGAATTCCCGCGGAGCTGGTGGGACGCAGAGAACACCAGTGACCGGGAAACAGGCCCACTCTGGACCTCCCGCCTGGGAAGTGCATTAACGAGCAGGCCCACTCGCCTCCCGCGGCCCAGGGAGCACCAATGGGGGCGGGAGGCCCGGCCGCGGCGTGGGAGCCTGTGTACACTTCCGGAAAAGAGAGCAGAGTGCGCCTTGACAGCTTTACACTGTCCTCCCTGGGACCCGCCCCTGTCAAGGAGATGGGGACGACGGGCCTCCCTCTGTGGGCTTGGATGGCCCCGTGGAGCCGTGAGGACTGGGATCCAGGCCTCTAGGCCTTCCCGTCCAGTTCTCCTAAACACAGCTGCCAAGCGCCTCCCCACCAAGGGTCCTGCACGAAGTTTCCCCCTGCAGTTTTCTGAGCTCTTCCATGCTGGTGTAACCCTTCCCCCCTCTTTCTCCTTTAACCCCTGGAAATCTTCCTGCGGCCTGGATTGCTAGGTGCCTACACTATGCCTGCTTCTCTTTTCTTCCTTACTAATATAACCTCTACATCGTGGGGCAACATGGTGCCCAGCTAGATTACACTTCCCAGCTTCCCTTGCAGCTAGAAGTAGTCATATGACTAAATTCTGGCCAATGAGATAGATGTGGAAGTTGTTGGGTGGAGCTTCTGTGGCGTCTTCCTAAAAAGGGGTGGAGAAGGAGTCATGTTTGCCTTTTAGCTTTTCTTCTTTCCTCCAGCCTGGGATATAGATGAGATAGTTGGAGCTCCAGCAGCCATATTGGACCATGAGGTAACCTTGAGGATGGAAGCACAGTGTTTGGAGTTTGGGTAAGAAAGAGAGAAAGGCCGGGCGCGATGGCTCACACCTGTAATCCTAGCACTCTGGGAGGCCGAGGCGGGTGGATTGTTTGAGCTCAGGAGTTCGAAACCAGCCTGAGCAAGAGCGAGACCCCGTCTCTACTAAAAAAATAGAAAGAAATTAACTGGACAACTAAAAATATATAGAAAAAATTAGCTGGGCATGGTGGTGCATGCCTGTAGTCCCAGCTACTCGGGAGGCTGAGGCAGGAGGATCGCTTGAGCCCAGGAATTTGAGGTTGCTGTGAGCTAGGATGACGCCACGGCACTCTAGCCCGGCCAAAAGAGTGAGACTCTGTCTCAAAAAAAAAAAAAAAAAAAAGAGAGAAAGAGCCTGAATCCCTGGTGACTGTAGAACTGCCTCAGCCTGGAGTTGCCTCTCTCCAGTCTTCTTTCACACAAAGAAACGAACCCCTAACCTGTTTAATCTGATTTATTCTGGGCTTTCTGTTGTGTGCCGTGGGGCACAATTTTTATCGAGTTCCTCTGCTGAGAGTTCTGTCATTGTTCTTGCATTCTTTTTAGATTTCTTAGCATTTGCTCTTTCCAATAGATGTGAAAGTTCTTTGAAAAGTTAATATTTTGAATAATATGCCTGTGTAACTGATAGAAGTAGGAGCTATAAAAGCAAAGTTCTGTAAGGAGGGTTGAGGACCTTCTCTGTATCTCCTTGGGGGCTCAGAATCTTGACTGGAAGAGGCAAGAGGGGACCACCTGGTTTAGGTATCTCCAAACTGTGGTTTGGAAAAGTTCTTTAATTTGGGACTTTCAATAGTCAACGAAAGAATTATTCCAACCTGGTTGAACCTGTGCTCTGAAATGAGAACGTCTATAGTTCCTCATATCTAAGATACTAAAGTGCACCAATATTTTATGTATCATCAAGGAAGAAAAAAATTGTCAGTTATAATTGTAAGATGCATTTTGATTTCAGAACTGTTAAATGTGAAAAAAGTACTTTTTAGAATCAATGACATGTGGTACATAGAGCTAACTGTACAATTAAGCATCATTGTCCACAACCAGCTACAGACACTACATAGAATTCTGCTGTTAACTTTCTGTTAGCAGATTTTTGTCCCACAATAAGAACACCAGGAAGGAGACCACTTTCTGAAATTATACCTTATTCCTATCTGTAAAACATACCTTTGTGTCTACACAGGAGATCACGCAAAGTTTACTTTAGAACTGATTCTCTCTCACTGGGGATCCTGGTGGTTTGTGTGCTCAGGAGAATACCCAGGGATGGTTCCTCATCACCCGGATGTGGATTTTCTGTCGCTGGGTCCTCTGTCCCTCTGCTCGTGAGCTCTGTGTCCTCTGCGTGCGTGATGGCTGCGTTGCACTTGCATTTGGATGATGGGAGGATTTCTCTGTCTGTGTATCAGATGCCATCCATGGCCTGACCCTACCCGCTCAGCCCGCTGGATCACTTGCAGTGGAGTAGACTGTGTCCAGCCCACCTGCGGCTTCCCACCTCTTCTCCCCTGCCCGAGGGCTTTCCCCGTCATCTCAGGAGCTGCTCAACCAGAGGTGGATAAATGCTCCCACCTCCCATCCTCTGATGGAGACTTCTGAGGCCTGCCCGCGTGGCTTCTCAGAGTGTCCTGGGCAGCATTAGGGTCCAGCCTCCCACAAAGGTGACCCTGTCCTTAGCACATATTTACTGGGGTTCCTTCTTTCCCTGTCCCATTTCCTCCACTCCTCACTTCCTGGGATTGCCTCCCAGGTAGGCTCCCTACACCAAAACCGTTTCGTCAGGCTCTGCTTTGGGGGGACTCCACTCATCACAAAGAGTGACCTCCTGATAGGCATCCGGGCAGAACATGGTTTCTTCCAATGGACAGAAAAGTTGACACCATATAAAAAAACCTGTATTGTGGCTGCGGCTTAGGGGTTGTGATCTTATTGTCACAGTAAAAGTCCCAGATGAGTCCCACCCCCAGGTGTCCCTGCCTTTGTGTGTCCCCCTCCTACGCGGACTCTGGTCTAGACTGTATGACTTGCTTTGGCCAATGAAATATCAACAAATACGATGTCAGTAGAGGCAATAAGCGCTTGCACATTTGACCTTGCTCTTTTGGCACATTCCTGCCAACATACAAAGAAGCCCAGCCTAGCCGAGTGGAGGATGGGATGCCACATTGAGGAGACACCCCAGCCAACAGCCAGCACCAGCTGCCGGAGGTGAACGAGGCAATCATGTGGTGGCTCAAAAGCCCATGCACACCGAACTCAAACTTGTAGACATCCAATTGTTTTCAACGTAGCTCAAATAAGCAGGTTTTTAGCCAATCAGAGCTTGTCTTATTTGCATACCCTATGAAACTGTGCCCAACATCTGCTAGCCGTAGGTGAGATAAACCTTGTAGCTATAAACAGACTCCCCTCTGGGCTGCTGAGTAACGTCACCTAGACATGTAAGGCTCCTCTCTGAGCACCTTGTCCCCCGAGAGTTCCCTTGCCCTCCTCCACCCTCTGGGGGTGGCCCATGGACAGTATTGTGCTGTGAGTGACTTCCTTTGCATGCAAAGCTGTCAAAGTGTCACTCAAATAAAGCTCACTGTGTGTGACTGTCACCGTGTGATTATATCTTCTTTGCTGATCAGCCTGGAAATCTCTTGAACCCATTACACTGGGTGATGTCAGAACAGACCGAACTGGCCCATTAAGAAGAGCGGCGGTGGGTGACTTATCCCCCCAGGGGCTGGGGGCTGCTGAGAGCCCGCCAGGGCGGGGTGTGGTGCTGGAGTGCAGGTCTGGAGGAAGATGTCCCAGGTCGGTGGATGAGAGGAGAGAAGAGTCTGCTGGGGCGGGAGAGGGCGCAGCTCCCAGGAGGGGCAGAGTGTCGGAGGAAGGAGAGGCCAGTTGGTTTTATTAAGAGTTGCGATGGATCGTGTTCTTCAAGTGGGGCGAGGGAGGGTTGAAATTCCCGTTTGGTTTTCTCTGCTTTCGATGGGACATTGTTCTGGGACTGGACCGTTTGGGTCCAGGCTTTTTGTCTGACACACAATGAATATCCTTCAAACATTCTTTTTCAAAAAGCTCTGTGGCTAAGCAATAAAAAGTTTCCTAGATTTTTTTTCCCTTTCACTAAATTCTTGACTGAGACACATTGTATTCACTTCTAATAAGTGAAACAACGGCATCCGTGCAGTCACAGCTTACGCCGTCGTCTGCTCCTCAGCAAAGGCACGCTGTTATTAAAGTTTGCCAGGAGTTCGAGCGCGTGGATTCAGATCAGTTAAGGCCTTCTTGCATTTTGTTCTTAGCCTGAGTTGAGACTGGAAGTACTATTACTCGCATCCTTTCCTCCTGGGAGTGCAATATTGTGCTAATAATAACTGGGAGAAAGCAGGCAAACTCCACATTCTGGATTTATCCCGCCGCCCCTGTGCTTCGAGTGGGGAGTGGAAGAATCATGAATAATAAATATGGAGATAAGAGAATGAAACTGGGAAATCAACTTACTGCAAAATATTTGCATATTTTATTAAAAGAATCCGTGTACGAGACCCATAACAGGGCGTGATGATTTATATTTTGATTCGATTTGTGTACATCGTGCCCCCGGGAGAAGCGTCGACGTTCAGCCATCCATGCGAGACTTCTCTTTCCCATTGATCTCGAAGACTCGTGGCGCGTCAGGGTTCAGAGGGACTTGGCTGTTGTCTCTAAGCCCCTTATTTTACAGAGCAGGAAGCGGAGGTCTGGAGAAATGTGCGGTGGTGGCGGTGCCAAGATGCGCCTGGAAGGATCCCGCTGCCCTGAGAATGGGAGGAGCACGGTGAAGGGGTGGAGAGAGTCGTAGGAGTGAGCGAACCCACAGTCCGTTACGTCTTTGCTCAAAGCTAGGAGGACAGGAAGGAAGCCTTGCCTGCTGTTCTTGCTATGAAAACACACACAAACACAGACAAATGCACATTTGGATATATTTGACGTCTCTCTTGACGGAGAGAAGAAATAGTTCACTGAATACATGCAAGACAGACCCCAGCCTCGCCCTTTCCCCACTCCAAGAACAAGCCACAGCAACAGATTCTTTTTCAGTGAAGTGGTGGGAGTGTGTGGGATTTCTTCTCCCCTCTCCAAACCCCTGCATAAAAAAGTGTTTTAAAACTCGTGTCCCTGTCGGCTACTGCTGATTGCCCGGCAATACCTGACGCTTAGGAATCGCTGCCCTCTCCAAACCAGGACGGCTGCCAAGGTCTGCGTCTTCCTGCTGGGTGTGTCTGCGGTTCATGTCATCCGCAAGGCCAGGGTTCCGTTTGGCGGCTCTGGGTTGATCGTCCCGGAGTCCACTCCTCCCTTTCAGCCGCTGCCCTGCAGATTCGTGGTGCTCCCCCGCTTGTGGCACCCCACACTGCGCGGGAACCCCCCGAGATTCCTGGCCAGGGCCTTGCCCGTTTCCCAGAGGGGCTCTTCCAAAGTCTCTCCACTGTCCTCCCTCTCCTTCCCTCTCACGGTATGACTGTGCCCTGCACTGGCCGCGGGAAGCAAGCTGTTGGCTGCGTGTGCAGAGAGCGGCTGTGAGATTGTGTGCTTTCAGCATGTCCGATACGGAGCAGTTGCTCGGTGCCGAGTGGTTGAATTAATGAAGGAGCAGCCCCGGGAGGTGAAGGTCCAGTGAAACTGGAGTTTAATCAAAATGAGCACAGGCAGTGCCACTGCATGGCTGGATTTGGGAGGAACGAAAGAATCCGTTTGGGAATACCTTGTTCCAGAGTGGATAGACTGCTGTCTAGAGCCAGGTGTGACGTCAACTATCCACGAGACTTTTGGGAAATATTCCATCCATCCCTTCACTCTTTCATTCATTCAATCATTCGCACATTAGCCCATAAGCTGTCACTCGGCGCCTGCCTGAGCCGGGCAGCATGGTAGCACTGAGGACACAGACACGGGAAGACGCTCGTGCTGCCCGTGGTAAGAAACACGAATAACCAACCCAGCGTGGCCAGGGCAGTAATGAGAGACAGAGGCGGAGGGAGATTTCATGTCAGCTGGGCAGGGTCAGGGGGCAGGGTGGCGCTGGGGCTGGAGCGCCGGGTGGGGGCGTGTCAAGTGAAGCGGGAAGGCAAGAGCACAGGGCTCTGGCAGGCCGGAGGAGGCCGGGGGGGACCGGGCTGCAGAGGGTCTGCGGGATTGGGAGCCCGTGAATTTCCACCTACGGGGGGAAAGTCGGTGGAAGAATGCTCCGTGGCCGGGACGGCCAGTTCCCAGAGACCACTGGGGAGTCAAGTCCTGGGCTTGGGGTCCTTTCGGATGGAAGACAAGGCTGGGGCGAGGGGCCCTGCCAAGACTTCCAACGTCTGTTTGCTGTCAGCCTTTTGAACGTGGGCCCCTGCCTTGGCCCTGTAGGACGCTCTCGCGTCTGCAGACACAGAGTTTGCCCTGGTGGTGTAGACGAGGAAACTGGGGCCCAGAGAGGGCAGGCCTGGTCCGAAGTCACACACAGCCGCGTGCAGCCGCAATGTCAGGCGGTATCACCCACACGGGCATTCGGAGACGAAATGAAGGTAGTGCTAGGAAGGGAATGGAAGTCAGAGGAAAGAAAAACACAGGCCCTTATGTGTTAGGAATCTGATTCCCACACAGCTGTTCAAGACTGGGGGGAAGACGGGATGCTGCCTTTGCTTTTGGGGTCTCTTCCTCCTTCTTACGCTGAAGCACCCTGGCCGCCTTCTGGCATGTCGCCCCTTCTCTGTGTGCATTCTGGAAGGAGCTGTCAATCCAAGCGCCCTTTACCCCTCTAGTCTAGGAATGGGCACGTGGCCAAGCTCAGCCAATTGCATTTTCTCCTGAGATTTTTGAGCAGAGACAGGCAAGTGTGAAAAAGGGTTGGTGCTGCTTCCTCCCTGCCGTGACCTCCCCAGGGATGCTCTACAGCCCTGGCTACCCACATCCTCAGAGCTCCCTGGTCCTCTCTGTATGTGTCTAGAGAGGCTTTCTCCTCACTTCTGTGAGCACCTCCATATCTGTGGCCTTGGGGGGCTGATCTTCTCACTTAGCCTCAGTTTCTTCATTTGTACAATGGGCTAGTAACCCTACCTCGCTGTGCTGTCGTCCCCAAGTGAGTCAATGTGATGAGTGCATCCTGCAAACTGTGAAGTGCTCTAGTCATGTGAGAGGCTGTTGTTATTGTGATTATTATCAAGGGACAGCTGGTGGTCACAGAAAGCACAGCGTGAGAATACCAAGCTGCCTTCTCCAGCGACTCCATTTGAAACGATTGTGGAGGGAGCTCAGGGGAAATCTGCTCTGCTGAGCCCATAGTTTTGCATACTGTTCATTAAAGAGAATTTCTAAAAATAGGCCCAGGTCAGAGAAGGTGTTTCAGACAGGAACGTTTTTCAGAGCTTGACCCAAATCCCTGTGATCTCATTTTCCAACAGCCTGGCTGCCTGGGAAGGCAAACCTGATCCAGCTCGGGCTTTGTGGTCATTTTCGGCCTGTAGAGTGGTCTGGAGCCCTTCTCTGCACACTGGTGACACAGAAGTCCCACCTGGAACCACAGCCTTCTAAAGTGCTAGAGCCAGGGTGGCCTCCAGGACCCCCTGCTGCCCTGCTTTAAAACGGCTTCTTTGACAGCACTCACAGTCACGAGCACACACCCGATGGGCTCCTCTGTGATGCTCCTGTGACTCTTCGGTTTGCGCCTCTAGTCCTGGCCACTGTCCTGAGTTTCAAACCTACGCAGGCTGAGAAGGAGACCTACGTCTCCTGGAAGGTCCGTAGACTCACCCGTCTGGGATAAGCTTATTCTGCATCACGCGTCACTCCCGAACTTGGCTTCCTACCCCCCACCTCTCCCCAGCCCAGGAGCCCTGGCCTGAGGGGTAGCTCCCCTCCGCTCACATCCAGTCTCCCAGCAAGGCCTGCTGTATCGTCCTCTAAACATCTCCAGGTTCTGCCCATACCCGTTCTCTCTCTCCATCTTGCTGGAGCTCGGAGTGAGAAACCTAAAGCCTTTTTTTGTTGTTGTCGAAGGGAAGGAAAGGGAAAAGAAATAATGGCAAATGGGAAGGAGAGGCACCCAGAATTTCTAAGGACGGACCCCTAAAATTTCTGTTAGTCCGTAGAGGGAAAAACTGATGTTCCCCAAAGGCAATGGCCAGGACTGCTGCTGGCCCGGCAGGTGTCTTTGAGAGAATTACAGAAATGTGCTCCTTCCTCTGGGCTGACACAGCCCTGTTCCAAGGCGCATGTCTTGGCGAGCAAAGTGCAGAACAGGTTTCAACCTCTAATCACTGCCTTGTGCTATAAACTACCTGCACAACCATACAGGGCAGACTTCAAAATACTTGCCTGAAATCCCACAGCCGGGAGGCTGAGATGGGGACTTAGGACTTCGGATAGGTTCGCGGCTTTTGGCAGAGTACTCCTTGAGCTCATGGGGACCCCTCTCCCTCCTGAGTTGCAGCAACATTGCAAAGGCAGGTGACTGACAACGCAGCCCGTGCCGGTGCCCTCTGTCCCAGCATTTCAGGGGATGGGGTCTTTGTGATTAACAGCAAGAGGATTTGCTCCGCGCAGAGTCACGGCAATCTGGTGCCCTCGGATCCGAGGCACCTCTTCGCTTCAGCCAATGCTGGCGACACCTCCAGCCCCCAGAATCATTCTCTCTCTGGTCACCCATGAAGGCAGAAACCTGTCCCTTCTATTCTAGAATAGTGGTTGCCTACATGATTTGTAGGGCTGGCTGTCATTCGTTCAGTCTGTAAGCCTTGCTCAATAAGTGAGTGTATCATGCAAACTCTCAAGTTCCTCTTTGCACGTGCCGTATCTACTACCTCGTAAAATTACCCCAGCAACTCCATGAAGCAGCATTCCATCCTCATCCTCCCCACTCTCTGATGGGAAAAGTGAGGCCCAGAAAAGCTTCCTGGCAAGTGGGGGCCAGAGCAGCAGGTGGGTGCACACCTTGACCCCAAAGCCCTTGCCCCTCCCTTGCCCCACCTTGCAGCCGGAAGGGCTGAGTTCTTGCTCCTGTTTGGCATCTAACTCACTTGTCTTTGGGCAAGTGACTCTATGTCTCTGAGCTTCCCTTTCTTCCTCTAAAGAATGGAGGTAATAACTCCTTCCCACACAACTTTAGAAGTTGTAATAACAAAAAGGAAAACAGACACTTTTAAAGGTGATCAGTGGTATGCAAATATGAGGCATCGCCGACCGATCCCGGCACGGGGCGGGGAGCCCCCGCTGCATGCTGCCAAAACGGTCTGTATGTCTGTAGGCTGGAGAGCACCCTCCAAACGGCCCAGTCGATGTGGAGGGAGGAAACTCACAAGGTTATTTCCCAATTTACTTCTTTAAACCCAATGATGACCTGGAGGCATCCCAAGTAGCTCTAGGAAATCAAAGAGATTTGGAAATACATTGAAAGAAGAGAATAGAGTCATGTCATTTGATTCATTTTCTCTGTTTTCTTATTTTTTTGGTGCTGTGATTGCGATTCATAATGAAAAGAATCTACTTTTAAAAAGTGCAGTTCTTTCTGATTATACATTGGCCAAATAGTAGACTTCTATCTGCCTCTCTGCTGCGGCCAGGCCATTTCAGTGGAGTTCCAAATGCTCCCTATTTTTCTTCTCAAATGCCCACGGTGGGAGGGCAGGCACTGGCCCTGTCCCATTTGGGATTTTTGTGATGGGCTGTGGCTCGTGGGCAAGGAGACCAGCTGGAGGTCCTACTCTGCTACTAACCGGATGTTTGGCCTGGAGCAGTGGCTCTCAATTGGGGGTGATTGTGGTCCACAGGGGGACATTTGGCAATGTCTGGAGATATTTTTGGTTGCATGACTGGGAGATGTTTTTGGCATCTAATGAGTAGAGACCAGGGATGCTGCTAAACATCCTGTAATGTACGGACAGCCCCTCCTTTTCTCCCCGCAACCCTCAAAGACTTATATGACCCCGAATGTCAGTAGTGCAGGATTGAGAAATCCCGGTCTAGACAAAGTCCCTTGTCCTCTCTGGGCCTCAGTTTTCTCATCTGTAAAATGCAGGTGGGGAGGGCCATACACTAGATGATGTCTCAGGCCCCTTAAAACTTCCGTGATCTAATTGTGTCTCTGGCTCCAGAGTGACTCAGAGGTTCTGCATCACCGGCTTCCTGTCCCTGCGACACCAAGACCCCATTTTAGCATCTCCAACGCCAGGGTGCCCACGTGACGTGGCACTCAGCTGGGAGACGCCAGCGGGAGGCTCTTCTTAGCGACAGTCGCTGGAAAATGCCACCCTGGAAAGCAGACACTCTCAGCCCTCAAACCTTTCTTTTGTTTGTTTGTGTCCTCATCTCCTTCTTAAACAAGGAGGGTTTCTGCACGGTCTGCAAAGTTACATATTTATTGTGTCATTTAATCCTCGCAATAACCTTGCGAAATGCGGCAGATCTGATTCTCTTCGTTTTACAGACTGAGAATCAGGGATTTCTTGCCTTTGCAAAAACTTTGGCTAATTGGACCTTCTCATCATGCTGTCACATGAACCTGGAGCCTAGCAACTTGCCCAAACCTTCCAGCATGTTCCAGCTTTGGTTGATTATTTTGAGATGGGTCCGAGCAGAGTACAGGTCCTCGAAGTTGATGTTTTATGTGAGAGTCTCCGTTCCCTTTGTCTTTTCATCCTACCCACTCAAGGCCCTCCTCACGCCCCGCCCCGGCTGTGGCTGTGCCTCCCACTCTCTGGCAGTCCCCCAAGCCCACAGGTCCCTTTGTTCTTCCTCATCCGCATTTGAGTTGCATGCTTAGTGGGACGTGAATCCTAACACACGTGATGTGGTAGCCTTGGAGCGTGTGCCCAGGTCTCCTTTCCAGAGACCCTCCTGTGAGAGGGTCGTTGGCAGAGAGCCTCCAGCTGCCACACCTTGAGGTCCTAGGTCATGGTCACCCCCAGGCCATGGCCTCCCCTGATCACGGTGGGGTGGTGCAGCCGGACCGTTTCTGCCCGACCAGAACTCCTCTTGCAGGCGGTCTGCTCTGGGCTGCCCAGCGGGCTGGCCGATGCTTGCTCACAGCTGCCCTGTGGTTGGAGGCTCTTCCTGCCCAGCCCCCTTCCTTCCCTCTCTCCTTTCCTGGGTGCTGGACCCGCCCCACATCGGAAGGCTCGCCCCTCCCACCCCTGCTCCGTCTCCACTTCACCTCCTCGCCATCTGCTTCCTGAGGGATCTGAACTGATGCATCTGAGAAAGTCAATGAACATCCCTGAGTCTTAGTTTCCTTGTCTGTAAAACGAAGAGAATCAGATCTGCTGCATTCCACAAGGTTATTGCGAGGAAGAATAGGAAAATAAACGTGTAACTATTGTGCATTATTGTTCCCATCAGAGCTCACTGGTCTTAGGTGCCATTTCCTTAGACTCCTGTACACTGACAGCAGGTAAATTAGGTTGCTTTTAATGTTTTAGTCGAAACTGTTCTTTGTCAGGGGGAACGGCATCATTTAAGTATCCAAAACCTTCACCTGCTAAATGCCAATAGTTTTTCCCCAGCATTGCAACCACCAAAAATGACCTCATGCATTTCTAAATGCCATCTGGTAGGGGCTGCCTGGCTAAGCCGAATTCAGCTGAGATGTTGGTAGATCCTCATTCCTCCCAAGGTATTGACACTTCAGCTTGGGCCTTCGAGGCCTCGAGTCAGAACGATGAGTGCTGTGGGCCTTGTAAACACTGCGGCAAGGCAAGGATCAGTGACTTCTGCGGAGGAATTAATCACACCCTAAGTGGGTGTCAGGCACAAGGACCACCCAGGGCCAACACCTGGTACGGCAGTGAACACCCTTTTGGGGTAAGTTGACAAAACGTGACACAAAGCCCAAGCACTAGGCCCTCCCCTACCCTGGGATGGGCAGCTAGAGGCTGGGCCAGAAACTTCTGTTAATGCAGAGGTAATGCTTTCAGGGGACACCAGCTACAGGCGAGGGGAGCAGCTGGCAGCCAATCACCATCGGGGGAGATGACAGGCATAGCAGAGGGCCTATCAGAGCCCAGCTGCGTAGTCCCAGTTTATGCACGGAGAGAACCCAGTCCTTGAGATGATGACCTTGGATCCCTTGGTGAGCAGGAGCCCGTATGTGACAGGCCTCCCCTGAGGGTCTCACCCACCCACGGGGAGTGGAGAGCTCGGAAGGGAGGGCAGGTGGCCTGCCATCCCCGGGTGTCTTCTGACAGCCTTTGATAATGTAAGATTTGCTTTGTGGCTTCTTTTTCTATTTTCCCAATGCCCTGGCACCCTCTCTTATTTATTTTTTGAATATAGTTAACATTTGAATATATTTTTGTAAGATGCCTTATTCCTTTATGGTAGAGGAAATAAATTAGTGAAATAATAAATACAGCTTTTGATGCTGCTCAAATCACTCTCCTGTCAAGCTGACTACTGTATCAGCCTAAGTCCACGCCAGGCTTTGGGCAACAGCTACAGCTGATGGTGAACTTCGTCTTCTAGAATTTCCTTCACTGATCGCTTGGGAAGATTTCCTGCTGTTACCTTCTCCAGGCCTGGTGCTGCCTTTGCTTTCGATTCGTGGCATCTGGGGCGTTCTTGCTCTCCCAGCAGCCACGCGACCCTGGGTGCGTCACTTAGTCTCCCGCAGTTCCCTAAGTTGAAAGTTGTGATGACAATGCCGTCCCTGCCCGACTTAGGGGGTCACCGGAGAATGACTGGGAAGCTGCGCCGGCGGGGGGCTCTGGTTTGCAAAAACGGCTGCGACTGTTCTTCAGCCTATGTCCCTGCAATCTGACTTTGCAGCCCCTCTCAAGGGATGAAGTCTGTTTCTTGACACCATGAATCTGGTTTTATGACTTGCCTTGAGCAACAGAATGCAGAGGAAGCAAGGGCATGCCAGTTCCGAACCCAGGCCCCAGGAGACCCTGCACACTGCTGCTTGCTCTCTTGGATCCCGGCCTCCGCCGTGTGACTATGCCCAGGCTGGCCTGCTGGAGTGTGAGAGAGCTCAGGAAGCACAGATGAGCCGTCCTGGTGGACACCGCGCTAGACCAGCCGACCCCTGGCCCACCCAGAAGCTGACTACAAACGCACGAGTGAGCCCAGCCAAGACCAGAAGAACCACCAAATGAGCTCAGTCCAAATCGCCCACCCACGGAGTCATATGCAAAATAAATGGCCACTATTTGAAGCCGCTCAATTTCGGGGTGGTTTGTTATGCAGCAAAAGCTGACTGGTGCACTCGGTATAGAGCAGAGGAAAGTTGAGTGGCATCGATGCCAGTCATTGCTGAAGCCGGGACGGGGGTATTTGGGCAGCTTTTGAGGAAGTGCGGAGAAGTGAGATTCCAGAGCAGCCGCCACCCCTCTGCATCCTCAGGGCAGGCCAGGAAGTGCTGAGCAGTTTGGGTATCAGATGTCAGGGACCAAAAATTTGCATGCAAGCAGAAAAAAAAAAGTCTAAGGTTGTTATTTATAGCAAAAATTTAAACAGGGAAGCTCTGTCAGTTTTCTGAATTACTGACAGTTGCAGAAATGTTAATACAAATCTTTATAAGACTGGCCAGATGTTTGATATTAAACAAGCATCTGTTTTGTATAAAAGACTTTTTATGCCCCCCATACACTGTCTCTTTCTCTCTCTCCCCTCCTCACTCCCCCACCCCCGCCCTGATCCCACGCCGGATCAAGGCAATGGCGGAGGGTAATTGCCGCAGCTATAGTTTTATTTAGTTTCTGAATGCCGGTGTCCACGGTGTCAAAAATACACCCCAAAAAATAACCCTGGGAAAGGTTAATAATGGCCTTTCTGGTGTCATATTCTGCACTTTATGTGTTGTGGTAATTATTATCATTAGGGCTGTAAGAATGTCTAGTTATCTTTCTTAATCACATACTATAAAGAAGTGCTTCTGAACACATATCTATTATTTAATCAAAATTTCACAGTTATTGGCATTTGTGCTCCACCAGGGCTGTGTTTATTTTCTGTTTGCAAGGGGGAGCGTTGCCTCCCAGAAGAGAGGGGGTCCCGCGTCCATACCCACTTTCATTGCTGTCATAGCATGTGACACTCGGTGCTATTAATATCAGAGACGCCAAACACATGTTATTACTCTCCACTCCCCCTTTTGATTGCACTCTAGGAAAAGCACTTGTATTAGCAAATAAAGGGGCAAACGCACGCCACAGATGCATCCTGCTGCCTGGAAGAGGAGATTTAGTGGGGTTGCGACCTCCAGGGATGTGATATTTCCTGGGATATAGAGGCAAGTGGGCCAGTGGGTCGCTATGGGTTTCCGATGGCCACCTGGAGGCGTGCCCACCCATTGCTCTGGAGGGCACTGCCCCTCAGAGGAAGAGGACTAACACCCAGGGAGGCCCCCTGTGCTCTACTTGTCGCGTGGGTGCTTCAAACTTCCGTTCTCCTTTGTAATCCTCACAAGGACCCTATGCAGAAAGCATCATTGTCCCATTTTACAGATGGGGAAATCAAGGCTCAGAGAGAATTACTTGCTCAGGGTCACATAGCTAGTGACCTGGAACTTGAGGCTACTGCTTGCTTGATTCTAATGTCGATGGTCTCATCACAAAGCCATGCACAGGCCAGGACAGTGGCCACTAGCCTTGTGTGGCTACTGAGTACTTGAAATGCGGCTAGTGCAAACTGAGCTGTGCTTTAGCTATAAAGCACATACTGGATTTCTGAGATGCAGTACAAAAAGAAAAAGACTATAAAATATCACGTTAGCAATTTTTGATATTGATTTCATGTTGAAATAATATTTTATATATATTGCATTAAATAAAATTTATGATTAAAACTAATTTTACTTTTTACTTTTTAGAATGTTGCTACTAGAAAATTTAAAGTGACATCTGTAGCCTGCTTTTGTGGCTCACATTATATTTTGATTGGACAGTATCTCCTCAACCGTAAGTTTGTGTTTCTTCAACAGCAGTCCGTCTCGTTGCTTTAGAGCAGTGGTTCTCAACCGGGGGAGATTTTGCCCCCCAGGAGATTATCTGGTAATGTCTGGAAACATTTTTGACTGCCACAAGGTGCTGTGGGGAAGGGTGCTATTGTCCCGTCTCGGCTGCCCGGAGAATCCACAGCCCCTGCCTGGGCCCTGCAGCCTGGGCAGTCAACCCCAGGCCAGAATGGCTTCTTTACCTGCTACACGCCTGAGTCCTTTCCACTGCGGCAGGTGTCCCAGGCAGGGCTCAGATCAATTCTCTCTGGCCCTTTGCTCCCAGCGGGAGCCATTGGCTCAGAGGTGCAAGACCTTCACTCTGTTTTCTCATAACCAGCTATGGCATAAATGGCCGGCAACTCACCAAAGATTCGTGAACCCCTTCAGTAATGTCTGAGGATGCCTGTCCAGCCAGGGGATCCCCAGACCCCTGGCATCCAGGTGGGGTCACTGACCATTTCTCAGCAATGGAATGTGGGCAGACAGGATGGGCATCGCTGCCAAGCTGTGGGTGAGAAACAGATGTGTCTTCTCTACCCTCTCTGTTCTCCCTCTTTTTCCTCCAACTTCTGGATGTCTATCCATGCCCAAGGTGACCTTGGAGGCTTCTGGCTGAAGATGGCAGGGCCTGGGTCCCTGAGTGACCGTGTGGAGTAGTGGTCCCACCTGCTGCTGACCAGGAATATGGGCACTGGCTGTTCTGTGAATAAGACATCAATGTCTGACATGCACAATTACTGAGATTTGGGGGTTTATGTGATATAGTTGCTGATGTTACTCTAATTTCTATTTTGAACCCTGCAGTGGGTTGAATTATGTCCCTGCCAAGAGCTACGTTCAAATCCTAACCCCCGGTACCTGTGAATGTGGCCTTATTTAACAATAGGATCACTGCAGATACAAGGACATTAAGGATCTCGAGATGAGGGCGTCCTGGATTCAGCGTGGACCCGAAATCCAATGACAGGTGAGCTGATAAGAGACAAAAGGAGAAGACGCAGAGGGACGCAGAGAAGGGGATGTGAAGTCTGAGGCAGGATTGGGCTGATACGTCCACAAATCAAGGTTTGCCACCAGAAAGCAGGAGCGAGGCCTGGAGCACAGCCTCCCTTGGAGCCTCCAGAAGGAACCAACCTCTGGCACCTTGATTGCACCTCTGGCCTCCAGAACTGGGAGCAAACAAATTTCTTTTGTGTTAAGCCACTCAGTTTGTGGTCATCGGTTCAGGCAGTCTTCGGAAAGGAATGCAGACCCTTCCACCGAGTCACGATCACTCCACTGCGACCCTACCTGACCTCACCGTAGCTCTTCCTCACCTTGCTCCAGGGTCCCAACTATGTCCCAGGGGCTAACTGGGGCATGGCATTAGGCCGGGGAGCAGAGCGTCTATTCCTCGGTCCCGGTCAACAGCTGTCCATTATGCCGGCGGCTGAGATGCGCGTCATCTCTGGTCCCCAGGCACTGGCCTGCCCATGTGCAGCGAGGCCATCGCTCAGCCGACCTTAGGCCTTTCTGCACCAGACTCAGCGGCGGCCACTCCCGCGGGCACCCTCAGGGGCATGGGAAGAGCCCGGCTGCTCCTCTTGGCCATGCCAGGGCTTCTGGAACACCCCAGCGTCTGCCTCTGCCTGATCCCCCACGTGGCCACTTACATCTTAATGTTCTTTCTCCAGACTTGGTGCAGCCGCCCCTCCTCCGTCTCCACGCGGAAAGAAAGGACAGGCCTGCACTGCTCTCAGGGGCGCTGTCCCACTTTGCGGTCCCTTCCCAGTGCCACTCTGCTTCCTGTGAGCTCCAGCCAGGTTTTGGAGGCAGGGATATTGGTGTTCCCTTCTTGGGCACTACCAGTGTTAAACCCTTTTAATTCCTCCCTGCCCTCCTCTCTCTCCAGTGTGGTGGTGGAATTCTAAGCAAGCCCCCAAGATTCCCACCCCCTCCCCCGGTGTACGCACGCTGGACTCCCCCTTGTCCTTGAGTGTGGGCGGGACCTGTGACCATGGTGGATGTCCCGCCACAATCAGGTTACTTATACGGCAAAGATGCAGGGATGCTCGGGTGGGATGAAGGTCTCTGATCAGCTGGCATACGTTAATCAAAAGCGAGCTCTCCTGGGTGGGCCTGACCTAAGCTTTCACAGGTGAGCCCTTTAAAAGACATCGGCTCTCCCGAAGGCCTTGAAGAAGAAGTCAGCAGCCCTGAGATCTGCATCCGTAAGAAAATGAATTCTACCCCAAGGCATGGAAGGTGACCTGGGCTGCAGGTGAGACTGCTGCTCCAGCCACCCCTGGATTGCAGGCTGGGGAGACCCCGAGCAGAGGACTCCACGAGGCCTGGATTCCTGGCCTGCAGACACCACAAGGTAATACATACGTGTTGTTTTAAGCCACTAAGTTTGTGGTACTTGCTGTTTAGCAGCAGAAAATGAATACAGATGGGGAAAGCTGGTTCAGGCTGAGACACCCGCTGGTAACAAACCAACAGAAAGGTTGAGTAACTTGCCCAAGGCTACACAGCCAAGCGGCAATAGAGCCAGGATCCAGGCAAACTGGTGCCAGAATCCACACTGACTACTGTGTGAGATAAAAAACAAACAACTCTTCCTCTGGAAAAAACAAAATAACCTTGATCTTCCTGCCCACTCACGGGCAGAATGACCACACCCCTCACCTGTGGACCCATAGAGTCTTGTTAGGACACCAACTAGGGATTTATCTACGTTTGTAATTCGTGTGGGAGACAAGGGTGTGTTAGGCTTTGTAGCAATCATGATGTGCAGCAAACAACCCCCTAATCCTCACGGTTCTATAAATAAATATTTCCTTCTCTCTGTGGGTCAGATGGCCTTCCGAGCAGACCTGGAAGGAAGGGGTTGAATCCAGGAGATGTGGAGAGGTGAAGCTCAGCAAGGCGGGTCCTCCCCCGCAGGGCTGGGGGAAGATGGGTGGGAGCGGTGCAGGTGCAAGAGGCGATGGTGGATGTTCTGCCCAGGATTTTCCCTGCAGGGTAGTGCACGAGTCACCCCCAGAGAGCGCGCCGTGGAGGCCAGGCGTCCAAAGAGTGTAGAGAAGGTTCCAAGAGCGACTGATCCTGAGAATGTGTGAGGAGTTGACGGGGGCCACAGACAGGGATTGCTGAGCAGCCTTGGGGCCCCGCTGGGTTTATGGCGTCCCCAGAGCTCAGGGTGGCGGTTTTCTGGCCCCCACCTCTGGCGGGGTCCCCGTCCTGTTGAGAAACCCTGACCTCTCTTCTGCTCACCACGTCAGTGTTGTCTCCTGGTTTGGGATGAATAGGATGATCACAACAAACCCATCACAAAGTGGGGTTGTAAACCTTGCCAAAGGTGAGGGAGATCTTGAAATCAAGCGATATCAGAGAACTGCTTGAGTCTATGGCTATGCGACCCTGAACACGCCTGATCTTGTCTGATCTCGGAAGCTAAGCAGGGTTGGGCATGGTTAGTACTTGGATGGGAGAACTGCTTGAGCTATTTGCAAAAGGCACCAGCAAAGGAGGACCAGCCTTAGAAGAGTTAATGCTTAATTATCATCACGAGTGATGACGTGACAGATGTTTCTAATGGTTTCTGATCAATGTGTTTTTTTTCAAATATAGCCTTTTTTTATTATTACACTGGGAAGTCAAACCTGGAGTGAAGGATGTTGTAACCTGTTGTCTTAAAATTCTGTTGGAAAAATCATGCCCCTCATCAAGTTATTGCTTATTCATTCTAAGACTTCATGCACAGCTGCTATTATAACCTACATTTTATTGACTATCAGGAAAAATAAGCTTGGTTTTGTAATTTTTAGTTTCACTTTTTAAGACAAAGTGTCACATCCTTTTACCAATTACATGAAATGTTGGTTCCTGGTTTCAGTGGATTCGTTCTTAACGGTCCCGTTTCCTCCTCGGTGGTGAAATCTGCCCCACGCAGCCCCATGGATTCGTGTCCTCCCCGGGCTGGCTGGAACTGCAGGACGCTGGGGCTGTTTATCCCTTTGGCAGTGGTGTAAGCTACGGCAGAGTCAGGCCTGGTCTGCGCCAAGGCCGTGGGAAGGGCGTGTCAGGCCCCATGGTTCTGGGTGGAGTTCCACCCTTTGTCGTGTGACATTATGGTGACATGACATGTTGTGTTTCATGCCAAAAATAACTCCCCTGGAGATGGAAGCTCAGGACATTACTGTTAAATCACAGCACACCCACTGTTATGTGGGCTACGATCACAGTCTGGGGAAGTCAAAATACAACCCAGGGTGGGGGATTGTTAAAGTGATTGAAACGTGGAAATGAATCTGAACAGAAAGGTCTAAATCTTACCTGGGGTAGCGTTATTGTTATAATAAATAATCAGAATAATCCCATACATTTTATAGCTTACAAAATCCTTCTTATAGATTACTTCATTTGACTAGGTTAGGGAGGATAAATCTTAAGGTTTAATTTCTCTTGGAAATATCAATCTCTAGTCTATACAACACCTGGCTGCCTTTTTAATGGTCCCAAAGCACGGCTTCTCCATTCATTCCCCAGCTCAAAAACTTTAACAAACTTTCTGTGTCTAGAGAATAAGCTCCAAACTCCTCGTCCTGGCATTCGACACCCTCTAGGACCCTGCCCACGCCTCATTGTCCAGCTACGCCTGTCCACACTCCTTATCGCGCATCTTCGCACCTAACGGCAGCACTTCCTGCTTCCGGGGCGTGCAGCTCTGGTCACTAGGCTGGTGCCTTTGTCCATGCAGCCCCCACCCCCCTCACAGGCACATGGCCCTCTTGTAAGACCTTCCTGCGTTCCCCTGCAGACAGGGCCCTGTTGCCTTTGAGCTCCCTCAGTGCCTTCTCTGATCCTCTCTAAAGACAGCCTGACCTGCTCTGGTGCAATAGCACACGAGCGTATTTCCTCCAACCTCAAGCTCCTTGGGGGCAGGACCTGAACTTGACCCTGCTTTGTGTCTCCTACCTCCGCTTCGGGGGCCCTCCCCACCCTGCCCAATGCTCAGCCTAAGAGTTGATAAAACTTTTTCTGTAAAGGGCCAGATAGTAAATATTTACTTTGTGGGCCATAAGGGCTCTGTTGCAGCTACTCCCTTGTACCATTGTGATTCCAAAGCAGCCATAGCCTAAATGTAAACAAATGGGCACAACTGTGTTCCAATAAAACTTTATCTATAAAAACAGAAATCGAGCTGGACTGGGCCTCTGGGCTATAGTTTGCTGATGCCTGGTTCAGCCAAATGTCTAGCAAAGGTGTTACATGAATGTTCGTTGATTGATGGACGCATGCTACAAGGAAAAATGTATGAGTATTTGGGAATTGGGTTTGAGTATTTGGGTACGTAGGGTCAGGGTCAGAGCCCTGCTACCACACAGCCACCTGCACAAGAAGGAAAAATGAGTTGCCTCTACCGGCATCATGCTAGGAGGAGAGTGCTCACTGAGAGAAGCTGGAGGGGCCACTGGGCTTGGTGGCATGGGAGGCGAGTTGGAGGGCACAGCCTCCTGGGTCAGTGGTGTGGGTCGTAGCCAGCACAGAGCGATGGGAAGCTTGCCGAGCCCCCACCCAGGATCCTGCGTCACCAGCTCACTCTTCTGTCACCCTTTTGAGTAAGGAGGCTCGTGTCTTGAAGTCGATGTCCCCATAGAGTGGACACAGCTTGGGCAGCGTGGACCTTTGCAAATAGTACTGGGCTGTTCTGCTCTTTGTATGTCTTCAGTCACCCAGAGTCAAGATGGGACCCAAGGACCAGGTAGGAGGTGGGTCCTGAGGACTTTCTTCAGTGTGACCAACATGATCTTGTGTCACAAAGCCTGGAGCCTGGCACCAGTCACCTGAGGATGACACCTGACTTCCATTTAACCCTTTATTGTCCACACAGGGTTATCTCTGCATCTCACCCCAATCGATCCTCCCCCCAACTTTTCAAGTTAAGCAGCAGTTATTATTATATTCCCATTTTCCCTGGGAAGAAACAGCCTCAAGGACACAGAAGGTAGCGTTACCTTCTCTTCCCCAGTGGAAGCAGCACAGAGGTGGGTCCCAGGCAGCCCATCTCCAGCCGGAGCTCGCTAGACCCCAGCATGGCGGGCGGTCCCAAGGGGAGGCCGCTCCCTGGGAGAAACTGAGTCCCTTTATCATCCTGATATACAGATGTGTTCACCGGCTTTCCACGGGATGAGCAGAAACCCTTGTTCTTAGGCAAACTCTGTGTGCAAGGGCAGGCAAGGATTTTAACAGGGACCCACGTCGCGAGGAGGAGCCGGGAACTGCAAAGTGGAGCCGGGATCCAGTTGACCATCAGCACCTTTGAAAGATGAAAGTGGAGGATTTCCAGACCTTTCCTAGACAATTAGTGGCCTGGATGGTCGCCTGAATTCTCCTCTCTTCTTTCTATGTGAAGACACAGACGAAAGGAAAACGAAACCCACATTTCTGAAAAAGATATAATATTACAGCGACTGAGTAATGGTGTGATTTCTCACCCATGGTTCTTTGAATAAAAACGCTTGCTTGGAAATAAATAGAATTCTTTTTAAATAACACCCCATTATTTTCTACATAAGTAGAGAGCTGGAGGAGAACTATCAGAAGTTGAATGTGGAGCACAAAGTTTGATTTTTATAGTTTGTCTCACGGGCAAGTTCTGGACCAAGCCATTTAAATACACTGGGGAAATAACTTGAAATATAATGATCCACCCAATACTTTAAAAAAACAAAACAAAACAAATGAAGTCTGCTGCTTGTGATCCTGTTCACATTTCTATCTTTTTCCTTTATTGGACAAGAGAAAAAAAATAATCAAATTAGGGCACGAAACAAAGAGGACCCCAAGCGGAAGTGAGATGCCGTTTCCTTCCGGGATTCTAGGACAGACGGCAACGACACCCGCTCGTGGGGAGGGGGACCCCACTCCCCTAATTTCCTCTCTTTTGCCAAGATTGCCACTTGTCCCTGGGCCACTTCTTTGACTTCTCAAGTCTCTCTTCTCATCTCTCTCTCTACCTCTTCCTTCAGTATTTAAAGCCCTGCCTTCCAACTCTCAACATTTTAAAAATTCTTAATGATGCAACCTGAAGTTGCCATGGCAACTAATTTCCTTGCCGAGGCGGTGGTAGAGGCCTATGATCGGGCTGCCATTGAAATCGCGAATAATTTTCCTTTTCTTTCAAAATTAAGTAGGGCGTCTAAAGTGTTCCGCTGTGGTTTTCCCTGCCCCCAAAGAATAAGACTCCCATGCACTGAAATACCCAGTTATTGCATTTCCCTGGTATCTTTTATGATTTCCTTCTCCACTGCCATGTACAACCGTCCCTCTGGAAAAATAACAAGAACACGCTCTTTGTTACTTCTCTTTTGTCAGAGTGAGAAATCCTTCTGATGAAGTCTAATGACATTTGATGGTTTTTTTCCCCTCTTTTTTAAATTGCCTTTAATTTCCCATTCTTAAAAACAACTAAGTTTCTTTCTCCTTGAATCTTGAGGACAGCTTTGGAGATAGCGCTTTCATGCACAAAGGAGCTATTTGGGCCAGGAGGTCGGCATTGGTGTCACCGTGTGTGGATTCACCTGCAAGCTGGCAGCTGTCCCTACCTCTCCTCTGTGCCTTAGCGGCTTCCCAGCACAGGTGGGGCCGGGTGCCTTCTCCCAGCACTGCCTCTGTTCCCCTAGCGCCCTGAACAAACCCAAGCCCTGTCTTTCCACTCTTCCTGCTTCCCAGCAGCTCCTCAAGCCAGGGGTGCTGAGCCTGCCTGCTCTCCCTGAGGTCCGGTAGTTCTGTAATGCAACATCCCTGTGGCACTCTTCCTGCCTCAGTTTCCACCAGGGCAGGGGGGGCAGGGTGCAGAAAAACACCTGTCGTGAAAGTGAGCAGGAGAATCTACAAAGGAAACGAGCAAAAACCAGTTCTATGGTTCTGGGCTCCTCCACCAGGTCAAAGTACAAAACAAGGAGTCAGAGCGTGGAACAAGGAAGGGTTTGGCGCAGAGGCTTTCTCTCAGAAAGTCAGGCTGTGCGGAGGAGGCGCAGGGAGGCGGAGGAGCAGGGGGCCCCCTCCCGGCTGTGCCCCTTCCCCTCTGCCAGCTCTGAATCTGGCCAACACTTTCCAGTTCTTATCTCGACCTCCCTGGGCCCTGGGACACTGTTAATCCTCCTCCCTTTTGGATTCTTTCCTTCTTTGGCTTTAATCACGGCGATCTCTCTGTGATTTCCTCCTACCTCTTCGACCGCTCCTTCTCAGATCTTCCCCCATGTCCTCTGAGACTGGTATGTCCCAGGGTCACCCCCCTACCCCAACACACTGGGCCATCTCCCTGTACCAGCTGCACAATGATCCCAAACGTATATTGCAGCCCACGGCTCCCCTCTAACCAAACTCCACACCCGTGCAACTGTCTCCTGAAAGTCGTCGTCGTGGCTGTCCCGTAGACCCCCCAACTTAACACGTCCCAAACAGAACTCATCATTTCCCCTGATACTTTTCCCCGGTCCTATCAACACGGTAAGTTGTACCACGCAGGCCAGAAACCTGGGAGGCAGCTTTAAATCTTCTCTCCCTGGAGGCTCCGTGGCTGACCAGGTACCAGGGCTATCAGGGCTCCATCAGAAGGGCTCCCGGGGCCAGGAGCAGCAGGGCTCACCATCGCTTGCAGGGACCCCGCAGCAGCCTCCCCCTCCCAACACCTACTGCCACACGTCCCGCCCCCACTCAAAGCAAATCCTTACCTTGACGATACAAGTCCAAGTTCAAGTCCTTGGTGTTGTCCTTCTGGGCTTGTTAAGCCTTTGAGGGTCAGTGCTGGGCAAGGGGAGTCTCCAGACTAAGAGGAAACAGGAGCAAAGGCACAGGGTTACTGTGTGGGTCATGTCATTGCCCCTTCCTCACAGACCATGGAGCTGGGAGGGGTTCCCTACCGCGCACATACGCTGCATTGAGGCAGAGCCAGGATGTGAACTTGAGCCTTCTAAGTCCCCTGCTTCTCCTGGAGGACTAGCACTAGGGCTGGTTGTTATGGGCAAGAGCCTGGTGGTCTTTCTCCCCCATCCCTCGGAACCATAGGATGTAGCCCACAGCCCGTGACGGTGTGGCTGTCTCTTGCCACTTGGCTGGCTCGGTCATTCATTCAGTTCCCATTTGTTGGTGCACCTGCTCAGGTCCCGTGCCAAGTGCTAAGATGCAGAAATAAGTAAGAGACTCTCTCTATCCTCCAGCAGCTCCCGGTCTCGGGGAGGAGTAGGTGCTGGATCAGGCTGCTAGGAAACAGTGGTGGAGTTGGGGAGCTTTCCACTTCTCCAGCTAACAGTGCAATGGGGCGAATTACACCTTCCCATGGAGGAGCTTGAGAGCTACACAGGCTGGGTCGGCTCCTGGCACCCCTGCTCTGACCTTGGTCACGTTGCATAACTACAAGGCGTCTTCATTATCTGCAAAATGGGAGCAGTCAGAATCTCTACCCCACAGCACCCCAGCGAGAGTCAGATGAGTCGATGCATGTGCAGTGCTCACTGCAACAGCTCAACCCCAGTGAGCATTTTGGGGAGATGAAGGAGGGGGCTTAGTCGGAAAAGGTGTCCTGGAGGAGCGAACGGCTTGAGTTAAAGTGTGGAGCAAGAAACAGCAAAGGCGTGTACGCTGTTGGTGGGAATGTGAATTGGTGTAGCCCCCTCAGACAATAATGTGGAGTTTGTCAGAAAATTACCCTTTGACCCAGCAATCCCTGCTGGGTAGAAACACAAAGGACATGAAATCGCCACCTCGTAGAGATATCTGTACTCTCGTGTTAACTGCAGCATTATTCACAGCAGCTGAGATATGGAAATAACCTAAGTGTCTGTTGACGGACACATGGGGAAAGAAATTGTGGTATATACACACATACCATGCGTCTTAGTCTGTTTGTGCTGCTGTAACAGGACGCCTGAGACTGTGTAATTTATAAAGGACAGAGATGTGTTCTGCCATGGTTCTGTGGGCTGGGAAGTCCAAGAATAAGGCACTGGCATCGGCGAGGGCCTCCCTGCTGCACCGTCTCGCGGCGAGACAGAACCAGTCCCTCCGTCAAGCCCTGTGTGAGAGCCCCTGACCCCAAACACGAGGGAGGAGCTCTCTCGGCCTAATCACCTCTTAAAGGCCCTTATGACATTGGCAACACCTCAAGTTTGGAGGGCACACATTCAAACCATAGCACAATGGAATACTATTCAGTCTTTTTTTTTTTTTTTTTTTTGAGACAGAGTCTCACTCTGTTGCCCTGGCTAGAGTGAGTGCCGTGGCGTCAGCCTAGCTCACAGCAACCTCAAACTCCTGGGATCAAGCAATCCTCCTGCCTCAGCCTCCTGAGTAGCTGGGACCACAGGCATGCGCCACCATGCCCGGCTAATTTTTTTTCTGTATATTTTTAGTTGTCCAGATAATTTCTTTCTATTTTTTTTTTAGTAGAGATGGGGTCTCGGTCTTGCTCAGGCTGGTTTCGAACTCCTGAGCTCAAATAATCCAACCTCCTGGGCCTCCCAGAGTGCTAGGATTACAGGCGTGAGCCACCAGGCCTGGCCTATTCAGTCTTTAAAAAGAAGGAGACCCTGCCACTTGTGACAACTTGGATGAACCTGGAAGACATGGTGCTAAGTAAAATAAGCCAGACACAGAAAGAAGTAAAGACACTGCATGATCTCGCTTTATATGTGGAATCTCAGAAAAGTCAAACGTGTAGAAATTGAGAGCAAAGTGGTGGTTACCAGGGGAGGGGAATGGGAAGATGTAGGTCACAAGGTACGAATTTGCAGCTAGATAGGATGAATAAGTCCTGGGATATAAAGTGCAGCAAGAGGACTATAGTTAATAACATTGCATCAGATACCGGAAATTTCCTAAGGGTAGATTTTAGGTACTCTTGCCACACACACACACACACACACACACACACACACACACACACACACATGCTCCCACACATGCAGTAACTGTGTGAGGTGAGGGATGTGTTAGTTTGCTTGACTGTAGTAACCACTTAACTCTGTGCGTGTGTACCAAGACATCATGTTGTACTCCTTAAATAGATACAATAAAAAAAGCAGCAGCAAGCAATGTGTGTGTTATGTGTGTGTATGTGGTGTGTTGTGTGTGTGTTATGTGTGCCTATCGGTGTGTGACGTTGTCTTGGGCACATGGTGGTGTGAGAAGCCTGGAGAGGGAGGCAAGGGCTCACCAAGGATGACCCTAGGTGACCTCAGATGACCGAGGATGACCTCAGGCCTTGTTAGATGGTTTTGACTTTATCCCAGGGGGCCCCAGGAGCCACTGGAAGGTTGGACTCAGGCGGCGTGATGTGTGGTCTGTTCCCTCCAGCAGGCAGGAGCGTGGGGGACAGGCTGGAGGGGTGAGAGGAGAACATCCAGGAACTGTCTAGAAGCCTCCGGGGCGGCAGTGGGTCAGGGACCACCTTGCACAGACTGTGTCTGCTTGTTCCCATTGGGCCACCAGGCCGATACCTCCGAAGCCCCTTATAGGCAGGTACGTGCTGGCCACCGGGCATCAGGACACGAATACGAACAGCGCTGTCTCTCTCACATCACTGTGATCTGAGACAAGATCACACAACCGTATTGAGAATTCCTCATTTGTGATTTGCAGACCTGTGATTTGGAAGCTCGAAATAACTGTTATTTAGCACCTGAAATAAGTCGTTTCTGATAGGCACTCAGTAAATATTTGGTAAAGGAATTCATGATTTCTGGGTACATTTCCTATCTTTGTTCAAATAACAGATGTATTCGCTTCTTGATTTAGAGCACAAATCGTCCCAGGTTAGGGCCCTGGCCTCGCCCTGTGTGTGTGAGCACTGAGTGCCTTTAGCTGACAAACCTTTCCAGCCTCAGTTTCTCCCCGGGCCCTGCTGCCCACCCCACCCCCCACCACCTCCTTGCACCGAAGTTTCGCGAGAGCACAGATGGACAGCTGCTTTGCGCACGGCGAGGCTGAGAGAGCTTTGTTAGATTTGCTCCATGAAGGGCTGGAGCGGTGGCAAGGACAGGGCAGAATCCATCCACACCAGCTCCGGGGCGCGCCGAGGGAGGCTGCATTCCAGGACAACAAGCAGGGCTCTCATGCACTCGCTGTTTTGTCTACAGCCAGGAGGTCCTAGGTAACTCTGTGAGACCTAAGTGCCTTCGGGGATTGGAGGAATTTAATTAAATTCAGACAACCTTCACACTCACCACCCAGCTCCCGCATACCAAACCAAACGGACCCCGCACGCATCTCGAGCTTGCCCGCGCTAGCTCTCTTCTCTTTGTGTCTCCCCCACCATCTACTGAGATAAATGGGGCCACGCGCAAAATTCCTCCCTTTGAGCCTTTTCAGACCTCCTAAGCAGAGATGATTTCTCCGGCACCATCGGCGGTTAAAGAATGGCTCAAAGCCTTGAATGGGAAGAGAAAGTGGATCTATTTGCTTGGAGAGTTTCCTCTCCAACCCCTTCACGTCAAGCATCAATAGCGCTGGCAGAACAATGCCCGCGACACGGTGGTCGGAGCAGCCCCAAAGCACGATTCGCGGGGAGTCAAGGTCTTCCCGTGATAGGGGGAGAACACTCGGTGCGGATAATAAAGCACTTGGAAAGTAATGATGTACTTAAATGTGCACATGAAGCACTTTTAATATTTCTTCTTTTGACAAAGAGGAAACTGAAGTGGGCAGCTTCGGTGAAACGGACACCTCTGTCCCTAGCTTGTGCCGAGTGGTGGCTCTAGGAATGTGAGCACCGTCAGTGAGGGCATTGTCACCGACAAAGGATGCTCGTGCAGGCCGAGAAGTAAGCATTTGCCTCCGTTGCCTTCTCTGCCTGTGAAAATATTTCTGTTAATGTGCTGCTTGCAGAGAGGGTACTCTGCCAACGTCTGCAGGAGGTGGACGTTTGGAGCAGAACTTGTACGTGGAGGAGGTGAGACACAGTTTGGCCGTGGGGGGAAGCACGCTAGGATCCTTTTCAGGAGAGAAAGGGTCTATTCTGGGTGTATTAGCAGACGGGAGGCTAAGGAGCCCCGCAGGGAGGGAGATGTATTGGTCAGCTAGTGCTACAAAATGCCGCATAACACACCACCCTGAAACTCAGTGGTTTTAGACATCACTGTGCTCACCCATCTGCAGGTTGGCTGGGCTCAGCTGGCAGCTCTGCTCCGCACCGGGGACATGCAGTGCTTGGTGGGGCGGCTAGCTGCACGTGTGCTCCTTCTGGGCCCCAGGCTCAGGGGCAGCAGCTACCCAGGTGAAGGGTTTCTTATGACAATGGCAGAAATTCAAGACAATGAGGTCTCTGAAGGTTTAAGTTGGAAACTGTCCAACTCACTCCTGCCCATATATGCCGCTGGCCCCAGAAAGTGTCACGGCCAAGCTCAAACTCAACAGGTAGGGAAAAGCACTCTCGCCACGGCGAGGCCGCGTCAAGGATGTGGATGCGGGGAAAGGCGGGGGCTGGGGCAGCCGTTCAATCCACCACGGGAAGTAACAGCACACTGGGCTGTGACACCCACTTTCTCAGTTTTTCCTCTCGGCACTGCAGGAAAGTAGGCATTGCTGGTCCCACGGGTGAGATTTGAAAGGTCAAGCCCCGTGAAGGAGCTTGACGGCAGGGTTGGGGTTAGGACTTAGGTCTGCCTGACTCCAAAGCCCAGGCTCTTCCTGCCATGCCACTGAGCCATGCTGGGATGTTTCCTCACCTGAAAAATGGGACTAAAATCCCATTTTTGCCTCTCTTTGCAAGCTTGTGTGAGGCTCCAACAAGGCAATGTATAGGCAATTGCTTCTGAGCCTCAAAGCATCCCGTGATTGGAAGGCTCTGTCATTTAATATTATCAGAACCATGGCTATGATTAACACGGGATTCGAGTGTGGCTGCCTCAGCCCTGGTCCCAGTTACCTTGGTCGGTGATCTTGGTCACGTCCCTGTTCCTCCGTGGCCCCGCTCTTCTCACTTTGAAGAGGGGATATGAATTCTACCCTAATTTATTAAATGGTGGAGTTTTGGGTGGCCTTGGCCACAAAGGATGGGATGGCTGGAGCTTCACAGGTCATAGGAAATAGATGTGGGACCGGAGGGGATGGTGTTGTAGGGTAGCCGAGTAAATGAAGCCAGTTGTCAAGGCCAAGTGAGGCCAGGCTGTTTTAATCAGCTCAGTGGAGGCCGGGTGCTGATCCTGGCGTCGGAACAAGGCAGGAAGTTAAGCCAGGCAGATACCACCAGGCACAAGGACACAGGTTCTGAGGGGAGTGGTGGCATATGGGGAAACGGAGCCTGGAGAGAGTCGCAGAAGCCCCACCCATATGCCCTGTGATGTTTGATCATTTTCAGGCGCCAGGGCTGCCCATGCTCTTCCCCTCCCACCAGCCAGCAGGGGGTCTTTTGGCTGGAGGGCTGCGCTCTGGCAGTTGAAGCCCCTTAGCCATGCACACGAAGGCCCAAAAGTGCTTGGGACTTGAGTTCATGTATTGCAGAGGCCTTGTCCTGGGACTGACCCATGCAGAGGTGTGAGTGCACACCCCCGTCACCGCTGACTGTGACGACTCCAGGTCTGTCCCTCAGAGCGCCCTGGGGGCTGAGCCGAGGTCACCTTCCATGGCACTTTGCTCAATGCCACGCCCTTGTTGGCCCCTTCCTTCCCCTGTTCCGCCTCCCCATTCCCCTACCTGGTGTTCCTGGGAGCCCTATCCTACGTCAGGGAGGCAGAGTGGTCCAAAGGGGGAACGACTAATAATCTTACACCCGCAGGGCCAAGCTCCGGTTGTGTTTGCAGCTGGGGAGTACTTCACTGAGTCCCTAGGACTGAAGGTCGGTCTTGTGACCGGGCTTTTGTCAGACGGCCTGCATCGTCCTCAGTCTGATCGGTTCAGCAAATGTGCCACTGGGCAGCAACCGTGTGCCGGGCCCAGTGCGCACAGGTGCAAAGGGGGAGATGAACGGCGAACGGGTCATTCCCGCCAGATGTGGTTGAGGGCCGTGCTGGAGGGTGTGCGGGGACACGGGAACACCCAGCCCTGTGGGAGGTGTCCCTGCTGGGGGAGATGCCTGGACTCGGCATTAGGGGTGCGCAGGAGCTGGGAGGTGGGTGAGTCAGGGGAGGGAGGCCACTCCAGGCGGCGGGAACAGTGTGAACAGAGCCACGGAGGCATCAGGCTGCAAGCTGGGGCTCAGGGCAGGGAGAGGCAGGAGATGCTATGTGACGGGGGTCGTCGGGGGCAGAATAAGAAGGGCCGTGTAGACCTCCACTGGGGCTTGGGATCCTAAAGTGGGGTTTAAGCAGGACAGTGACAGGTCAGGCTGGGATTTGAGAGGGGCACCACGGCAGCAGTGGAGGGCAGATCTGCGGGGCCTGGCTGGAGGCAGGAGGTCATCGCCATGGTGACGAGGGCCTGACCCAGGGAGATGCTGGCAAGGAGGGGGCTCTAGTCCCATCAAAGGCCTTAGATACCCTCTGTCCCACCTTCCTTCCTCCTGCTGCCCTGCCTTTGCTTGGGCTGGTCCCTGTTCCCCGACTTCCCTCACCCTTCTGACTCCTGTGCCATGTCTCATTCCTCCTTCGAGCCCCAGCCCAGCCCCACCTTCTCCAGCAGGCTCTGTCTGCCTTCCTGTAGTGGACCATGGACTCCATCCTCGGGGTACCTGGTCCAGCCCCGCCCCAACAGTTCCTACCGCTCCATGAGCCCTTGAGAGCTGGGGCCACCTTTTCATTTCTGTGTCCCCTGTGCTTAGTGCCATGCTTCTTGGCCCGTGGAGTGGTCTCCACAATACTTTTATGAGGAAAGACCGTGATGGACAACTGCTAGAGTCTGGCAGTGGGACAGGGACCACGCCACACACCGTGGCCCCGTGGCTAGCAGAGCCTGGGCTGGAGTAAGTACAGTGCGAGCAAAGGGCTACAGGGTGGGAAAGGGAGGGCGACCGTAATTCTCCAGGCTTCTCCAGGTCCCGTGACAGTGGCAGAAGAGCTTGCGGGGGTGCATGGGAGGGCGCCGTGGGCCAGGCCGAGACGTGCTGCCCGTCCCTTCTGTGGCCAGAACTCATCAGCAAGGAAGCTGGGACACCTAGCTAGGCGGACGTCCCAAAGAAAAAGAACATGAGTTTCGATAAACACATGGCAGTGTCTACCCCAGGCAAGTTACTTAACCTCTCTGAGTTTGCTTCAGCTACAAATGGGGAGTCACGACACCCGTCCTCTGTGGTTGTGAGGGTTGATGGCGCTAAGGCGCAGACGCAGCTTCCACGGGAACTGGCACACGGTGAGCACTCGGGAAACGTCAGCTCTGTCATTATCCTTCCCCAATCACTGTTGTTCTTACCAAATCTGGCCTGAGCACCATCGCGCGGGGACCAAAAGCCGTTAGTGCCCTTGGCAGCGTCTCACAAAACTCCCCTCTCCAGCCCTGGAGGGGACGCACGGCTTCCTCGCGCAGCTCCCACAGGCTGTCTGAGCGCGGAGGTCTTTCGTCACCCCCTGACTAAATGCACGAGACAGAAACAGAGTCCGGGGAGCGGCACTGCGGCACGTGCATTAACCCGCAGCCTCGCGTGGGACCGTGTGTTCAAGGCCTGTGGGTGTCTCCTCCGCACGGCTGGTCCTGGTCCTGACACCCCCGAAGGTGTTGTCATTGTCATTCAAAATACCTGGAAAAATAAACTTTATTGACTCCATTTCCACATTGAATGGAAACACAAGTCTGTTTCTTTCAATAGAAATGCTTTAAGAGTTTTTTTTTTTTTAATCGATTTTCTCCTTCTTTAAATAAAAGACTCCCTTTTCTTGCCTCCTTGGCAGCGCTGTTCAGGAGGTGGTATTATGTGGAGATTTTTCTACAGTGGCAGCCTTTGGTGACCCTCATCTTAAGGAACTGCTTAAGCATTCGATAATAGCCCACACAGTGGCTCTCTAAAAATACACATCTGCTTATAGAGAATTTAACCTGGGGATGCCACACTTTAGAGGAGAGGGCGTCCTTAATGGACTCTTAGTGCAGACCCGAAAGGGAGTCCATTGCAGCTGGAAACTGACAGCCCCTGGTTGTCATGATCTCAGGATGTCGGTAACAGCTGGGCCAGGTGGGCTTGGGGGGTGGAGGGGACGGCGGCGTGCCGGCACGGGAGTGGAGAGAGAGAGGCGCGTCCTGCCTGGCTACCTGGGGAGGAATCTGCCCAGCACAGCCGTCTCCTCCTCTGCGTGCGGCCCCCAGGACAGAATTTATCAGGCTTCGGGCCATCCTTTGTCAGCTCCCAGACAGGAAAGGAGAGGAGAAGAAGCTTGCTGGGTGTGGCCACGAAGACTGCTGTGGCCACAGCCAGGCCTGGTCTCCTGTTCTGGTTTTGCCACGTCCTGGCTGCGAGGTCCTGTGTGAGCCCCCCGCGTTCCACGTCAGAAAACTGGAGATGCTAAACCTCCTCTCTCGGGGTTGCTGCGAGGATTAGAGATCGCATCCGTGAGACTGCAGCGTAGAACTGGCAGCTACCGAGAATTCAGTAACACGGTGGGCATTATCACAGAGTCCTCCGAACTGGGGAGGAAGGGCAGAGGCCTCGTTGGCACAGCCCAGGGAGAGATGGGCCTCGCTGTGCTGGGTCCCAGCAAGCAGAACAGGAAGAACCCAGGGCCTTGGTTTGGAAAGACCCAAACATCGGGTGAGGGGTTATTTGAGGCCAATTCAAAGAATTGCTGCCACAAGTGTCATCTCAGGCTTTCCTCACGACAGCCCTGTGGTAAAGGTCTTGCCATCCCATTTTGCAGGTAGGGAGACTGAGGCGCAGAGCTGTGAGTGCATCACCCAGCCTGCAGGGAAGCAGGGGTCCAGACTCAGAATGGGCTCTCTCTGCCCCACAATACTACTTCCCGTGGTGTTCGCCCTCTTAGAATTTCTGCCCCGTAACACACAACCTGAAGACAGTTAGCAGTAGCCTGGCCGTTCCATTGACTGCTCACCATAAAAATTCCACCATCTTCCTTGGCACTAAGTACCTAAGTGGATTATAGGCGCGGGCAGGGGATAGCGGCTAAGGCGCGGCGTCTGCACAGCTGTGCCGCTCCTCTGGCCCATGTGGCTCACAAGTGAGAGACGGCCGGGGAGGAACAGGGGCTGGTGAGGACGTGGAGAAATCAGAACGCTCCTATGTTGCTGGTGGGGGTGTAAAACACCGCGGCCACTTTGGAAGACAGTCTGGTAGGTCAACCGTGGAGTTCCCATATGACCCGGCAGGTCCGCCCCTGGTACACACCCAAGAGAAATGCAAACGTACGTCCATGAAAACTCGTACACAGATGTTCACAGCGGCACTGTTCATAGTAGCGAAAAGGTGGAGAAAACCCAAATGTCCATCAGTGGACGAGGGGATAGACAAAATGTGGTCTATCCACACAACAGCGTATTATTCAGCCGCAGGAAGGAATGAGGCAGGATACATGCTAGCGTGGAGAAGCCTCGAAAACGCTGAAACGTGAAAGAAGCCAGGCACACGTCATACGATTCCATTCGTGTGAAACGTCCAGAACAGGCAGCCGATCAGTGGTTTTTCTAGAGATGGGGGATGGGACAATGAGGGGGACGCTAAAAGGTGCAGGGTTTACTGCGGAGGTGATGAGAATATTCGGCATCGACCGCAGCGACAGTTCACACATCCGTGAATATACTTAAAGGCCACTGAATCGCACACTTGAAGCGGGTGCGTGGTGTGGTGTGTGCCTATGCCTCCATAAGGCTGTCGTTCGGGGAAACAGAGTTGGAGAGGGGTGAGTGTTTAAAAAGGAAAATTGGGGTGCTATTTCCAGAAGCTTGGAGAACCGATGCTGGCAGGGAAAAGCGGTCAGCGCCCGACTTTACGTGGCTGTTACACAGGTGAGGGATATCACTGGGCACCTCGCCTGGTGCCTGGTGGTGGCAGGACCTCCACGCACGCGAGTTTATTTTTCTTTCCCTCCTCCGTGAGGACCTTAGTGTAGACTCAGTGGACTTAGCAAGGGCGACAGGAGTTCCTTCCTGCTTTAAGGTGGGCAAAGAAACTGTTGAAAGCCAGCATTCTTCAAAGAGAGGAAGCCGGTGACAAGGGTCCCATGGGCGGACAACGTCTTGGGCTATGCCCGGGTGCTGGAGAAAGTCACTTGCACCTGCCAGTGTGCGCCGCGAGTCTGGCCAAGAACCCAGCCTCAACCACCACCACTGGTGTGTGATTTTTTTCTGTGGAACCCACTTTTGGAAAACAGCCTGGGCCTGTAATCCAAGTGTCAAGAACGGCCTGACCCTCCCGGGCCTCCAACTCACATGGCCTCTGGGCTGTGGGCTCAGCTCTGCCTGAGAGACTCAGCTTCCCCTGAGGCCCAGCCCCGGCCCCAGAGCCGGTCTGACCCTCCGCCTGGGGCCCTGCAGCCAGCTGCACCCTGGGTGCTCCCGCCAATTTAACCCGGAGCCTCCCGTGTGCTGAACTGGCCTTTGCTGCTCAGGCCGCCCCACCTCCCAGCCGAGGGTCACCTGGGCTTGGGGACAAGGTGAGGGGTGGGTGAGGCAGGGAGTGTCTCTCGGATGTCTGGGAATGGGCCACCGAGGCCAGGTGGCTTTGGGATCGTCATGTGCCACAGAAGCCACGCCACACCCTGATCATTCCCCGGAGAGGGGCTGTATCATCCTCCCAGAGCCTGAGATAGAACCACAGACAGCAGCAGGGGCTGAAGACTCCACTCCAGCTCCCCCACCTGACTTTCCCACCGGTAGGGTCACTGAGGGCCGGCTCTTCATCTGTGAAATTAGGTAATAACGCCTATTCCCCAAGTTACAGTGAGGTTTAGATGAGAAGAGTTTTGTGAAAACACCTAACAGAGTGGCACAGAGTAAATAGGTGCTCATTAAAACTCTTCTACATTGTCAATGATGTAGCGCCAGGTGGTCAGTCCCTCCAGATCATTGAGGCAGATGGATCCCTTTGCAGAGTGGGTGCTGTATCCATTTCATATTTCCTGGGGATCGGAAGTGGCCTTCCCATGTGTTTTATTGAAGAAACTGAGGCACAACCAGGTGACCCAGCTGGGGTCAAGGACACCATGGGAGGGGAACAGGTGTCTAGAGACAGGCTGTGCGGGGCAGTGGCTTGGTGAGGAGCCTCAGCAGGTATTCCGGAAAGCAGGGGCTATGGAGGGAGGAAGTGGGGTCCCCCACATGAACAACAGGCCTTGAATTTGGATGTTGGGTAATTTCCAAAGGAGGTTGTAGACACAGTCTCACGGGTACACTGAAGGACAGAAACAAGAATACTGTCTCGGGGTGACTTTTAGGTGTGTGTCCCACGGAGAGCCTGCTCCTGGGGTGCATGCAGGGTGGTAAAAACTCACTGAACAGAACAAACCTGGGCGTTATCTCATGACTAGCACAGTGAATTGTGTTGCATTTTTCGTGTGTGTTTAAAGTGTTATCCTAGTAAATGTACACATTTGATGCATATGATAAATTTTGTGACTGTTGTGGCATTTCTGTATTCCTGGCCCTCTCTTGACCTTTGAGAAAGTAGTTTTGTTGCCTGAGCTGGCTGCTTTTGTCGCTCGCACGGATTACATACTTAACGGTCGGCTGGCTTTGCGCCTGGCTCTGTTCCAGGTGCCAGGGCAGGGAGGGGTGAAACGGACAAGAGCATCTGCCCTCTTGGGGCTCTGCGCTTGCTGGGTAGAGACAAACCTGCAGGTAAAATCTATCGTGTGTCAGATGCGTGTGCCATGAAGACAAGGAAAGCAGGGACGGAGGGTGGGTGACAGGGACAGGGGATCAGCCTGGGACAGGGAGGGGGTTACATGTTGGGGGGTGTAGAACCTGGGGGTTACCCGACTTCCCTGGACCGCGTGGGCATGAGGGATGACGTGGGAATCCCCAACTTCTTGGTGTGGCTGGTGAGACCGGAGG
The DNA here is from genome assembly GCF_000956105.1 of Propithecus coquereli. Classification (NCBI taxonomy): domain Eukaryota; kingdom Metazoa; phylum Chordata; class Mammalia; order Primates; family Indriidae; genus Propithecus; species Propithecus coquereli. The sequence continues at coordinate 1,204,309 of NW_012148731.1, forward strand.
ATGACTCACTGCACTGTTTGTCCCTGTGACCACGCAGATTCCGAGTGAGGCTGTGAGTGGTGGCTGCGGGGAGAGAACCAGGTCTTGCCAGGAGCAGGCAGACTTCCTGGGGCCCGCTTCACCCGCGCCAGGCCAGGGCAGGAAGACCAGCCTGGGGCAGGCAGAGCTCCCAGGCTTGGGCTGTGGGTTGGGAGGGGGCAGGGAGGTCCTCAGTCTGTCCCAGAGGCCACCAGTAGGCAGCTAAATCCCGAGTGTGCGGGTGTGTGGAGGGGGCGGGGGTGCTGGGGCAGCGGTAACCTTGTCTCCTACATGCCGAATTTTCCGAAACCTCAAATAGGAAAATAGTGGATTCATGGATTCAATGCATTTTCTTCTCCCTTGCATGTGGGAACACTTCTCCCTGCCCCCAAGTTCCCAAACTGGCTCATAAATGGGGAATGGTGTCACCCTCCCACCTTGCCAGGGAAGTGCTGGGAAACTTCTTGCAACACCTCAGCCCTCTGGGGGCAGGATTGGCGTGGGGGGTCCCCTTCTCCTCTCTCCCCTCCCCCCACCCTGGGCAAAAGGAGCTCCAGCTCCTGGGCGGGGGCGGGTCCCACTGGGCGGGGTTAATAGGACAGAATGGCTGCTCCTCCATGGCTTCTGGTTTCTCCCTTCCTTCAGGTCAGCAGTGGCTCCCAGACAACTATTCATCTCTGGGTGGACCAACTGTTCACTGCGGAGCAGAAGCAGAAGCAGGCCACGGTTCCCAGCCGCAGGCGCCGTCCGCTGGCCGGGCACAGACCCGACGTTTCATCCATGTGTGGCCCACGAGCCTGGACGATCTCTTCTGTTTTGAACTTGGAGGAGGAGGAGAGGTGAGCGATGTGGGTTGGGCTGATTTTAAATTATGATTCTACTTTATAACTTGATGATTATGTTTTTCATTGTGAACTGTTTTAAATCCACTTCCAAAGTGCAGGATATAGACAAATATAAGAGATTCTTTTTTGGGGTGCAGGGAGACAAATTTTATTGTTTTAAATGTCATTTTATTTTATAATAGGGTTAAATTTATAACTAAATGAAATTTAATTTTTCTCTTTACAAACACTCTGAAACAATTAGACATCTCTGCCAGCACTCACCGAAGTTCTTATATAGAATGACTTTTTAGGTAGGAAATTAGCTCAAATGGTGGAGCATTTGCTTGGCATATAGAAAGGCCTTGTGGTCAGGCCTCTGCGTGTTCTGTGAATAAATTTAACAAACTATGGAGGACTTTGTCAGGAGACTTGGCTCCTTTTTTTTTTTTTTTTTTTGAGACAGAGTCTGGCTCTGTTGCCCTGGCTAGAGTGCCGTGGCATTAGCCTAGCTCACAGCAACCTCAAACTCCTGGGCTCAAGCGATCCTCCTGCCTCAGTCTCCCGCGTAGCTGGGACTACAGGCATGCGCCACCATGCCTGGCTAATTTTTTCTATATATATATTTTTAGTTGTCCAGATAATTTCTTTCTATTTTTAGTAGAGACGGGGTCTCACTCTTGCTCAGGCTGGTCTCGAACTCCTGACCTTGAGTGATCCACCCCCCTCGGCCTCCCAGAGTGCTAGGATTACAGGCATGAGCCACTGTGTCCGGCCTTGGCTCCATTTTTGATTAAGAAAATATGGTCAGGCCAGGTGCTCATGCCTGTAATCTCAGCACTTTGGGAGGCTGAAGTGGAAGGCTTGCTTGAGATCAGGAGTTCGAGACCAGCCTGGACAACATGGTGAGACCCCGTCTGTACAAAAAATTAAAAAATTAGTCAGATGTGGTAGTGCACACCTATGCTCCCAATACTTAGGCAGCTGAGGAGGGAGGATCCCTTGAGCCCAGGAGTTCGAGGCTGCAGTGAGCCGTGATTGGGTCGCTGCACTCCAGCCCGGTCACCTTGAGGAAGGTGGAGAGGACCCTGGTTTAGGAGCAGCTGCAATCCCTGCCCAGCCTCTAAATGGCAGTGTGGCCTTGGACAAGTCACGGCTCCTTAGTGGGCCTCAGATTCACCATCAATAAAACAATGTGGCAGAGTGAGTTGATCTGAAAGCTTCCTCTGCTTCCGGGTCTCTATCAAATATGAATGAAAACGGTCGTTAGTGTTAGTGCTGACACAAACACCTATTTCCCAGGGCTCTGAAATCTCCGGGTCAGATTTTATGTTCACCTGCCCCACAGAGATTGAGTCTGCCTGCTGGGACAGAGCCTTTGTGCACAGATTCTTGAAGGATAATAAGTCCTTTTCTTATCTAGCCGTGCATTAGGGATAAGATGACTATAATTTCTTGTCTGCAAGGATGCGGCTTCAAAAGGAGAATTCCTGCTTGCAGAAGCTCAGGGACAGCAACGACAACAACAGAAATGTATGTGAAATTAGAGGGAAGAAAGAGAGATTCAGGCAGAGCTATTTTGGATATTTTCCATCATTCAGATTGTTTGGGAAATAGGAAAAGCACATTGTCTGCTTCAAAAACCCTTCAGGAAATTATTAAAAACTCTGAATTCCTGTATAATCACCAAATCTCCTAAAGTGCACAAATTACACACGTTATGAATGGGAATAAATTTATTACTAGGAACTCATTTGAAGTGAACTGAAAGTTGGACACCCTTTGTTGTGGTGCTAAATGAGATTTTAAAAGAGAAATCTTTTAAATAGACACATCTATATTATACTCAAAGGGGGGAAAATTATCAATAGATTGTTGGGACATTTCTTTTTCTTTTCATTTGTATTGAAAAAAATAATATGACAGCAACATTAAAGAAAATTGTGGGAAAAAAAATCTCTTAATTTTACTATACAAATCTTCCAACAATTATTTTCATTTTTTAATGTTGTATTCTAATATTTGTCTATGAGCATATATATTTTATAATACTCTAAACACAGTATAATTACTATTTTATGTCTAATCTTTTTCTCTTGTCAGTACCTCCTAAACATCTTGCCCGGTGTTACAAATGCTTTATCCCCACAATTGCGCAAAGCTGTGTAATATTCCGACCACCAGAAATACGCCAACCGCGGTCGTCATTTTTGCGAGTCAAACATTTGGGTCTTGTCTCCCTTTTTATCGCTGCTGATCAAGCTTCCAGGAATATGTTTTCCTCCCACCCTGTCATCTCTTGAATTAGTCCCAGGAGTAGGAATTGCTGATTCAAGGGCATTTTTAAGGCTTTTGATGGTTCTTGTCTTTTGCCACTGTAAACAGCCCATTGTAACGACGCACTATCGTACCAGCTCTTCCAGTCCGTTGCACCGGACTATTGAAAATATGTGTCACCTAAGTAACTGCTACAGCATGGCATCTAAAGGGTGCTTTAAAATCAATTTATTTTATTAGCCAGAATGAATGTTTTTCCTTGAGTTTAATAATGTACACCTTCTTGTTGAGATTTCATATGTGTTATTTGTTCCACCTCTACTAGGAGCAGCAGCAGTAATAGCAGTAGAGGCAGTAGCGGCAGAAGTAACAGTAATAATATGTATTAGTAGCAGTAGTCATTGTAGCAGTAGTGGCAGTAGAGGTGGTGCCAGCAGTGGTGACAATCTTTGTGGTATTAGTACTAGCAGCAGCAGCAGTAGTGGCAGCAGTAGTAATGGTACTGGTAGGAGCAGTGGTGGTGGCGGCAGTGGGGGCGGCAGCAATGGTGGTGACGGCAGTCGTAGCAGGGTGGCACTAGTGGTGGCAGCAGTGGGAGCAGCAGCACTAGCAGTGGTAGTTAGCAGTGGGACAAGCTGTACACCAAGCATTGCCACGTAGCAGGCATTTCATTCACCCAGCCACCCTGGGAGGGTTTCCAGCTATCCCCCTTTCGCAGATGAAGAAACAGAGGCGACTCTTGTCAGGATGTGCCGGCAGAGTGCAGACTCACACTCGGCTCTGGCTTCGCTCTGTGCCACGCCACCCTGCAGAGGAGCCCGCCGAGGACGTTACCTGGCTGAGCGCTCATCCCACGTGCATCTTCTGAATGCCTCCTGTGTGCCGGGGCCTTGGAAGGGGCTGGGGACCTGGAGACGGGAGAGAAGGAGCCGCTGTGCTCAAGGAGCCCTCCTGCTGGCCAAGGAGACTGACCCACCCACAGACACGTGGACAGAGGGTTCAAGCTCCCTGGGAGAGGCCATGCTTGGGGGGGCACAGCTGTGTCGGGGTGACTAGCAGGAGGGCGAGGTCCCAGAAGGCCTCTTGGAGCCTTTTGAACTAAATTGGGAGGAAGAACCAGGGTCTGTTTTCCAGGCAGCCCAGGATACCTCCCTGCTGGGCACAGACGGGGAACCACCACCAGCGGTGGAGGGGAATGAGGATGGGGAGTGAGTTAGGGACTGGTTCTGAAATGAGGCTCTAGTTCTGGAAGCAACAGGAGGCCATTATCGGTCCATTCTGGTGGCACCATAATTAAGCACAAGCCTCCTTTCCCAGATTTAGGTCTCATCCGTCTCATATTTACCCATAGAATCTAGCACCGAGCTATGCAGCAGTAGCTAGAGTGATCCTTAAAATGCAGTTTGACCCTGCTGACCCCTGCTCAGAACCCTCCTTCCGCTGTCATGGCTCCTAGGATAGAGTCCAAGCACCCTCCTCCAGGAGGGCTCAAGCAGGTCCTATGTAGCCACATCTTGAGGTGGCTGAGCGTGGGCTCTCAAGCCAGTCTGCCTGGGTTAAAATCTCAACTCAGGCCAGGCTCGGTGGCTCACGCCTGTAATCCTAGCTCTCTGGGAGGCCCAGGCGGGAGGATCATTTGAGCTCAGGAGTTCGAGACCAGCCTGAGCAAGAGTGAGACCCCATCTCTACTAAAAATAGAAAAATTAGCCGGGCATGGTGGTGCATGCCTGTAGTCCCAGCTACTCAGGAGGCTGAGGCAGAAGGATCGATCGCTTGAGCCCAGGAGTTTGAGGTTGCTGTGAGCTAGGCTGATGCCACGGCACTCTAGCCCGGGCAACAAATCGAGACTCTGTCTCAAAAAAAAAAAAAAAATATCAACCCAGCTACTTACCAGCCATGCAACTAGTGGCATCTCTGCTCCACTTTCTCCTCTCTATGGAGAGAAAAGGAGAAGGTATTAATATTAATATTTCCAGGATTAACTAAGAGAATGCATGGAGGACATTGTCCCTGGCACAGAGGTGCCACCTGCTATTAGTATTTTCTCCACAGTTGTGACCTCACTAAGGGGACCCCATTCAAACAAGTCACCATGAGAAAGTGACCCCAACCGCCACCCACACACTATGGGCAGTCAGCTGCTGTACGATCAGGGCGTGACACCCCCCCAATACCCCGCCCCTCGGAAGGGCAACAGGTGCAAAGATAATGATTATCACTCTGATAATGAGATAAAAACAATAAAACTCTATTCATTTTAGAAGGAAAAAAAAAAAAAAAGAAAGCCGTCTCACTTAGAAAAGAGGAAAACTGGGCTTGTCTCAGTTTATCCAAAACCTTTTCATATTTTCAGTTTTAATAAGATGTGACGGAAGCTGACATTTTTGCAAGCACCAAGAACTCGCGTCACTTTGAAAACTTGCAAGTTGATTTGAAGAAGCACCAAGAGGTAGCCAAGACTCGCTTTGCTCACAGATGGTGGGTGATTAGGTGCCAGTTTGCCGAAAAGCTTGGAATCGGCAGACGGTGGAGGGCAGCCGGCTGAGCCGCCCGCGGGCAGGCGGGATGGGCTGCCCGGCAGGAGGGCCTCCAGGCCTTGGCCACACCCCACCTGGCCCAGGTGAGGGGCTGCCAGGTCCAGGAGGCAGTCCGAGCCCCGGCCTGGCTTAGCCTCCTCCTGGGGCCCATGTCCAGGGCAGGGCTGCCTCGGGGATGGGACCCTTCCTGTCCCTGGGCTGATGCAGGCCCCAGAGCTCAGGCTGGGTCCCACCTTTGCCACCACCTACCTGTGTGTCTTTGGGCAAGTCATTAACCTCTCTGTGCCTAAGTTTCATCATTGGGAGAAAATGGAATGAACACGACGTGGGGCAGTGAGAATACCTACCTCTTAGGGGTATTATAAGGAATAACAAGACCATACTGAGAGAGCCCCTGAAAGACAAAGTCTAGTTATTTAATTCCCCAAATTGGGTGACCTGGGGGTGGAAGGGCATCTGGAGAAAATGAGGAATTTTTAACTAATCATTGAATTTATTAAGCAAGCCTTGATTCAGCTATCCTGGGTGTGAGCTGATCAAAGAGCTGGAGCTGAGGAGACGAGCAACCCCAAGGAGTTTTAAGACCTGGTCCTCAAATACGGCCGGGGAACAGGGGGACGGATGCTCAGAGCAGGGGAGCGATTCCTTGGCACGGCTGTGACAGGCCAGGACCGGAACGGGACATGGCCCCTGGCATTTACACGGCTGGAGCTTGAGGGAGACCCGAGGCTGGGAAGAAGGGCTGCTTAGAGGCTGCATGGCGAGCTCTGAACACACGAGGAGTTGGAGGACTGTGGGCCATTTGCTGCATTCCAGGTGTTTCGGCGATGCAGAAATGATGATTTGTATGTGTTTGTTGATAGGATTGAAAGAATAAGAAGCTCACCCTTCCTGAAAGCCAGGAACTCGGGTCTGGGATGCAGTGGGTCTCCCGTCTCAGGACCAGAGGTCTTTCTGCTTGTAGCCAGGAGGTCCGAGCAAGGAGGGGTTTGTGCTTCTTATGTGGTTCTTCCTAGGGCATCCCCACCCCTCAGGGGGTCGTACATCCTTCCAGGAGTGAAGTAATGAAAGACTCCTGGTTATTCAGATCTGAGTTCAAATGCCTACTGTACCACCTCTGAGCTGTGTGCCCTTGGGCAGGTCACCTCGCCTCTCTGTGCCTCCTGAGACACTATTACCTCCTGCTGCTGCCAAAGGGGTAGATGAACTGAGATTAAAAAAGGAGAGGTGATGCCCGGTGCCTGGAACAGAGGAACTACTTAGAAAATTTTTGTTACCTCTGAATCCTAAGACGTCCTCCCACCCAGGGGTGAGAATAAAGGTGCCAATGAGAAGGGCGGGTGATTGGCCAATCGAGCAGAGGTGGCAGCTGTAAATACGGGCTCACCCACACCAGGGTGGAAGTGCACTCCTGTCCCTTCCCTCCTCTTTCTGAAAAGCTACCCCCCAACCCTCCATAAATGCACTGGAGAGAGCCAAAAGTGAGGACTTTGGGGTTCAAAGGAACATTTAGTTAGCAACCAGCCTCCGCCTAATAATAATAGCAACTCGCATTTATTAAGCACTTGCTGCAGGCTGGGCCCTGTGTGAGTGCCAGCATCAGCCCGCCTAACACTCACCCCAACCCTCTCGACTATGCCCCATTTCACCCCGTCGGGCGTAGGACGGAAAATTCTAGGAAGCGGAGCTTACCTGGCCTCGGGAGCTCAGGAAATGACAGAATCGAGACACAAACCCAGGCTGCCTGCCCCCAAATCCGAACCCACCAAATTAGATTGTCTTCCAAATGCAGAAATCCTCTCTGCAGCCCAACTTGGCCCCATTCTCTAGCTTTTGGGAGAAATACATTCCATCTCTTCCTGTAGCCTAATCCGAAAACGAGGCATCTTTCACTTCACATTTCACAGCCACAATTCTTTCTTGCACATAAAATCTATCAATCCCGCTGGCCCCCTTCCCCGTCCCGGGCACATATTATAGGCTGTTGGCATGTGTGTCTAAATAAACATCCATCAGCCTGGGCCAATTTTGAACATTTGGCTCCAAAGGGTGGTGTTGGGGGCTTACAAACCCCTCACCTTTCTCCCAGCACTCTCCAAACCCTCCCCTTCGTGCATCTAGGAAAAGCAGAACGGTTGGTTTCTCTTTCTCCACTTCCATAGAACTTTCTAGAAACCTCCATTAGACTGAAATAACCTTCTATATTTCTGGCTTGCTCACTAAGCCGTGAGTGTTTCCAGGCCAAGGTGGAGGGACAGACATTTATTATCTCCTTGGCACCAGGTTCTGTGCCACACATATTACATACATATTACATATGTTACCTATGTTTGATTCATTCTTTATAGCAGGCCCAGGTGAAGTTTTAATCGTCCCCTTTACAGGTGAGGAACAGGAGGCTGATAGGAGAGGTGCGTTTTCTCAGATTATAGGGCCACTTGTAGAGCTGGGATTTCTGTGGTCTCATTGTGCCAGAGAGACCATGCCATATTCAACCCAATCCCCCTGGCAACTCACAAAGAGCCTGGCACAGCTTCCCGGCAAATGTTTGTTGACTGACTTACCAACTGACTGAATAAAAGAATGAATGAGCAAATGTCTCATTTCCAAGAGAACTGTGGAGCGGGGGCTGTCTGGAATGATTTAGCTGCCTTGCTTAGAAGCACAAACTAGATTGGAAGAACACTAGCTAATAGAGTTGTTGCATACGTTAGATGTAGATTCTACTTTTCAAAGCACTGGAATATAGTACTACCAATAATATAGTTTAAAAGCCTGCCAAGGGCATTTTCTACAAATCACCTTTTATTTCTTCCAACCCTGCATAAATGGGATTTGTTGCATTTGGTAAGTCAGGCCAATTACAGTGGACCCTTGAACAGAACAAGTTTAAACTGTGCCGGTCCACTTATATGTGGACTTTCTCCCACTTCTGCCACCCCTAAAACAGCGGGACCCACCCCTCCTAATCCTCCTCTTCCTCAGCCTACTTAACATGAAGATAATGAGGATGAAGATTTTATAATAATCCACTTCTACTAAATGAATAGTAAATATATTTTCTCTTCCTTATGATTTTCTTAACAGTATTTTCTCTAGCTTACTTTATTGTAAGTATACGGCATATAACACATATAACATACAACACGTGTCAATCAACTGTCTGTCATCAGTGAGGCTTCTGGTCCACAGTAGGCTATTCTAGTTGACTTTCAGGGGAGTGAAAAGTTGTATGTGGGTTGTTGACTGCACGGAGGTCGGCACTGTAACCCTGTGTTGTTCAAGAGTCAGCTGTACTTTTGGTCTGTTAATCGAGGGGAAGGTTTTATACATTCTTCAAATTGTTTGAATCATCCTTCAACAAGCATACAGATACAAGTGCCAGGCCTACCCAGACAGGAGAGTAGCAAAATGCTTTTTATCATGGTTTAATTTACAACCATGGTACATCTGACTTTTTAAATCAACATTTGATCTTCTAGCATGAATTGTCCCTGATTTTCATTGGCTTTTCCCCTTTGGTAATGGTCTCCAAGAGGAACTGCTAGAATTTTCTTGGTAGAAGATAGCTTAATGTCATCACTTAGCCTACCTGTTTTAAATACGAGGACATCCAGGTTTCCAGAGGAAAAAAAACATGGCTAGAAAATGGCAGATCTCACGCCAAAGTCCGGGTCTCTATCACCCAGCCCGAGTTCTCTGTTTAAGTAAAAAACAAGTGGAAAAACCAAGAGGCTTCCCCATGCAATTGTGCGCACTGCTGTCCTAGGTCCCCGAGGCTCCCCTCTTGGTAACAGAACTGATTTAAAAATATTTAAATGCAGGCACTGATCGCTACTGTGAGCCTTAAACATGATGATGTGCTATGTTCCTGTAATATTCTTCCTAAAAATTGACCCCAAGAAAATAATCAGAAATGTGGATGAAGAGTTATGAACCACAATATTCATTATTACATTATTTATAACAGAAAAAAAGCAAGTAACCTAGTAAAGGAACATCCATAGGATAGGCTATTAGTCTTCCATTAAAATACAGTTATGAAGACTATTTAAGGACTTTAGAACATGTTCAGGATAAAATATTAAGTGAAGAAAGTAGGGGAAAAAACATATGACCATAGAATAATTTTAAACATGTAAAAATATATGCAATATGTGTAGAAAAAAGACTGGAAAGAAATGTACCAAAATGTTAGCAAAGGCCATTCCTTCAATGATCACACATTGCATTTATTGATCACCTACTATATCTCAGCCACTGAGCTGTTCACTAGAGACAGGGTGTGCAGAAGTAGAGTGGGTTCCTGCCTTCACGGGCCCTCCTGTCTGGGGTAGGGGTGAACAAATAGATAACAGTAAAAAAAAAAATCATTAAAATCAACTTGTAATTACACATTGTGATCACTGCTATTAAGAAGTTTATTTCTGGAGGGTGGGATTATGGGTGATTGTCATTTTTTTGTTTTGTTTTGTTGGTTTTGTCTGTTTGTATGTCCTTCCCGCTTTTCTTTAGATCTCAAATTTCCCACAGTCAGTCTGTATTGACTCTGTGATCAGAAAAATAAGAGGACTTCTAAAAACTCACAGGAATCAGAACCCCAAGTACATGCATTGTTTCTGGTGGCCCCACCGACAACAGAGCCTCGTAGGCAGAAGTTTGCTTCAGCTCCTCGGGAGAGGCCTGGACGCCCGTGGGGGGATGAGGCCGCCTCTGGAGATGCTTGGCTGTATGAGTGTCCTGGTGCTGCCATAACAAATTCTGATAAACTGAGTCACTTAAAACAACCCTAATTTATTTCCTGACAGTTCTGGAGGCCAGAAGTTCACGGTTAGTCTCACTGGGCTGAAATCAAGCTGTTGCCAGGGCTGGTCCTTCTGAGACATTAGAGCAGACCTGTCTCCTCGCCTGTTTCGGTTTCTAGTGGTGGCTGGCGGTTCTTGGCTTGCGGCCCTTTCCTGCGTTTCACAGTGCCCATGGCTTCCGTCACCCCGCGGTCTTCTCCCTATTGCAGCCAAGTCTCCCCTTCGTCTCGTGAGGACATTTGTGGTTACGTTTAGGGCCCACCTGGATAATCTAGGATCACCTCCCATCTCAAGATCCTTAATTTAATCACATCTGAAATGTCCCTTTGTCACCTAAGGTAACAGTCACAGGTTCCAGGCACGATGATCTTTGCAGGGGCATCACGCGGCCTATCACCATGGCTTATCATATGCTTGCAGGTTTACTGAATGCTAAACCTGGATAGCCAATCCCAGAACAGCCTTACCTAATTTGCGAGTTTTTCTGTTTTGTTTTGTTTTGTTTTTCCTGAGAAAAAAGAGACATGTCTGAAAATTCATTTGTGCCATTAGCGCTACTTAAATCTTCGGTAGCTATCCACACGCCCCACCAGGTCTACTCCCTTATTTTGAAGTTTGCTTGGCGGTCTGCACCAACAATGGGACGGATGGCTGGCTACACAAATTAAAAAAAAGAAAGAAAGAGAGGGAGAAAGAGAGGGGCGAGGGAAGGATTATTGTAAGCTAATGCTTGCATTTCAAACATTCAGTCCAGTTAAAACGTTGACATCAAGCATTGTGTACGTTCCTGGGAGAGGCCTCTCTGAGTTGTGTATCTCATGGGTGTCATTGGATGTTATTGTTGCCTTGCTAAATATTCATGGATGAATGTGTGGAATAAATTCCCTTGTAAACTGACAGAGAGCAAGTAAGGCCTGTCCTTGAGTCTCTCATCTGCATCCTCATTTCTGAAAAACTGTCTATTTGGGAGTGAGTGTGCGTGTCTGTGTGTGCGCGCGCGCTAAAATGTGGACTCTGTGTACTTGGTTAATTTAAGCAGAAGAATCCCATTTTCAGAGTAGCAAAGATGCATCTCCCCAGTTTGCTGACCTCAAAGTGGGTGGTGTTTAAAGAAAGCAAGTTTTGCTCACAGAATGGCTTCGATATAGCCACTCCCTGGCTTCAAAACCAGCCTCTTCATGGGGCCGTGGCTTGTTTGTTCAGGGGTGGAGTGGGTTCTAAGAATTCCAAGAACATACACATGCACGTACACACACACACTCAACAGAGAAGAGCTTCTTCTGACTCGGGACAAAGTCCCTGGGGGTGGCCATGGGCCAGAATGCTTCTAGGAAGAGAGAGAGAGGAGGCTGGGGCGGGGGAGACAGAGCGCATTGGGTTACAGAGCTACAAGGTACAGAGAAGACGGGAGGAACAGTGACCACAGGAGACTGATGAGATGCCACCTTCCCCAGGACACCTCCTTTGAGCCCTGTCCTCTACCAGGCCTAGCCAGTTGCCAGTCTCGGGGTTCCTGCGGCACACCGCACGGGCATCCGCCAGAACAAACTGTGACTACTGCCTTACTTGTCTGTCTCCCCTGATGGTCTGAGGGCTCCTCGAGGACAGGGACTCCCACACTGCTCTCTTCCTGGCTCCCGGCCCCGCTCCGCGTCCTTAGAAGGTGCCTGCGGAAGACACTCATCCCAATATCCATTCACTCTGTCTCCCATAGTCAGAACTTTCAGCTGGGCACACGCCCCTGAGAATGAGAACTGCACTTCTCTGGCTTCTTTGCAGGGAGGTGTGGCTGAGTCCCCGTGCTCTGGCCAATGGGGACGGAAGGGAATAGACAGGCTAAACCCCGACCTCCTGCCTTTCCAGAATAAACATGCACCTTCCCCTTGCCCTGCTGCCCCTTCTGGCTGGCGGGACTCTGGGCAGCCACCTTGGCCATGAAGTCAAGGCAACACACTAAGAGATCCCAGCAACAAGATAGGAGGGGCCTGGCCCACGATACTGTGAGGCTGCCATCCAGCTCTGCACTGTTTAGGCCCCAACTGTTTAGCTGGGAGAGAATTATAATTCTATCTTTTTTTTTTTTGAGACAGAGTCTCACTGTGTTGCCTGGGCTAGAGTGCCGTGGTGTCATCCTAGCTCACAGCAAACTCAAACTCCTGGGCTCAAGCGATCCTCCTGCCTCAGCCTCCCGAGTAGCTGGGACTACAGGCATGCGCCACCATGCCCGGCTAATTTTTTCTATGTATTTTTTAGTTGTCTGATTAATTTCTTTCTATTTTTAGTAGAGATGGGGTCTCGCTCTTGCTCAGGCTGGTCTCGAACTCCTGAGCTCAAACAATCCGCCCGCCTCGGCCTCCCAAAGTGCTAGGATTATAGGCGTGAGCCACCGCGCCCGGCCTATAATTCTATCTTGATGAGGATCTGGCATTTTGGGTCTCTGTTCCAGTGGTCCTGGCTAAATACTATACAGGGCTCGGCGTGTTTGCTCATTGATAGCTGATAACAAGCTTGGAGCCTTCCCTGATACCCCAACTAAGATTCCTCACTGTCCCCTCCCTGGAGACAGAATAAGCTCCACTCCCTCTAAAAGATGTCCACACCCCAATCCCTGAAATCCGTGAATATGTCACCTTAAATGGTAGAAAGGACTTTGCAGATGTGATTAAATTAAGGAGGATTGGGATGAGGAGGCCACCTGGGATCCTGCGACCAGAGTCAGTGAGTGCGGTGCAACATGACAAAGACTGGCAGATGCCACAGCAGGACATCCAGAAACCCAAGGGGGCACAGAAGGGACCAGGGCTCCACTCATTCCATGGTGTGAATAACGCTCCAACCGGAGGTCAGCAGGGGCCTCATGCAGCTTGCTCCAACCCCAGCACCTTGCAGACCCCTTGGCCCCAGGCTCTACCTTGAGAAGGAGGAGAGGAGATCTTTGAAAATGGACAAGCAGCCTGGAAAGAGGCTGAGATTCACCTGGCAGCGAGTGAGTAGCCTTCATTGGCTAAACCCTGGATTCTGCCATCACAGGACTGGGGACCCGAGAGCAAGATAAGAGCAGTTATAGAAAACAAAGCCAGTTACATTTGGGGGGTGCACATCTGCACATCTGCATGAATCCCAGCCCAGCCACTGAGGGAAAGGAGGAATGGGGGAGATGTAACTCGATTCTTACCAGCTTTCTGGAACCTTCTCACGGGCTTATTGCTGGGAGAATCTTGCACAGGAAACAAGGATGTAGACACAGATGGGTCTGTGTGCCAGGTGAGGCTGAGGATCCCCCAGGAGCCAGCCTCCCTCTGATCAGGTCATCCTGGAAGCGGGGGGAGTGGCAAGGGGCACAGTCCCTATTCTCCTGTCCCCTGAAGGTCCTTTCTGGTCACTGCCGCACTTGGAATGCCCCCGAAGTCATCTACCAGGTGTTCATCTTTTCTTTTAAGTGTCAAGATTCTGCTCCTTTTCTAGGTGTTGCTGAAGGCCACTCAGGGAGCGCTGTCGCAGCACCCACAGAAGACAGAGCTGCATGAGAAACGCCCTCCCCGTCTCCAGGGCCCCCATCTGGATGCTCAGGGCGGGGCTGGGCGAGGCCCCCTGCCCCCCATCAGCACTGGCTGAGCTGGCCTGCGAGGGGTCCATGGCCGTCTACACCGTGCCCTTCCTGAGACGCTTTTCCTACAGGGTCCCTTGGGTGGAAAACCTCCTCCATGTCCAAGGGCTGGGGGGTTGGGCCTGAGGTAGTAATTATTATCGTTTTATTATTAAAAAGAGAAATTTTTGAGGCATCTTAAAGGCCTTGCCTGACGTCTGAGGTTGCAAGTTGTCCATAAACATACCTCATATCGCCTCTCCCATCTGGGTTTCTCATCAGTAAAACCAATTTTCCCACCCTTGCCCCGATGAGCCCCTGATTGTCTTTCAGGACTGGGACTAGGGGTCACATTTGCAGGAAGCCTCCCTGGCTGGATGAGTCCTCGTCAATGCCCCAGGCCCTTTGGGCTGCCCTGGACCCCGGCACTGGGCCCCCATCCTGCAGCTGTCTGCTGGCGTCAGCTTCCCCTGCAGAGTCTGAGCTCCTTCACCGTCAGGTCTTCAGTGCACGTGCGTGGGATGAGCAAATGAAGGAAGGTGTAGTTGCAAACCCGCAGTGTAACCCTGAGGATATGACAACCGCGTACCACAGCAGCAACGCGCTGGTAGAGGTGGCGCCCTTGCTCTGTCGCCAGGACATTCCCTCCTTGCAATGCATTCGGATATTCACCGGGTGCTTTGCATTTAAGAGCATGCCTTTCATGGGAAAATTCCATTAGCAAATAAGAGGTTAGTTCCCGACCGGCCTACTGTGTGGCCATGGTGGGGATGGGGAAGAGAGAGCCCTGGCTCATTTCTTTAGGGACTGTGTCTGCTTTAATGTTCTCTCCTGCCTCTTCTCCCAAACAAGCCGTGAACCAGGGGATGACAGGGGAAAGCGAGCTGGAGTCCTCTTCGTGGCCCTGCCCCTTGATTCTAGCTTTCCCAGCCCTTGGCTGGCACACCGGGCAGGTGTGGAGTCCCCAGGGCCAAGAGCTAGACCGGCAGCATGTGTCATTTCCCTCTGGGCCGGGCACGTGGGTGGCCAGGGGAGGCATTCAGTCATGGCTGGTGACTGGCCGGCTAACCAGAGACCAGATAACAGATGAGGGAGGAAAAGGCATTTGCCCCCCCAACCTACAGCTTACGGGGAAGAGTGATCAATTATTCAGGGGCCAGTGATCAAATCAGGGACCTATTGGACCTTTGGGCCTTGACCGCTTTGTTCCTGCTGCCCGACAGGGTGGATTTGCATGGCAGAAAGAGGAAAGAAAACGCATCTAAGCAGAGCACACCCGAGCTCTGCAGTGCAAGGGCTGGTGGGTGTGCGTGAGTCTGGGTCTGCCCAGCTCACCAAACTCTCTCCAAGTCTCCTCACCCCTCCCAGCCTCACTTTTCTAGTCTGTTCGGGAGATTATAAACCCTGTTCTGCTGAACTCTCCAGGGTCTGGTGGGGATGGGGACGTTGTTGCCTACAAAACGTGTGCCACTATGAGCAAGCAGTTGTCTGTATCGCCAGCCAAAAGCCTGGCAGGAGAGGACGCGGAGCCCACTAGCCGCTGTGAGGTCTTGGTTTTCTGTGGGTCTCGTTTGCTGGCCAAGCCCGTCGGTCTGGATTTTGCCAGGCTGGTCTCATTGAGAGTGGATCCTGCTGTCCATGTTCACAGGTCGCTGTGCAGCCTCCCATCCCTGCCCCCTGCCCGTGCCGTCTACACCTGTGGCGTTTCCCGAGTGCCTGCTATGTGCCGATCCGTATCAGGTGGAAGCATGTGACATGGTGTGTTCGTTTCTTCTCGTTGTATAACAAATCATTTCAAGTGTCGTGGTTTTGAGCATCACAAATTCGTTCTCTAATAGTTCTGGAAATCAGAAACTGGGTCTTACGAGGTGAAAATCAAGGTGTCAGCAGGGCTGGTTCCTTCTGGAGCCTCTAGGGAGAGTGGTTTCCTGCCTTCTCCAGGTTCAGAAGCTGCCTGGATTTCTTGGCTTGTGGCCTCTGCTTTCATCTTCCAAGCCAGATATGAAACATCCTCAGACTGCTCTCTGCTTCTGATGTCACCTCACCTTCCCCTCTCCCCTCTGGCCCTTACCTCCCTCTTATAGGGCACTTGGGATTATATTTAGGGCACACGCAGAGAGTCCAGGCTCATCTCCCCATCTCACGGTCTTTAACTTGATTGCATCGCAAAGCCCCTTTTGCCAGGTAAGGTACCGCAGTCACAGTTCCTCACAGATGAGGAGGTGGACGTCTTTGGAGGCCACAAGTCAGCTCATCTCACAGGCCCTCTGCCCTCCAGCACCCCCATGCTCCAGGTCCTGGGGACCCCTGGTCCGAGCTTGTTTCTTGGCAACCCCTACTTGACTGGGCTGCGCTACCGGAGAGGAACACGTGGTGCTGGACTTAAACAGTTGACCTAGTTAGCAGGGCAAAGGAATTGGGCTCCCGAGGGGCAGTGGAAAGATGTTTTTAAATTATTTAGCAGTGTGTGCATTAGAAGGCTATTATATAGAGTAGCAAATTGTAAACATTAACTTCCACAATAAGGTAATAAAATAAATAATACATTAACGAGGTGCAGCGCTCTGGACTCAGAGGGGCCGACAGTAACGGAGCCGTGCGAGACACAGCGGGCTGCGGAACAGAGACCATAAAGCTGCGCTCACTAAGTGAAGGCGGCATGCGGCAGGGGCCGGGCCGGGCCTCCTGCCTCCTGGCACACAGGTGTCCAGGTACCAAAGAGGAGGGCTTGTCACCAATGCTGAGACAGCTGGGCTGTGTCTGTCTGAAGCCCATTGTGAGGTTTTCTGTGAAGCTGCCTGGCCAGCTCACCTGGAAGCTTCTCCCGTCTGTTGTCTGCACTCGGGGTGACGGTCGTGCTTACAGGTGCTGTGAGGTTGGCTGCACAGGCTCTGGGTCTTGACAGCCTGGGTTTGAGTCCTGGCTCTGCCGCTTACCAAGCCTCAGTTTTCTCATCTGAGAAATGGGAATGATGATAATGGTATCATCTCATAGTGCTGTCAATGCTGTTACTAGTAAGAGCGCTCTCTGAAGCTCCGAAAGAGCCAGTAACGTGCAATGACTTAGCTCTTTGTTTGTAGCTGTTATCGTAGCAGGATGAATCATGGTCTCCAAAGACATCCACCTCCTACTCTCTGGAATCTGTGACTGTGTTACTTCACACAGCAAAGGGGCTTTGCAGATGTGATCACCTGAAGGACGTTGAGATGGGAGTTGGTCCTGGGTTATCCAGAAGGGCCCTATCCTTGTAAGAGAGGGCAGAGGGGATGTGCCACAGAAGAAGGCAGCGTGACAACTAGAGCAAGATGCTGCGCTGCTGACTTGGAACACGGAGGAAGGGGCCGCGAGCCAAGGACTGTAAGGAAGGCAGCTCTGGGTGCTGGAAAAGGCAAGGCAGGTTCTTCCCTGCAGCCTCTGGGCAGAGCACGGCCCTGCTGACGCCTTCATCACACACAAACAGCCGGCTGTCGCTGCTTTTGGACTGCTGACCTCCAGAATGGTAAGAGAATAAATGCGTGTTGTTTTAACCACCAATTTTGTGGTGATCTGCTATGGCAGCCATAGGAAACAAGTACGGTTATTCATGCACGGGGCCTGTGTGGGGTCGCAGAGGATGCTGTCAAGGATGATCTGTGCTGTCCCCTAACTACTTCTTGTTCACGGATCTGCACGTTCAACACGTGTTGAGTACCTAGTATGTTGGTGCTTTTTTCCAGTGCCAGACCTGTAAAAATAAGGGAAGGCCATGCACAGTCTATTGTAAATAGAAACTTTCCCCACAGGGTCAGGGAAGTAGACTGTGGGCTCTGAAATCACACCAACCTAGATTACAATCCCAGCTCTAACTAGTTTTGTGTCTCTGGGCCAAGTGTTTAGCCTCTTGGGGCCTCCCAGTCGGGGTCTTTAAAGTGGGAATAAGAACAGTGTCTCCCTCACAGGGTCGGTGTGGGGATTAAATAAGTAAATGTACAAAAAGATTTTAGAGCAGTGTCTGGGACATGCACTACTCCTTTACTAAGTATTAGCTATTATTATGAGAGAACAAAACAGGAAGACCACATTTCAATTAGAAGGTCAGGAACATTCCTTCTGTATTCCAGGCAGTGGGAACAGCATGTGCAAAGGCCCTGGGGCAGGAAAAAGTTGTAAATTCAAAAAACTAGACAAAAGCCAGAATGGGGGACAGAGCATGGGCAGGTGAGGATGTGAGGCAAGCTAAGGCAAGATGTGGCAAGTTATTGGAGGCCACAGTGAGGATTTGCATTCTAAGAACCATCAGAAGATTTGGAATGGTTTTTAGGCAGAGGAGTGACATGATGTGGTTTGCATTTTTTTAAAGATTATTCTGACCACTGAGTGGAGACTGGATGAGAGGGAGTCAGAGAGGCTATGAGGAAATCTGAGAAAAGGGTGTTGCAACTTGGATGGCACCGGTGTCTGAGATCAGGATTAAGAAAGTCAAGAAGTTGAGAGGAAGTCAGTAGTCAGAAGAGCAAGAGAAATAGCTTTTGTTGAAGCCCAAATGCATGGTGCAGTCTGCAGGGTGAGGAAGGGATAAGAAGCAGGCAGGGTACATGGTGGAAGGAAATGGAAAGCATGAGCAGCATGGTTCAAATGTCAGAAGGGGCCCCCTGGTCTAGGAGTGCCATGTGCAGGGGTACTGGTTGTTCACTGCACAAATGTACCCAGGCAGTTGGGGCAAGGTGGGGTGAGTGAGATGGGCTAACATCCAGCTTGTGTTCAGCCAGCGAAGCTGAGCTGGGTCTGCCCAAAGAAACAGTTGCCTTTTTCTGTGTCCTACAAACACGCCCTATGAGCTCTGAAAACAGCCCTGCTCCGGTGTAACCCTGGTCACACCGGAGCCGGGTTGTGGTCATTTCGGGGTGAGACAGGACACATGTCAAGGCTCCAGCATGTGTGGTGGGGGCAGAGCGGTGGTGTGGAGCCAGCGAGTTGGGGTGAGCTGCTGCTCACTCGCCGAGTGTTCTCCAGCACGTCTCATAACCCCTCCGAGCCTCGATTTCCCCATCTGTAAAAAGGAGACGATGACGCCTCTTACCTGCTTTGTTCACCTGAGTCCACGGGTTTCAGAAAGGACGCAGCGAGGCCGTGCAACATGCAGCACTCCCTGTAGACCACAAAACGCCGGACTCCGGGAGCGTGGTGCAGCGTGTGTTTACTGCTGAGTGCTCTCACCTCGCCTCTCTGCGTGAGAATGAGCTGCTCCACCTCCAGGGCTCCCAGAGACCATCCTCCGCCACTGGGAGGCCCCTGCTGCTGTGTCTCCCGCATACTCCTCTGAAATCAGTTTATGCCTAGTTTCTTTTTTCTTCTGTTTCGTTTGTCTTGTCATGAAACTGTAAGTTATATCCATCCTTTTGTATCCCCAGAGCCTAGCATGATGCTTAGTGGATATTTGTTGACAGTGATAAATATTTGTTGAATGAATGAATGGATTCAGTTCTCCTGGAGAGCCCCTTGAAATGGATGGGGAGTGGCCATCCCCTCCGTCCACCTAGACAGCCACACATCAGCGCTCACAAGGGGCGTACACACGTAGCAGCCACACTAAGGCCACCTGAAATTGGCGTGGGGAAAAAGGGCCTGCTTCTCATTTTCAGAAAGGGACAAAGAAACAGAGGAGATGAGACATGGGCATTTGAAGGTGAACAAATGACAGAGATGTGTGTGAGTGTGTGTGTGTATTTTTTACTATATATATATATAGCTGAGGATTTTATGAATTTCTCAGGATCTGCCAAATGTCCAGAATGATCCAGCTTGTCTCTGGTTCTGATCCGAGCTTCCGACAAGCATGGTAGATCTGAAGTCCCTTCCAGCAGATTTCTGCAGAATGAGAAAACCGGGTTACAGAGAGACCAAGAACAGGCACCGGAAGGGCAGGCTCTATGGCTTCCATCCGTCGTGTATTCATTATGAATCATGAGAACGTTTCAGAAAGGTGTTCGGGGCCCCTCTGCTGTCCTTTCCGGGGATGCTCCCGTTAGGAGGTGATGCTGAGGAATCACTGCACCATTTCCTCTGATAGGAGCCTTAGCGAAGGGAGAAAGCCCAAAGCCTCGTCCTGTGTCCCGCTTGTGTATGTGGGAAATCCGTCTCCCGCACCTGCTCCAATTTCCCTCCCAGCTGACCAAACCAGGCTTCTTCCCTGCCTCACACTTTCTGGAGTGTATTTAGGACTCATTTTGGAAGCAAGAAGCTCCTTTGACCGAGTGAGCTGCACTTCTTGGTGAACTCTTCAACACAAATGTAGAAAAATTAAATTCTTTTTCCATAGTGAGTTTTCCCTTAATGTCAATTTCCTCGGACATTTATTTATCGGCTGCTTTCCAAGCTGTCCTCAGGTGCTGCGGCTGTGGCCCCAGCGATGCTTAAGTCATACGTGATTTTGCTAATCAGCAGGGTTTGGGAAGTATTTTACCCTTGACAGCGACCTGTATTACAATTAAAGCTTATGATGTGGTTCTCTTATTTGCCTAAGGAGACAACAAGATTTGCTGTGTAATTCGAGCAGCACTTTCGATACAGCTACTCATGCTGTAAGCTGATTATAAATAAAGTTCAGCCCAATTGCTTCCATCAGAATATCAGGATTCACAGTCAAATGAAAGGGCACGACCCTGATGCTCAGTTGCTCTTCATTGCTTTTGTACATAAATCAGATTCTCTTAGCAACTGCTGCATATCATGTTTATTAAACACCTTCTGGTTATTACAGAGCAGGGTACTAAAAAATCCCTCTCAAAGAGTCTTGGAAAATCTTTTCGCACATCAACTATTTTTAAAGTCTGCTTGGGGTAAACAGCGTTCTTTCTGCAGAAGAATCACTTTGGGGACTTGGGGAATTGGGTGGGCTCTGGAAGTCACGTGAGGGGAGTTTTTTTTTTTTTTAAATCTCTTTCTCACTTTGTAAATGAAGCAACTTGTTGCCCTCCTAACCCCACCCCACCCCAGCTTTGGCCGTCAAGGTCCATAGGACAGAAGGAAAGTTAATCTTTTCTTTCGTCATTGCAAACAGAACTGAGGACTCTTTGAGCTGAAAGGGCACAGAGATGCTGCAGTACCCAACTCCCTGGTGACAGATGAGGCGATCCAGGAGCACAGAGAGGGGGTGATGTGTGACCACATGATCACGTGGTGCGGGAGGGGGCAGGGCCCCCATGGTCCCGTGCTGCACTTAGTGTGCAAAAGCCTTCGTTCCCTTTAGCGTGCGTTTATTTGTTCTATTAAACCAAACACGACTGCATTCTTAAAGCATATTATTCAAATAGCGGTACACAATTAATGAGAGCAAAAGGCAATGTCTCCACCACTCTCCTCCCGATGCCACCTCCCTGCCCCTGACTACAGCAGTGTGACCTCTGAAGCAAGATGCAGATGTGATTCAGTTAAGGCTCTTGAGACGGGAAGATTATTCTGGATGATCTAGGTGCGCCCTAAAATGTAATCACCAATGTCCTTAACGGAGAGGCAGAAGGGGATTAACACACCCTCTCACCTCTTTTGCTAGAATTTACACACATATGTGTATTTGTACAAAAGTAGACTGGTGGCTTTTTTCATAGGCAAGATCACACTTACATAGCGCTCTGAGAATTACTACTTTCCCCTCTCCTTTAGCTGCATCTCCAAGAGCTTCCCCTGTCTACACGCACACACACACACACACACACACACATACACACACACAAAGATATTCCTCATTCTTTTTAATGGTTACATAGTACTCCACAATAGCAATAAGCATCATTTATTTTACTCTTCCCCTATTAGGAACATTGAATCTCCTTCCACTTTTTTTTTTTTTTTGCTGCTACAAGCAATGTTTTAATGAATACCATATACAAGCTATTTGCGTGCATGTTTGAGAACATCTCTAAGATAGATGCCTGGGAATGAAATTGCCAGATCAAAGAGTGTGTGCCGTTTAAATTTTAATAGATACCGCCTGATTGTTCTCTAAAAGGACCGAACTAATTCACATTCCCACCAGTGATGTTGGAGGCTTTTCTAGGTAGGCAGATGACTTGGCTGACAATTTCGTATTAACGACTTTACTTTAAAAGATTATATTTGCACTCCAACAAAGGATCTTATAAAAATAACGCCTTAAAAATATTATGCAATCAGAAATTCCATTGTAGAAAAAAATTACAAAAGGTAAAAAAATATATATGGTAAAAGTAAAAAGCCCCCATCCAATGATAATCACACTAGTGAGTTTCCTTCTAGACTCTCTAAGGAGAATGTATGCTGACATGATACAGGCATGGGGTCATACCATGTAACTTGTTTGCAACTGACTGTTTTCATCTTACTAGATATAGTGGAGCCCTATCCATAGCAACCACTACAAACCTACATAATTGTTTCAATGGTTCATAATGTTATTTCAATCCCCCATTGTTGGGCACTAGGATGTTTCCAGGTTGTGGCCATTTATAAGAGATGCTGTAATGCTTTCTGCTCCCAGAGCTGCGAGCACAAGTTCCAGCTCTCGCATTCGTTTTACCCTTCTTTTCTGCTGCTCTGCCTTGCTCTGGAGCTTCTCAAGATCCGTGAGACGTGCTGCTGCTTCTCAGATCTCAAGAATCCGGGGCTTCCCAGTGGTGTTTCCCTGGTGTTGGGGTGCCACCGATGCCACCGGCACCAGGCACCGTCCTGATCTCCTAAGAAATCCCCTCTGCTCCTGGGGCTGCCGTGACAACTTACCACAAAACGCCTGGCTTAAAACTGCAGAAATTTATTCTCTCCCAGGTCTGGGGGCAGAAGTCCAAAATCAAGGTGTCAGCAGGGCCACACTCCCTCCAAAGGCTCTAGGGGAGAATCCTTCCTCACCTCTTCCAGCTTCTGGTGGCTCCTGGCGGTCCTTGGCTTGTGGCACATCATGCCAATCTCTGCCTCTGTGGTCACATGGCCTCTCCTCTGTGTCTGTGTCTCTCCTCCATGTGTCTCTTATAAAGTGTGTTTCCTCCGTGTGTCTTCTGGGCCTGTGTTGGATTTGGGGCCTACCTAGATAACGCAGGATGGTCTGATCTTGAGATCCTTCACTGAATGACATGTGCAAAGACCTTTTTACAAATAAGGTCACATTCACTGGTACCAGGGGTTAGGATGGAGACATAGCTCTTGGGAGCCACTATTCAATCCGGGACGAGACCCTTCATGCACTTGCCTTCCACACAGTGCCACCTGCCAACTTAACCCTCCCCACCCCCTGCCCCGTGAGCAGATAAAACACCTTCTCAGACCAGGGGGCTCTGGGGCCTTTGGTTCTGAAAGCCTCTGAAGCCACAGGCTTTGGGGCTGCTCCTCCAGCCCTGGTCACAGAATGAGAACCAGACTGGGGGCAGCACTCCCACCCTCCTGCTTCTCCGAGCAGGTCTTAATAATTTGCCTCCTTCAAGGGCCATTTCAACCGTGGCTTCCTCACCCAGCCTTCACGCCGTGCGTCAGGGCCCGAGGCACCAGGCCCAGAGGGGCTGGAGTTCCCAGTCTCTTGGCCAAGCAGGAACGGCACCGGCCACGATATTAAGGCTGTGCATTAAAACGCACGGGCCCAGAAGGTAATCAAAAGTAATGTAGCTTTGCTCACATTTCAGAGCCTTTAGCTCCTCTTTTGAATCTCCCGGACCTTGGCAAATCTCCATTCTTTATGGGTAGATTTGATTTTTAGGAGCAGTCAGGAGCCTTGGGGGACTAAAGCAGCTCGTAAGATGGATGACGAAAAGCTGGAGAAGCCACGTGGAGTCGAGGAGGATGGACAGTGAGGCCAGGAGGGTGCAAAACAGACAGCGATTGTGACCGTGGCGTGGGGCTGAGCCCGCAAAGTCACGGCTGCCAGAGGAACCACATGCAGACTCAAAAATCCTCACACTTTCGTTCTAATAAAAATAGATACTCATTTTATTCTTTGTACTACCCAAAAGTAAGTGTGGGCAGTTTTCGGTGGCACATTTGCTTTTTTGCCTCCAAATTCTTCTCTCTCTTGCCTTCAATGAAAGTTTAGAGTTGGGGTATTCGGTCGGAAATCTGAAGGAAGCTGTAGCCTGAGCCGTTTGTTCTAAGCCCTTTATGTTCATGAACTGGAAAAATATGAAACAAAATTGGGGTGAGTGGGGCTAACAGAGAGTTGCCAACTTTGGTATTTTGTCAAGTCGAGACTGTAGGAAGAAAAAAAGAACTTCCCATGTACCACCACCACCATCATTTCATAAACAAAAGGATGTTTTAACAGTAAAAACAGTAGCAATGACATCGTCTCAGAATAAAGGACAGCCCTCCAAATTGAATGGACTTTGCTTTATGAAAAACTCAGCATATTATGTTCCATTTTCCACTGGTAAGTCATGGGACTGCCATGAATAGGAACCAGAAGGCTAAAATTCAGAGCCAGGTGTTTACCGCACTTGACCTTTAGTCCCGACAGCAGCGTTGCAAGGCAGATACCGTTAGCTCCACTTTGTGTACGAGGAGAGCGAGACTCTACTGGGCTGTGTGATTCTGCTCGAGGGCCACACCGCCAGGCTGTGGTAGAGGAGGAATCGGAACCTCAGTGGCCTTGACTCTAACTCCTGTGTTTGTTTCCACCTCCCACACCGCCTTGCGTTCAGCATGAGTGCATTCTCCATTCGAATAACCGTAGGCTTTGCAAACTCACTAACGCACGCATTCGTGGAGCCATTTCCATGTGCAAGGCCCTGTGCCGGGTTCTGGGGTTATAGAAATTCATAGAACGCCATTTCTGATCTCGGCAAGCTCCCTGTCCAGTTGAAAGAATCAACAGATACATAAAAAACCGCCAGTGAAACACAGTTGTGATGGTCAGGTGTCCCGCTCATTGGGAGGGCCCACAGGAATCCCTGGGGGAAATGGCCTGGGAGAGACGCTGGGAGTATCTTTACTTAATGTGGAATCGGAATGTGTGGACACTAAGGTTTAAGAGAACCACAGCTTCAGGAGCACACCCAC
>NW_012148731.1:1234347-1334027 GCF_000956105.1 Propithecus coquereli
ATTGTTCTTGATTAAATTGTTACTCTTCTTACAGATTTATTTAGCTGTTTGCATGAAGCTAGAGAAGAAAAATGTGTTGGGGCATAGGGAAATATTCTGTCCTTCCATCGTAGTACCAAAGAAACGTGGGTTTTTTTCTCACTCTCCCTTAAACTTCCACTTCCTCTCTCTAACACTTTCCCAGTGTGTCCTATACTCCAGAACTTCCCAACAAGAAAGGCCATTAAACAAACAGAAAAGCTTGGCTTTAATGGAAAATCAGGTAAGAAGCTAAACACAGCTCTTGACTTTGGCCAAACTGTGATTACGATCTGGTAATTTCTATTTGCCAGGAAGAAATTTTAAATCAGACCTCCCCAACCCGCAGACGTGAGGGCCGGGAAATAATGACTGGGAAGTTTGCTTGTCACCTGTGATACACCCTACAGAAAGAAAGGCTTTTCATCCAGGCGAACCAGCCACCATGCCAAGGCTGGGGACTGTGTGGTTCAGAGTTTCAAGGCACTTAGGAACCAGTTTACAAAAATTAATGCATTCTCCCTTCACGGGAAATACATACCATTCTAGCTCAGCATGGGAAACACGTGGGCCTTGTCACTGATCACTTTTCATGGACTATTTAGGTTTTGAGCCCTTTTATTTCGTCCGAGCTCCCTTTGGAGTGCTGAATAAAGATTTCTCCCTTTCAATATTGTATGCACATGTCACTAAAGGAACCGTCACCAAACTAAATAAAAACCTGAGTTCACGCACCTTCTTCCTCATCTGCCAAAAAAGACCCAAACGGCCTTCCGTACTTTCTTTTCTTTTTTTAATCTTTTTTATCTTTTTCTTTTCTTTTCTTTTTTTTTGCTTGTGCGCCTGCGATATTAAGCAGCTAACAACAATCTGAGAATTAAGTTACCACAATTAGGAATTAGAAGCAGGTGGCATAATAATGGTGCTTTTTTCATTTCATTTATTAGCAAAAAGAGAGAGAGGAGCTTCATTTATTTTCATCAGCGCCTCAGTAAAAGCATAGCAATTTGCAACACAAAAATCATTTCAAGTACCTCAGCCTCGTGCAAACCTCATTTTCTTTCTTTGCTTTAAAAGCCTTTTAAAGTTCACTCCCCCCCCGCCCTTTCTGAAAGGGTCTCCGTGTGTCTTATGCGGAGAGGTGAGTCCTGGCGGGATCAGACTGTTTGTCCCCGCAGTTTGGGGTGCACGTGGCACCTGCGGATGGAGGTGCGGGGGCACCTCTTGTCCTGCGTCCCTTCGGGGGCGCACGGGCTTGTTTCGGACTTGCAAAAAATCAATTCAAGTGCAACCTCTCCGCAAATAAAGTGCGCAGCACCTCTGTGCACGTGGCTCCCCCGTCAGCCATCTGGCCCGGCGCCCCCGCGCCCCGGCCGTCCGGCACCCCAGGCCCCGCGCTCCCCGCGTCTCTCGGACTCTCCTCGCGACCCTCGCGCGCCCTCCAGCGTCGCCATCGGGGATCGCGGCGAGCTGGCCCGTCCGCGCCGCCGCCCGCGTCCCCTGCCGGGTGGAAGACCACGCGCGGGGCCGGGGGCCGTGCGTCTGCTCTAGGCTCCTCCAAAGCGGGGTACGGGGTGGGCCATGTTATTGCAAACTTGGGGGGACCCTTCCTCGCCTGGGCCGCTCGCTCGCGTCGCCCCCACACCCGGGGCGGCCCCGCCCCAGCCCGCCGCCCGCGTCCGCCCCGGTCCCGGCGTTCCCGCCCCAGCGCGACCCTCCTCGCCCGTCCGCCCGTCCTGGCTCCCGGGGACGCCTGGTCGCTGCGCCGCCTCGCCCTCCGTCTACACAGCCCCGTCCTCGTCCTTCTCCCCGTTCAGTTAATTTAGAGCCGCGATCCCCTTCCACGCTCTCCTCGCTCATGATTTCTGTCTCCCGGTTTCCTCTGTCCTGTCTCGCCTTCTGCGGTTTGCTCAGTTGCTTTCATCCTTCCCTTTTACTTCTGCATTGGACGCACTGTTTCTTCTCTCTCTCAATGCCTCTATCTCAGCCTCCAACTTCGCATTTCTGTCTATATTCTTTCTGCCCCCAGTCCCCCGCCCGCCTTACTCCCCAGGGGGCTTCCCAGGTGACCCGCAGGCCTCGCGTTTAATGACCCTGACGCAGGCGACTTCTCCACCGCACTGGGATCGGCCCAGCCCTGGAGGGCGAGCTTCCCAGCTGCCCTCGCAGGTGCCTTGCGCAGCGCCGCCTGGACAGGCTTGATTTTGCTTTGCTTGTGCTTTATAAACACAGACAAGTAGGAGTTCTTTTGGAATTCACTGTCCTGTTGGAGAAGTGGCATAGGTGACTGTAGAAATGTGGATGGAGGGCAGTGGGGGCTGGCTGGGGGGGTCCCAGGAGCTGCCAGTGGCGGAGACTCCTCCCCAGGCTCCTGGAGTTGGAGACCTGGCAGCCTCCAGACCAGACACACTTTCGTGAACAACGTGTCCCGTTTCACTTAGCACCAAACTCGTTGACGTTTGCTGGGATTTGAGAAAAGGATCAACCATCCAAATAATTGCAAGGAGTTCAGATCAAAACCATGAGTTAGTACATTTACCTATGGAGCAATTAAAGAGTAAGACAGAACTCAAGGCTGCTCAGAGAGGAGGGAAGGAGGAAGACACACAGCTTTGGGGGTGGAAATTGGTACAACTATTTTGGAAAGGAATTTTGTAATCTGTATCAAGCACCTTTAAAACACTCATACCTTTTGATCCAGTAATTGCATTTCGGGGAATCTAGCCCAAAGAAATAATCTGAAATGTGGGAAAAGCTTTGTATCCAAAGTTGTATATCAAGCTGCCATGTGTGAAAGAAAAATTGGAAGTAACCTAAATGTCCAACAAAAGTGGCCTGTGTAAGGAAGCCGTGGTCTGTCTGCCACCTAAAATTGGTGTTGCTGTGGAAACTCGTGTTTGTAAGAATGCAGTGACGTGAGAGATGCAGGTGATCGAATGGCAAGATAAGAAAGCAGGGTTCAAAGCCTCATGTACAGCACGATCACGACACTAAACTACATGCTAGTTACCGAGGCCAGGTGCGGTGGCTCACACCTGTAATCCCAGCACTGTGGGAGGCTGAGGTGGGAGGATCGCTTGAGACCAGGAGTTTGAGACCAATAAAAGCCACCGGTAGAAAATACCTGCGCAGTGCTTGTCTCTGTATGGCTGGAGCTGTGGTGATCTCCCCATCCTTCCACTTCTCTTTTGCCTTCTCCTTTCCTGGAGGAAGCACAAATTTACCTTTAGAATCGAATAAAACGGCCACCTTTCTCTTTCCTTTGAAAAGTGGTTGCGAAAGTGCCGAGCACTCTGAGAAGAAAGGCGAGGAGGGCTCATGGGAAGGCAGCCCGGTCCTCGATGGACGGGGCGGGGAAAGGGAGAGAAGTGGACAAGAGGAGAGTCTGCGCAGGAAGGGGCAGAGCGTGGGTTTTGGAGGAACGTGGAGCTGGACTCCAGTCCTGCTTCTGCTCCGTGACCGGGGCAGCGCTGGACCCCTCCAAACGCTCGCTGCTGCCTTAGCTGTTAAACGCGGGGTTGGCTTCTTCAGCAGCTGCCCGCATCACTGTGACCATCGCTATCCTCTTTTATGCTGATGAGACATGAGGAAGATGCACGGGACGCTCTGGCCACAGAGCTACTTCCCGGTTGGGGTTTTAGCCAAAACCAGACCCTCTGTTGCCCAGCACCTGAGCACTTCCCTTGGCTGCAGCCACAGCTCTGGGTTTCGTTTGCCACACACAGGGTGTGTCTGGACGGTGCCTCCGAAGTGTGCTCAGTGGAACACTGTCCCAGCGATGGTCCAGAATGCTCTCTGTGCCAGGGCTGCACGTTCCCCACAGGCAGGAAGCAGATCGCCAGCAAGAGGCCTTGACACCTTGGGTTTTCTTTCTTTCGATCCATCCTTCATTCTGGGCTGATCCTCGGTAAAACTGGGACATTGAGGAAGTTTATTTGACGTGACTTTTCGTCTTACGTGTCAGGGCTTCTCTTCTCTTGCCAGAAATTCATGCTCCCTCCCTCCTTGCCTACCGTGCTGTCCAACAGAACTGGTCCCCAAGCAGTCCATGGCCTGTTAGGAACTGGGCTGCACAGCAGGAGGTGAGTGGTGGTGAGCAAGTGAAGCTTCATCTGTGTTTACAGCCGCTCCCCATCGCTCGCATGGTGGCCTGAGCTCCGCCTCCTGTCAGAGCAGTCACTGTCTCCCATCACGCCCAGATGGGACATCTGGTTGCAGGAAAACAAGCTCAGGGCTCCCACTGATTCTGCATTATGGTGAGTTGTATAATTATTTCATTATATATTACGATGTAATAATAACAGAAATAAAGTGCACAATGTATGTAATGTGCTTAAATCATCCCGAAACAATCCCCTGCCCCCTCGTCCATGGAAAAATTGTTTTCCATGAAACTGGTCCCTGGTGCCAAAAAGGTTGGGGATGGCTGCAATAGAACATTTGATGACGATGGACATGTTCTATAATCTGTGCCGTCCGATGGGGTTGCCACATGTGACTACTGAGCACTTGAAATGTGTCTAGTGTCACCAAACAACTGAATTTTTAATTTTAATTCGTTTTAATTTAAAATAGCCACGTATGGTTAGCGACTGCAGCATTGGACAGTGAAACTCTATAAAAACCTTTCCTCAGTTCTGCCTCTGCTCTTACTCAAATCCAAATCCATCCTCTGTATCCATCCTGTCATTAGCTCCGCAGGGCTCAGTCTAGATGTCACTTCAGTGGCATCCTGCAGTTGGCTTGCAGTGGCCTGCAACAGCTTGTACCAGCTTACAGATACACATGCGTGCGTCTCTTCTGAACTGCAGCGACTTCGCATCGGTGGCTTGACATCGGTGCTGTGAGTGTTTACACTACGGGAATGGGCGGATGCTGCACATAGGTCCGTTTTCCCCAGAGAGGCCGTCGTTAAATATTTGCCAGCCTTCCCAAGCACAGCAGGCCCAAGACGTGCGTCCCCCTCACACCGAGTGTCTCCTTAAATCTTGCTCACCGGGCACCTCACTGGTCTCACGCTAGTCCTGGCTCTGTGAGTACCTTTCCCCTGGCTTCCTGGCATCAGATCGGGCCCGTGGTCTGGGATCCAGTGGCTTCCATCCCTCCCTGGACTCTCGCACTGCATTTCTGTGTATGCCTCTTCCATTAGTTTTCAGATCCCTTGAGGACAGGTCGTTCTGTGTCCTGTGAGGTGCTGAGTCCCCAGGGCCTACCACATAGTAGGCGCTCGGTAAGTAATTGCTGAATAAACACAAAAGCTTAGTGGAAAGACGGCGCACCTGGGAGCCTGTGTCTGGGGCCCTGAGTTAAAATGCTGCTCTGGTTCTTACCAGCTGCGTGACATTGAGTGTGTGCCAGTGTCTCTGAGTCAGCGTCCCTGTGTGCGTTACGTGGACGTAATAATGCTTTTCCTGTCCACCTCATGAGGACACTGTAAGGGGCAAGTAAAATACAAGAGTGCTTTAAAAGACCATGCAAATAAACAAATGGCTTTTGAAAGTCCAGGGACATTTTTGATTCTCTTTGGCCTTCTGCCATCTTGGATTTTGGCATCACCTGGGTGGGAGAGGACCCGAGGGGGTCTGTATTCTCCCACTGCGTTGAAGGAAACAGGAGCAGCGTAGCAACCAACCCGTGAGGGAGATGGGTGTGCACGTGCAGCTAACAGGCGCCGACCTTGAAGGAAACGTGACTCCCTTACCTTCCTCCGCAGGAGTGTTAAGCCTGGCTGCGCCCAAAGCGCGTTCTGCTTACAGGCTTGCGCAAGGAAAGAGGCGCTGGTGCACAGGCCGAACTCTTGGATGGGAACTTGTTTTCTTCTGACATTTAAGAAAGAAGTTTTCTCTTTAAAACTCACAAATATTTGTCAGTTATTTTTCTCTCTGAGAAATGTTTTCCTCAACTCTGCGACGCCAAGGACCGTCGTGGGCATTTCAGCTGCTGTGGCCTGTGAAAGTTGACTGTGTACCAGAGTTGCTCCAAAGGGGTTAATTGCATCTAAGCATTGGAAAGTGATTATCTAATTAAACTTTGAAATGGAGTGGTAAAAACTCTGGGTGACAGACTGTCTGTAGGAGGGTCCCCTGAGGTGCTCTCCATTTATTGCTAATCATCTTCCCTGCCCAGGCTGTGCCTGCTTCCAGCGGAGGCCACGGCAGACCTCGCTCTCCGGAACTCCGCGTTCACTCCGAGATTTGTCAAGCAGGCCTCCCCCTCGGTGTTCTGTGCCCTGCCTGAACTCCGCAGTTGTGCCTGGATGTCTGGAAGACTTTTGTCTCTTGTCTCCAGTTCCCCAGTTTCTATTTAAAATCAAACATTTATTTCTAGTCGTAGAACCACGAAATCAAAGAAATTTGAAGTGTTGGGAGTTGATTCTAGATATTTATGAATATCGCCCAGAATCTTTGGGTTTAAGACCCAGGGTGCCAGCCATAAAGCACATGTGTCATAGCCCTCACCTTTAAATCCGCCGACGCTTACTCAGTCCTGAGCAAAGCCCCCCTAGAAGCTTTGGTGGGCGCAGAGGTGAGGCCGACGAGCACCCTGCTATAAGGGAAGCTGCAGGGTGGAGGGAGCTGGCTGGGCGGATTTGTGTGCACACAGCCCTTTGTAACTTAGCTGTCTGTCTGCTCCTCACTCCTACCTGGGCATTTTATAGACGAGGAAACCGAGGCTCAGACTGCTTAAGTGGTTTTTCTGAGCCCCTCAAAACCAGGCTTCCTAACCTAAGAACCCATACCTTTTTGCCTGATGCCCCCAGGAAGCAGCAGTCTGTGCTGAGTGCCCGGGGAAACTTCAAAAAGCAGGGTTCATTCCCTCTGGGGGCGAGGAGGAAAATTTCATGGAGGAGGTGGCGTCTGAGTATGATTGCAATAGATGGGGCCAGGCTAGAGAGGGCACAGGGAAAGGCAAGGGGACATTGAGTTTGGGGACCAGCAAGTTGGCAGGAGTGACTTGAGACCTTTTTCCCCCTGACTTTTAATTTTCGAACGAGTCCTTTATGCAGCAATACACATTTATTGAGCACCTGGCCTGTGCTGTGCACGGAGATAAACCAAACAGACAAGGGGGCCGCCTCCCCACTCTAGCAGAGCAGGAGCCGTCCCTGCCCAGGACGGGATGCGCTCAGACCTGGGTTTTAGGTGATGATTGGAGGAGGGGCCGCGGGCATCGAGAGGAGTGAACAGATTTGAGAGCAGCTTACGCTGAAATTCCGGAACTGCTTCTCTGTGCTTTTGTGTCTAGAATTTAAGGTGCTACAGTGACTTCGGTTCCTCTCTAGAATTGTCGTTGTGGAACAACACTTTAATATTTCATTCTCAGCAAAGGTTCCACAGTAATATAAGAAGAGCCACCCAAGGAACACCACCGGGTTTTTTTTAAATGACTGTTGGGGATATGATTCATTACACTGCTCAATGCCACTTATGCAAATGCCCCTATGACAAATGCATTCTAGGGCGCTGGGCCAAGAAAAATTGGTTCTTCTGACATATGGGCTGGATCCTACCTCTCCATAATAAGAACTCCACGGCCGGCCATCCTGCCCTCCAGACTCCAGCTGTTGGGAAGCTCAGGATGAAGTTTTGAGCTTAATTTCTGTAGCATAACCTGTAATATTGTACCCCCCTGCCTGATCTAATTGTACTCTATCTTTATTGTAAGTTGTTCTTTTCGAAAGGGGGGTGGGGAGAAAGGGAAGTGATTAAGTCAATCGATAAATGGTTTAAAATAGCTTTTGGCAGCATAAAATAGCTTGCATAGGTCTCTCAGAGACCATTTCCCAAACTCTGGTCCATGGCATACAAAGGTTCCATGAGATGTTCGTGGGTGTTCCGAGGGATGGGAGCTAGCACAGCTGGTGGCGTCATTCATCTTAGACTCATTTTAAAATATACGTTCGAAAAATGCTAAACTTATTTATAGAGCTGTTCTAATTATTAAACAAGAGAGGTTGTGTGGAATAACAGCCAGGGGCACTGGCTCTGGAACCAGAATCCCCAGGTACAACCTGACCTGGAAATTCCTTAATTTCTTTGTGACTCAGTTTCTTCATCTGTAAAATGGCACTGATGATAGCATCAGCCTCAGAGTTAGAACAGTGCCTGACGCACGGAAAGTCTTTGACGAGTGGTATTTTTGATTTATAAGTGTGGATCTACCTTTGGGAGAAGAGCTCCTGCACCTAGCAATAGGAAGTCACATGACAAACCACCTCATGCAGGAAGCATGGGGCTCCGCAGCGGTTTGTGTATTTTGCCTCCACACTGCCAAGCTGCATGCTTTCTATGTGACAATCGCGGTCTTTGTTACGCCTTTTATCTCATGATTTTAACATTTATTGGTGCAATTATTCAATGTTTACTTTATATTAAGCATATGGATCAAATTTTGATCATTTCTTACAGCAATTAATTCAACCGTGAGACCAGTTTTTTGCTGTCTGCTTTAATTTAAATGCTATCACATGAGCCTGTCTTGGCATCCTGACAAAACAGTGCAATTTAGACAACGTTCCATGGTCAAACAAATTCGGGAAATGCTGCGTGAAGTGATGTGTTAGCCAGGTAGGACCCCCTAGAGCCAGACTATGATATGGGCTCAGACACAGCCCCAGCCACCGTGGCCCCGCCAGAACCGTTCTTTATAATGGAAATTTCATCTGTACAAGCCATAAATTTTTTACCGTGGGTAACAGGTCTGCCTACTAACCCCAGCTTTAAAACAATGCCTATGCGTTTATGATTCATTCATTCAGTGATTGTCTACTGAGTCCCTCCTGTGTGCCAGGCACCATGCTACGCACCGGTGACACTGAGTCCCACCTTCCTTTATTTAGGGCTGTGCTCTCCAGTGTGGCGCCATAACCACAGGTGGCTACAGAGCGCTCGGAATGTAGCGGGTCTGAAGCGAGATGTGCTGTGCATGTTAAACACACCAGACTTCAGAGACTTAGTATGAAATGGAAAATATCTGCTAAATAATATGTTTATTATATATTAGAAACCTGCAATAATATAATTTAAATAATTAATGTTGGTTACATGTTGAAATAATATTGATATAAATTTAATTTATTATTAGCATAGATTATTATTAAAATTAATTTCACTTGCTTCTTTTTACATTTTTCACATGGCCACTAAAAACGTTTTAGATTACGTATGTGGCTTACATGCTACTTCTATCGGGTTGTGCTGGTCTAGAAGGTTCACATGTGTGTAATTAGTTTATTATAGTACAACAAAGGAAATTCTCCAGTTACCCAGAATCCCCCACGAGCTGGAGGCTGACAGGTGGCGAGGTTAGCCAAGGCTCCTGCTGTGTGGGGAGGCTCGGGTTCCTTCCTAAAATCGGAGCCATGAGTCTCGAGTGGGAAGGCAGGGAACCAAAAGTGAGCACAAACATACTGGGTCATGGCACCACTGGTGTAGTGGTATCATGCAAGATTCCCATACTGGGTCAGACGGTAGCATGTGGGTGTATGAGTCAGCTGCTGCTGTGTAACACACAAACCCAAACCTCAGAGATACACAACAGTATGCATTGACTCTCACTCACACCTCTGCAGGTTGGCTGGGGTTCAGCTGATGTAGGCAGGGCTTGGCTCGGCTTGGCTCTTCCCTGAGGATTGGGCTCAGGTCTCCCCTAAGGTTGTTTATCCCAGCATCCAGACTGAAGGGGGCAGCAGCTGCGCGGGAGAAGCTCTTTGCATGATGGTAGAGGTGCAAGAGGCAGTTGAGCAAGACCTCGATTTGATCACACCTGCTAACATCCCATTAGCCAAAGCAAGTCACATGGCTGGGACCAAACTCCAGCAGCTGGGAAGTATATTCTGCCCACTTCCAGGGCAAATCAAGCCATAATGGCCAAGTCCTACATCTGTTGGATAGAGAAAAGCGCTCCTCCCATGGAGGTGGGCGTGAGAAGGAAGTCAATATTTGCTGAACAGTAATCTAAACGATATCTAAACGTGGGGTGGGGGCATGATTAGAAGTGGAGTGAGGCAGGTCTTTTCTGAATGCTAGTTACGAAGGGAGTAGAAAACTTGATGGTCCATGGTAGGGTGACCATATCATTTATCACTCCAACTGGATACTTCCGAGAGTCAAAGGGGTCTGTGAAAAGTTGTACCAAGGCCAGGCACGTCGGCTCATGCCTGTAATCCCAGCTACTCAGGAGGCTGAGGAGAGAGGATGGCTTGGGGCTAGGAATTTGAGACCAGCTTGGGCTGGTGAGACACCCATCTCAAAAAGAAAAAATTACACCAGGACAATGTGGATAAACTAGGATTGTCCCAGGAGAACCAGGGCCTCAGGTCATGCTAGCCACAGGCCGAATCCCCAACACCGTGTTTTGTTTCACTGCTATAGCACTTTCTTTAAATTTTCTTTTCTTTTTAAAAATAAATTTGAATATTCTCCAGAGAGGCATATGTTTCCATGCTCAACACAGGCCAGGCACCCTCTTTGGTCTTACACGTGGTCAGACCACCTGCCTTGCCTTTCGGAGCATTGGGGTTGTGGCTCCTGGTGAAACAGCCGCACCTTGCTCTGAGCAGTCAGACTCTGCAGGGTGGGGTGTTTGAATTGCAGGACCACTGCAACAAATCACCACACAGAAATTTATTCTCTCCCAGTTATGGAGGCCAACAGTACAAAGTCCAAGTGTCAACAGGATTGGTTCTTCCTGGGGCTCTGTGAAAGAATCTGTTCCCTGTCTCTCTCTTAGCTTCCAGTGGCCACCTGCATCCTTGGTGTTCCTTGCCTTGTGGCTGCATCACTTGCTACCTTCACCTTCACATGACCTTCTCCTTGGGTCCTCTGGTGTCTCTGTGTCACTTCTCCCTGTCCTTTCTCTCATAAGGACACTAGTGCTAAATCCAGGATGCTCTCATCTCCAGATCTGCAAAGACCCCATTTCCAAATGTGATCACATTCACAGGTACCAGGGGTTAGCACGCGGATATATATTTGGGGGGAAACAATTCAACCCACTGCACGTGGACCACCAGGTGGGCGCCATGGAGAGCAAGGTATGCGTGGGCAGGTGCAAGGCACAATGATGGCCGAGAGAGAGCAGGCTGTCAGCTCTGCTGGGAATGAGGCTGGGAGAGTCCTGCAGGGAGCAAGCCTTCGGGCGGGTCTGGAAAGCTAAGTAGAATGTGGGGGAGAGGGAGAAGGGATCCAAGGCAGAGGAAATGGAATAAGCAAACCACACACATGTGCAACAGCCTGGGGACAGCTCTGGGGGTCTAACTACCCAGTTTGAAGTTGGCGGCGCACACAGGGTGTGGAGTGAGGGGGGAGAGGCCAAGCGATGAGGCGGGGCTTTGGGTGCCAGGTCACGGTGTTTAACCTTTACCAAGTATGTGGAGGAAATGCCTCATTGCTCATTTTCTTTGCTTCGTATTCGAGATCCTAGCGGGGAGTGGCAGAGATGGACTAGTTGTTCACCAAACCCATCTCTTGTCTTCCTGGGCACACAAGTGAACTACAAATCCCAGGCCCCCTTGCAGTTGGGTGCCGCCATGTGACTGAGTTCTGGCCAGTGGAACGGGGGAGCAAGGACATAATGCCCCTTCCAGACAACTTCCCTTTCCTCTGCCTGCCAAATGCAGATGGGACTGGGGCGGCGGGAAGGGGTGTTTCTGAGCCCCAGACGGAAGAGGCCTGGGTGGTGAAATGACCACGGAGCAGAGCCCCTCACCCGCCCATACTGGGCTGCGTTGTGCGTTACTGTGGGAAGCGACTGAGATTTGGGCGTTTATCCCGATAGGTGCCTACTCTGACCTTAACAGCCACTTCCCTGCTGCTGGGGCGAAGAGTTCCCTGCAAAGAACTGGACCACGTTAGGCAAAGGTCTCTGTGGGAGAGAGAATGGAGCCAGGTGGGGGCCTGGCCAGGGATAGCTCATGTGCCTCAGAGGAGGTGGTCTTCACCTGCCCCAGGGGCCATCGGGTGCGCTGGCCTGTTAAGGTGAGATCCCATGGGAGGCACATTTCCACATTTCCTAAGGAGATGCAAAGTAGATGCAAAGTAGAAAGACGTGGGGCCAGAGGATTGGGAATTCCAGCTAGAAGTTTCTAGATGGGGTCCCAGTCCTCTGCAGCCAGAGGGAGGAACTGCAGGAGCGGGAGCAAAAGCAAGGGATGGAGGCAAAGGTCAGGAGCTCAGCCAGCTCCAGGTCGAAGCAGATGCAGGCTGCAGCCGGAGATGCGGGGCCACTGTGAAGACGCCCCCGGAAGGTCTCTGCTTGCTGCTTGGCGAGGTGGGTGTGAGTTGAGAGGATAAGCCAGGGTGCCTAACGATACAGGGTTGAAACCATGAGACACCCCCACGGAGCCAGCAGTTGTCACTCATTCCGTCATTCACTCATTCATTCATTCATTCATTCATCCCCACACATTTTCTCAACACCTACTGTGTGCCCAGCCCTGAGCCAGAGGGGAAGGCACACAGGACGATGTAACTGTATCAACGCAGGGCACGCTTGGGGCTCTGACGGAGGGAGGGGAGGGCTGCAGAGGAGGGTCCGGCATGGCATCTTTCCGGAACCCTGAGACAGGTGGTTCTGATCACAGCAGCTGCTCTGAAGTGAACTTCCCTCCAGAATGAGTCAGAGGAGGCTCACCAGCGAGGACTGTGCTCCGCTAACTCACCAGTGCAAGCCCCCTTTGTCCTCCTCCTTGGAAGGACAATGTCGTGGCCTTGTCCTTTTGTGTTCAGGGGCCGGCAGGTTCTTGGCAGATGTTAAATGCAATAATACCCACTCATTGTGGCAGCCTCTGCTTTGGTGCCCACTGGTAGCTTGTGGAGGCACACACACACACACACACACACACACACACGCACACACACACGTGTGCACGCACACGCACATAGCCTGTGGGGTCTGGCAGATGCAATTAGCTTCTGGGTCCTTCAGAATTAGATGCAGGTGGCTAATTGTCCATGCCAGGAGGCAACTGTGGGCACAATTAGTCATGTCTCTTTCCCCACTCGGGGCTAATAATGGGTGGGAAATCTGAGGGGGGAGAGAGAAAATCAGATGGGGCTCAGTTGTGCCTTAGCCCTGGGCTGTGATGGGCAGCTTTTGGGGGGACTGCTCATCCTTTGGGCCTGGGAAGAGCTGTGGGGGTGGACAAAGGAGGGAAGGAGGAAGGGGAAGCCATTCTGAGGATGGGACCCTGTGTGGGGCTCACGTCCCCTCCCCCGGCCCCTCAGCACACGGGGGTCTGTGCTTCCGAGTCTACAAACGATGCCCACCCCTTGCTTGTGTGCAGCTTGTCAGGGTTTCCAAAGCGCTTTGCATAGATTATTGCATCAAACAGCACACGACTGGGAGGGAGGCGTAACTATCACATCTCATTTCACAGGTGAGGAAGTGGAGGTTCACCTGGCAATTATCAGAACCCAGGCTGCCTAACCCCAAGCCTGCCTGTTCCCTTTTTCACTTCTTCGTGTTGTCTTTTGTCCTTCCTGTCCTTACTTTCTTAGGGGGCGGTGCAGAGAGATGGCTCCCCAGAAACCAGACAGTGGCTTAGGGCAGAGCAGACTTGGGAGGTTCCCAGTGTATTATAAAATTGCTTCAGCAAACAAGCTCTGAAGGTCTGCCCTGCCCAAGCCTGGTTCAAGGTGCCATGGGTGGTACAGAGAGGAAGTAGGCGCAGTCGCTGCTTGGAAGGAGTTTATAGTGCAGTGGAGACAATAAAACATGTACATGATACCCATTATATAAGAGGAAATTGAAAAGGGCTTTAAATGCTTCCCTGAAAAGCCCAGTAACTGGCTGAGTGACTTTGGCGTTGCCTCTCTGGGCCTCGATTTCCCCAGCTATGTACGGTGTTGAGCCTCATCGATGACTCGGGCTGTGTCCAGTTCTTCCTGTTCATTTCCAGCAGAGCCGTGGAATGCAAGAAGGAAGAGATTACTTCCGATTGGGGGAGGGGAAGTTGGGACAGGGGTGCACCAAGCGATGATCTTTGAACTGGGCTTTATGGGTAGGATTTCAATGGAGAGAGGGTAGAGCAGGCCTGCATCCTAATCCAGGCTGGGCTCACACTTGCTTGTGGCCGTGAGTGACAGAAAGCTAACTTTACAGGCGTCAGGGGGGAATATATTGGCTGGCATGTCATGGTAGTCCCTAAAGATGGCTTCCCAATGAGTCGTGTCCTCTAATATTCACACTCTTATGTGGGTCTCTCCCTTTGAGTCTGAGATGACTCCGAGACTTGCCGGTAACCATGGAAATGCTGGAAATGATGCTGCCTGACTTCCGAGGAAGAAGTATTGCAGCTTTCACCTTGTTCCTTTGGAACACTCACTGTGGGTAAAGCCAGACGCTGAGAAGTCCTGCTACCCTGAGACCTCCATGCTACGAGGAAGTTCAAGCTAGCCTTGTGGAGAGGCTACATGGAGGGGGACGCCTGGCTAGCCCCCAGCTGTTTCCACTCATCCAGCATGGTTGACATCTGAACACAACAGCATCAAAGACCCCAAGCTAGATCCTCCTAGCTGGGCTCATCAACCCATGGAACCATGAAAATAATAATAAATTACTGTTTTATGTCACTATATTTTGAGATGGTTTGTTACACAGCAATGGATAATCAGAATACATATTTTCTGCAAATGTCTAGGGAGGTCTCATTTCAGGCATGGCTGGATCCAGGAGCTCAAATAATTTTTACCTTTCTCATGTTTTGCTCTCTTCTGTGCTGGCTTCTTTCCTAAGCCATTTCCCTGCACTGGCTGTCCCCCAGAACTCCGAAACTTGTATTGTCCCTGCTTCCAGCAACACCAGTGGACAAACTGGCTGTTGCTCAGCGGTTAAACAAAATTCCTGGAAATACATCTCATTGGCCTGGTAACGTGCTCTTTCTTGAAACTTTCCTGATGTGGCCAGAAAGGAGGGGTATGGAAGGAACATTCTGCACCCCTACAAGAAGGAATTGGCATCAGCGCTACCCAAGTCAAGTCTTGAGTGTGGAGGCGACACCTTCTAGAAGGATCCCTGAGGGAGCTGTTATTACCAAGTGGAAAATGGAACCTGGACAGGCACCAGCAGATGTCCATTCCTGTGGCCTGTGTCAGACACGTACCTTTCTCAAATCTTTTTTTCCTCTTATTTTAGAAAAACTCAGGAACTAATTCTCGTCCTGCCCAACTCATTGTGAGCTTCAGGTTTGAGAACAGCATATATCTGCAGCCATACCACCCTGAACACGCCCGAGCTCGTCTGATCTCATAAGCTAAGCAGGGTAGGGCCTGGTTAGCACTTGGATGGGAGAACAGCACACCGAGAAGCCTGTGAAAAGCATCCTGGAAGCAGGGTCTGCCTGGAAGAGGTGACCATTCGCACCAGTAGCCACCTGGAGGCTGCTTAGGAAGAGCAGAGCAGGACGAGGTGTGACTCCCCCAAACCCAAATGCTCCCCATAGTCAGGAAAGGAACCCAAACCCAAGGTTTCCAGATCAGAAGGCAAGATGGAGTGTCCTTTCAGCAGGACATCTTTACCCTGTGTTTGCTGGAGTCGGGCGTGTCTGCACGTCGGCGGAACGCAGAGGTCTCAAGTTGAAAAGTAAATGGGAAGAGACTTTCCCAAAGACAGAAGCAGACCCTGCTGGGGCGAGGCAGAGGTGTCTTTTCTGGAAGGAAGAGGTTTCCCCTGAACCTGCAGAGGAGCAGAGACCCTGCACGGGAGGCCCAATCTAGGACGATGCGCTTTACTGGGGCGCATATTGTGTTTTCTCCATCGATTATACTCCAAAACCCCTGCACATATCTAAAGAGAAGGGACTTTTACCTTGGTCAAGGACACAGGACAACACCACAAAGCAGTATCACAAATAGGAGAGACTAGATGCTGGGAGTCAGAAAACTCGCACTCTTTCCATTAGGAAAGCGACCCAGTTCTTGAGCTTCTAATTCTTCAAATGTGGGGTGCAGGGCAAATGGTATGCATCCACTCATCCACGTGACGTTGCCTCCCTTGATGGATGCATCATTCATTCATCTAGGCATCCACCCCATCATCTGTTCACTTAGTCACCTACCCCGACAGTCGTGCCCACTCCAGCGTCAGTCAGAGCAAAGTTTCTCTGCCTGGTAGAGGCCTAGCGAGAAATTCTCAGAGCAGGGAAATGGTTAAAATAAATCAAAATAAAATCAGAGTTGGCTGTGGTGCTTATTCTTAATGACACACAGGAAACTATAAACCAGCCATGCTACATAATTGACCACTGAGGATTTTTCACTCTCAGTCAGTTTGAGATGTACCGAATCCAATATCATATCAGTGATTTGATTTGTTAATAATCAAATTGCAAATACCTTTTCATTTGGCTTCAAAAAGCAAACAGCCATTCGGAATAATTTTTATGGGTCTTGGAATGCAATATAAACTTAAAATATTGTGTTTGCAAGTCCTATTGGCATGACCGTATCATAATTTATATTGGCCTATTTTGATGTACAGTGGCATAATGAAACTTTAAAAAATATATTCTGCAAAGCTGCATCTAAGCCCAAGCCGGCAGCACAGATTAATGTAAAAACATCATGGGGATTCTTTGCATATTTTTTACAGAGATTTCTAGAGAATGACTTTTCTATTCTCCAAAACTTTAACTTAAGCAGGGTTTGCAAAGCCTTTCTGAGTCGCCTCTTGTCACCTTTCCAGGCCCGCTGCCTGACCCTGACGCCTCTCTTCCTGCCCGACTCTCCTCCCACTCATGCACCCCAACTCCGGCCCTCCTGCGTGCAATTTTCTGAACCCATCATGCGCGTCCACGTCTGCATTCAGTTTTCTATTCCCTTCGTCTGTAATGCCCTTCCTCTCTTCTCTGCTCGGAGAATATCTCTTAGACATTCTTCAGCTCCTGGCTAAAATGCCATCCCTGCTGGGAACTTGCTCTGACACCCCCAGAAGTTATCACTTCCATTCTTCCACAGCAATTGAAAAGAGACTCTATTATAGCTCTTGTCACAGTGTGTTACTGTTATTTGTTTACACGCACAAGACTCTGAATTCCTTGACAACCTGAACATGATATGTTCAATTCAAAAACCCCAGTGTCTACCACAATGCCTGGTGCATAATACATGCTCTGTAAATGTTTGTGTAGTGGTGCTGCGGGTGGATGGATGGATGGACGGATGGAAGAATGGGTGGGTAGTGAATGTATAAATGGATGGAGGGAAGTATGGGTGGGTAGTTGGTGGATGGATGGATGGAAGAAAGGATGGATAGGTGGGTGGATGAGTGGATGGGTTAGTGGATGGATTGAAGGAACAGATCCTCCCGGATGCTTTCCCTTACATTGGATGCATTTAAGCACAGGTGGTAGAGAGGCTTCAGGACCTCGATGAGTTGCTAGACAGACTAATCTGTTAGATGTTTTCCAACCAGAAAGGCCCTGATTCCGCTATATTCCTGCATGGCTACACCTCAGCACAGAAGTGCAATAGAAGCTTACTTTCCTTTCAGAGCCTATTTTTCAAAAAGGGTCAGGAAAAGCCTCATTAATAAGACAGCATTGAAACAGAGGTCTAGGGGAAGAACATCCCAGTCATAGGGAACAGCAAGTGCTAACTAAGCCCCTGAGGTGGAAGCCTGCCCGGACTGTTCAGGAACAGCGAGGAGACCGGTGTGGCTGGAGCAGAGGAAAAGATTTGAGAACTACTGCTTTATGGCTTCTGTGTTTGGTACCTTGCTTAGAGAGGTTTTGCTTCCTTGGCCTTCTAAAAATGTTCTCCTACGTTTTAGCCATATGCTTGTGTACTTTATAATTTTACTCTTAGCTCTTTGACTTAACTAGAATTTATCATTGTATATGGTGTGAGGTAAAGTTATAAAATCATTTCTCAATGGAGAGCCAGTTATCTCAAGGTTGTTTGCTAAGGAGTTCGTGCTCTCCATGGATTTAAGACACCACCTTTACCACATACTGAACTGTCACTTACGCAATGTTTCTTTTTCATACTCTCTTATTTCACTGACCTATTTGTCAGTTTCTATGTTGGTGCTGTATTACTTTAGCTACTAGAACATTTAAGATGTTTGATGTATTTTTTCTTGGATTCTTTTGTATTTTCTCGTACAGAGGGA
The DNA here is from genome assembly GCF_000956105.1 of Propithecus coquereli. Classification (NCBI taxonomy): domain Eukaryota; kingdom Metazoa; phylum Chordata; class Mammalia; order Primates; family Indriidae; genus Propithecus; species Propithecus coquereli. The sequence goes on from NW_012148731.1 coordinate 1,252,477, forward strand.
CTTGAAAATCAGTTTATCAAGTTCTGTAAAAAATTTTGTTAGGAGTGCATAACATTTAAAAGTGAATTTGGGGAGCACTCACATCTTCAAAGCAGAGTGCTCTATCTAAACACAGGGTGCTCTTCATTTTGTTTTCCAGTCCTTCTTAAATCATTGAGAAAAGTTCAGTTTCTTTCAAATAGGATATGTGCATTTTTAGTGAAGTTTATTTATACATATTTGTCAGTTTGTTATTGTTTTTTGGCTTTTGATGAATAGAGGTTTTTTCCTATCATATTTTCCAATTGGTCCTTGTGTATAGAAAACCTGTTATATATATTTCAGAAACTTATTGAAATCTGGTATTGTTTCTAGTACTTCTTCAAAAGAAAAGGCTGCACAAAATATAAATTTTAGTTTTTTACTTTCCCTTCTATATATTATTTTATTCTTCTTCTCACCTAATTGCTTTGGCTATACATCCAGAAAAACATTGAACAATAGAGATGATTGCAGGCATCCTTGTCATGTTCCTGACTTTAATGGGGATGCTTCTAATAATTTGTCATTGGAAATTATGTCGGTGGTGATTTAGGGTATAGGCTTAATGCTACAACAAAGAGATTATAAAATCTATGGCTTAAATAAGATGGAAGCTAATTCTCTCTTACACAAGAGCTCACAGCTGGGGTAAGCAGCCCTGGACTGGTTCCGTTGTTCTCCTTAGGTAGCTTCCAAGCTTGCCCCAGTCATCGCCATTTTCCAGCCAGCTGGAAGAGAGAAAGGGAAATCTAGGGAACACAGCTTCTGTTTTAAAGCAATAACATGGCAATTGTTGGTATCACTTCCACTCACATCCCATTGGCTTGAACTTAATCACATGACCACACCCAACTTCAAGGGAGGCCGGGAGACGTAGTCTCTAACTCGGCAACTGTCTACCCAGCTAAAACTAGGGGTTACGAACAGTTACAAAAAGAGGGGAAGTGAGAGTGGATGATGGGAAACTAGAGCAATCTCTGCCTGCCACGATATTCTTTATCAACTTAGAGAAATTTCCTCCTATTTCTAGTTAACAAGCAGTTTTTAAATTTTATTTTTAAATTTAGGGTTAGGTGTTTTATTTTACCAGATTATTTTTCAACGTCTTTTCAGGTGACTATATGATTTTCTCCTGTAATCTGTTAATGACGTGGATTTCCTAATGGGAAATGTGGAACCGTATTTGCATCTCTGGGATTAAACTCTATTTCATCAAGTTGCGTGATTTCCTTAACAGATCGTAGGTCATATTTTAATTAGGATTTGCTTCTAGGTTTGTAAGTGATGTTGACCTATAGTTTTCTTTATGTGTACATTATTCTTGTTTTTGGTATCAGGGTTATACCAACCTGAAAAGATGAACTGGGAAACCTTCTGCCCCTTCCCATGCTCTGTAACAGTTGATAATATCTGAAACTATTTTTTGAATGTTTGGGGAAATTTGTTCTTAAAACCATCTGGCATGGTTATTTTTTTTTTTTTTTTTTTTAGGAATAGAGCTTTGACTACCGTGGCGGAGGCTGCTGACTGTCCACAACATCCGTCCTCTGCTTTTTCTAAGACAAGAGAATCCTTGACTTGTAGCTGAGTACGAATGCCCGGAATGAGACATTTTTCCTAGCTTCTCTTGTGGCTAGATGTGGCCAAGTTCCAAAGTGCAGGCTGTGAATGATTTCAGAATTTAAGTTGTGAAGGTAGTGAGTGAGTTTGCGTGCGACTTCCAGCACATGTGGGAGTGTTCTTCTTCCTCAGTTTGCTGGCTAGAAGAGGGACCTAGAGGTGAGTCAGCTGGCACGCTAGGACGCAGCTCCACAAGACAGAAGGAGCCTGGGTCCTCAGTGCCGTGACGCTGTCGTGCCAGCTCCAGGACAGTCAGGAATGGAAGTTTGCTTCTTTTTTGTTCGAGCCACTGATTTTGGGTTTTTGCTGTGACCACTGAATCTAATTTATTAAGCCACATTTTTAATAACTTCCATTACTATTGGTCTGTGATTTTTTTGTTTCATTTTTAGGTAATATATTTTGGTAAAGAATTAACCCCTTCACCTGGATTTCCAAATTTGGTAGAATATAGTTATAGAAGATGCTATAATTTAAAAAAATCTTCTCTGTCCATAATTATGGCTTTTTTCCCATTTCTGTTATATATGTGTTCTCTCTCCTTTCTCCCTCTCCCTCATCTGTGTCTTCCTCGCCTCTTGCAAACACACCAGGCACACTCCTCCCTCAGGGTATTTGCACTTGCTGTTCCCTCTGTCTGCAATGCTTTTCCCAGATATCTGCCTGGCTTTGTCCCCTGCCTCCTTGTGGTGTTTTCTCAAAGGTTCCTTCTCAGTGAGGTCTTCCCTGATCACCTTATCTATACTGTAATTGCAAACCAACCCCAATCTCTCTTATGTGCTTTCTTCCTCTCTATAGCTCGCATCGTCCTCAGACATATTTAAATTTTACATGTTTATTTATTTATTATTTCCCCACCTTTACCAGAGTGTAAGCTCCAAGAGGGCAGAACAATGCCTGGCACCTAGTGGGTGCTCCAGAAATTTTCAGTGAATCAGTGAAAATTTTATTATTTTATATCAAAAGTATGTCTATTTTATTGGTCTTTTAAAGTTCAAGCTTTTGTTTCTATGGGTTGTCTGGTTTTTTGTTTCCTGTTTCATCACTTTTTGCTTTTATGTTTATTAATTTCTTCCTTCTGCCATGGTTAGGTTTATTTTCTTGTTCCTTCAACATCTTCAGTTTCCTGATTTCAATGCATGGCTCATTTGGTTTCAATCTTCCTGATTTTCAAATAGAAGTTTAAGGCTATAGATTTTCCTCTGAGTATTATTTTGGCTGCAAACGACAGGCTTTTATTTGTAGTGGTCTCGTTGTTGCTTATTTCCAGATAGTTTTTAATTTCAGTGTGCTTTTCTCTTTAACCCTGAGTCATGTGAATGACATTTTAATAGTTTAGGCAGACAGACTTTATTCAGCTGCCTTCATTGTGGCTGCTGGTAATTCCTAATTTTATTGAATTGTGGTCAGAAATGTGGTTTGTATCAGCTTTCCATTTTTGTTTTTAAAAAAGACTTCTCTATGGCCTACCATCTGATCAGATTTTATGAGTATTCCATAAAAAGAATATATATGATTTCATTCATCTGATTGCTAAGTTCAAAATTTTGTCTATTACACCAAACTTGTAAAATGTACTACTTAAGTCTTCTATATATTTTTTTCTTTCTCTGTTTCATCCATTCATTTTTGAGAAAAATGTGTTGAAGACTTCTGCCATGATGTTGTATGAGTAAATTTCCTGCTTTATTACCATCTTTTTACTAAATGTTTCAATCATTTCTCATGCCTTTATTTTTTTGTAAGTCTTTTTAATTAGAGTCTTCAATGAATGGCATACATCTGGATTTAAAAGCTCACTCAGTTTCTGGCTTTTAATATGATATAAGAATTTAATGCATTCACATTTATTTTTCCACTGGTATTATTATTTTATGTTTTCTAGTTACCATACATTATGATATCTTTTCCCCTCTTTCTAGATTTTTATTGGAAAGATTGCATTTTCTTTCTCCCACTGATTTTTCCTTCTTTCTGCATTTAGAAGTTATACATCTCCTTCATATTCATTAGTTTTTACCCTTTCGTTGTTAGCACAAATATTTAAACATATATTCCTAGCATCAACCAGAATGAATACTCGTTCCCCTCCCACACAAGATAAGAACTGCTGTCAGGTTGGGGTGTATCTCCCCAGGGCCATTCTGTGGATTTATACACATGTATGTGTTCCTAGACTTGGTAGACACAACTCTAAGAATGACCAGTAAGTATAATCCCTCTTGAGCATGGATGGACCCTTCAAATATGATATTATTAATATCACTCCCATAGTTATGTTGCCTTATGTGGCAAAAAGGAGATTGTGACGGTGTGTGTAACCTAATCTCAGCAACCATGTAAAAGCAGAGTTTCCCCGGGGCTGGTGGCAAAGGAAGATGGACAGGCCCGAACACAAACTGGACTGGATGCACTGTGGCTGGTTTGAAGATGGAGGGCGCCACAGGCAAGGACCAGGGGGCAGCCGCAAGGAGCTGACGGTGACCCCTAGCTGATAGCTGAGAAGAAAATGGGGCCTCAGACCTAACAGCAAAAAGGAACCGAATTCTGCCAACAATAGGAATAGCTTGGAAGAGGACCCGGAGCTCCAGATGAGAATGCAGCCGGCCCATGCCCTCTTGCCGCCATGTGAGAGCCTGAGCAGACGCCAGCCACACCACCGGACCTCCAAACTGAGATGGTAGATGGGTGTTGTTTTGAGGCACTAAGGTTGTGATTGTTTGTTATGCAGCAACAGAAAACTAATATGCCATAGCAAACATACCATATAGTGTATGAGGGTCCGTATGTGTGTTTACACGGTGGTGTAGGTACATTTCAGCTGCTGTAACAAACTGCCATAGACTGGGTGGCGTATAAACAACAGAGATTTATTTCTCACAGTTCTGGTGGCCAGAAAGTCCAAGATCATGGCTCTGGCAGATTCAGTGTCTAGTGGGGGCTCACTTTCTGGTTCATAGATAGAGCTTTCTTGCTGTGTCCTCACCTGGAGAAAAGGACAAGGCAGCTCTCTGGGGTCCATTTTAAGAGGGCACTGATCCTGTTCGTGAGGGCTCCACCCCTATGACCTAATCCCCTCCCAAAGGCCACACCTCCCAATACCATCACATTGGGATTACAGTTTCAGTATAATAATTTTGGGGAGACACAAATCTTCAGATCATGGCAAATGACATTATTTTCTTTCTTGTATTCAGTTTTATGTAGTCTCTTTTTTTTTTCATTATTAAAATGTTTTTGCAATAATTTCTCAGAATTTTGGTGGCAAGAGAGATGGGCTTATGGCTTCTTACTCTACCTTGCACCAACTACATGCAGTTTGTTGAAAGCTGAATTTGCCCTTAGAATGGAATCTCCCCCTATGCTAAACAGCAAAGCACTGAAAGCAAAACCAAAGGAAAAGATGGATAGATTTAACTCGATTAAAATTTACATTTTCATGTTAAAAAATGTAAGAAGACTAAATGTCCAACAATAGAAAACAATTAACTAAATTGTAGTGTGGGGTTTGACAAGCTGTAGCCTGTGATCTGGTGACCTGTTTTTAGCAATAGGTTTTTACTGGGACCCAGCCACTCCCATTCCTTTCTTATTGGCTGTGGCTCCTTCAACACAACAGCAGAGTCGGGGACTAGGACTAGGGACAGAGACTGTCTGGCCGACACAGCCTAGAATATTTACTACGTGACCCTTCATGGAAAAAGTTACTGACCCCATAGCATACACCTATGAAGAAATGCTATGCTAACATTGAAGAACACGTTCTCAAGGAATTTCTAATGTTGTACGAGAACCACAGATGAAGTAGAAAAGCAGGTACAAAACTGTACATACAAGATTCCTCTGTAAAATGGGATTAACAATAGTACCTACCTCCTAGGGTTGTCCTCATGATGAACTTAGATCTTATTTGTGAAGTACATAGAACGGTGTCTGCATGTAGTTATCAGAGTACATGCTTGCTACTAGTCGTGGTAGTACCGTCCCAATTACGCTTTAAAATATGTATTAAGGTTATGCAATAGTGCTCTAATGATATGTATTAAAGATAAAAATAAGAAAATAATTTGAAGGCAAAACACCAAATTATTTGCTTTGATCATCTCTGAAACGGGTGATTTTTATTTTCACCTTTATATATTTTGTATTTCCCAAATTTTCTCTACTGTATGTATTGTTTTGATTTTTATTTTTTGCCATTAGGTTGACCCATATGAATGCTGGCATTTGATCAATTTGGACATAAATGGCAATTTCATATGGGTCAACCTAAAATTTTATAATCAGAACAAAAAGCTAATAAAGCATGTAATTAAGAAAGAAATTGGCCCTAATATAGTGGAGGATTTGGGGCAAAAAAGAGGACAAGCAGCAGCAGTTTTGTTTGGATCGAAAATTGAAGGGGATGTCGGGAAGGTCTCGCGCTAGTGAAAGCTGTGGAAACAGATGGAAAGCAAGGAGGTTACGCAGGGGATGGACCTTGGGGACCCACGTTTATGCACAGCACCAAGGAGGCGCTTCTAGAAAAATTCCAACAGAGGGCACGACGGGGAAGGCACGTTACAGTGTCAAGAATGAATGAGAGAACAGATGAATTGAAGTCAGCTGAAAGGAGGAAAAGGGAAATGCCAGCAAAAGTCAGCCTGGCGTGTAGATAACTCCCTCCCTCCCTACCTTCTTCCCTCTCTTCATCCCCTGGGTCATATTACATGAAATACCACACTAGACTCCAGGTTGTGATTAAAACGGTCACGGCTGGGGGAGGCCACAGACAGCACACTCGGGTGCCTGCACTGAATGGTACAAACACCCCCCACCCCCAGCCTAAAAGGAGATTGGCCTTAACTAACCAGGAACAGAGCGGCAGCAGGAAATGATGGGTTAGTTCAGTGGTCTGCCTTACCGGATGTACTAGTTTGCTGGGGCTGCTGCGGCTGCGCCCACACCACGATCTCGGACTTCCAGCCTCGAGAACTGTAAGAGAATAAACTTCTGTTGCTTAAGTCCCTGTTTCATGCCCACTTCTGTTGAGACACCCAACGTGTTGTCCTTAATAAGTGATGCTTCTAGAGCCAAGGTTTGGGTAAGGACGTGCTCTCTTCAGCTCTGAGCTGCCTCCTCTTTCTGCCAACCTCAGCACTTGGACTAGGTGGATAGTAAGCGTTCTCCAGAAAGAACAGAAATCCATACACACACACACACACACACAAAGGGCATTTTTTAAACAACCTGTTTGAGGATCTGTCTGAGGCTTCTAATCCTGGCTGTTGGGAATAGAGGCCGAGCTCTACCTTGAAATGAAAAGACAAAAGGTGTGCGCGGGGCAGGGCGGGGGCCGTGGCTGAGCTACCTGGGTAGGTTGGGAGTCTGGATTTTACAATTTCTCATGGGCACGTTTCACGTTTGAGAGTAGTACACATGAATAAACTGATCTACAGCAAGAAACTAATAAGTAAAATGAGGTAAATTAACATAAAAGAGCAATTCACAATAGGCCTCCGTTTCACAATACCATGTAAGCACAAAGGCCCCAGGTTATAGCATTCATTTTGAATTTGTTACTCTATAAGAATAACCTGCATGAGGCTTGAATAATTGAAAATTCCCAATTATGATTCCGATGAGTAGGGTTTTCCAGCCTCTCGTGAGTGACGTTCTAGACAGTCTGGCTTAACCCAGTCGTGAGGGAGAGAGATGCTACCCCTCCTGCCTTTCTTCCCCGAACAAAAGCCACGATGGCTTTGTCAGGTCCCATTTGGAAACACAATATCAATCTTGCCTTATCCATATTATTGATGGGTTGTGGGTATTCTACTGTAATTATGTCAAAAATGAAATATTTCAAAATGTGATTGGCAGGCTGATTACAATAATGCATATGATTAAACCCAGGGCTTGCTTGTGCAACTAAAGGGAGAATGTCAGTGGCAATTAACTGTATTTTCTTTAAAGTTTGCCAAGATTTCTCTTATTTTCCATTGTGTTGTTGTAAAATAACCCACCAAGGCACCTGGTGGTAGGCATCATGAGCAGTCTTCCTCGGAAGAGCCAGTGGGATTGGAGGCAGGGACAAAAGGAATCTTCGGCTCCCGTCTCTGCCAGGTGAACGTTGCCAGCCTCGGGAAGGGACTGGAACCAGGAACAAAGGCTGTTTGGAGTGTGTGTGTGTGTGTCACTCTGTCTCAAGCTCTCTCGGTGTCCGTCTGTCTCTCTTTCGTCATCTCTTCTCCCCATCCCTTCAGTTCAAAATCCTCGGAGAAGGGATTGATTGGCTCAGCTTGGTCAGATGCCCAGCAGCTTGTCATTTTGCAGGTACGACCCCTGGCTTCTGCAGTGGTCACAGATGGGCAGACTTGACGAGTAGGTCCGCGCTGAAATGTGAAGGAGCAGGCGGTCCCAGCTGTCCGCAGGAGCTGCGCAGACACTGCAAGGCCACCCTGGACACAGACGGCCCCAGGCTGGGCTCCAGTTCTGCTCTCATTTCAGTTTCATGGACAATTCAGAGAACCTACTAGGTGCCAGGCTCCGATCTGGATGCTGCTGGGTTTAGAGTCAACAAAATGCAGTCCGTCCCTGCCCTCCGAGTTCACGTGGAATTGTGAGGTTACCGACCTTTCCGGACAATCTGGCTGCTCTTCTGTTGATGAGAACCCCTATGTGGAAAAAGGATCCTTCCCTTGGCCACATCCTGCCTTTTGGATTTTATCTTAAGATAGGACAGCGTGAGTCAAGTGCCAGAATGCCCAAAGTCAAACACAACACAGGTGCTTCTCCAATGAGGGAGCTTGTCTCTCACGGTCCTGAGGGTTACCAAAATTTTGGATGTCACTTCTTCTCAGAAGCCTTCCCTGATTTCCTGGGCTGGTTGGGGGCCTCTTTCCTGCATTGTATTCATATAAACTTAGTATGTTCCTTTGGGCACTGGTTTGCTAGGGCTGCCATAGCAAGATACCACAGACTGGTGGCTTACACAGCAGAAATTTATGTTCTCACGGTCCTGGAGGCCAGAAGTCCCAGATCAAGGTGTCAGCGGTGGGTGTTTCTCCTGAGGCCTCTCTCCTCAGCTTCTAGTTGGCTGTCTTCTTGCTGTGTCTTCACGTGGCCTTCCCTCCGTGCGTGTCCGTGTCCCAGTCATGTTGGATCAGGGCCCACCCTAAGGACCTCGTTTTTAACTTAATCACCTCTTGAAAGGCCCTGTCTCCAAACACAGTCCCATTCTGAGGTCCTGGGGATTAGGGCTTCAACATATGACTTTGGGGGTGGGGAGGACGCCATTTAGCCCATGACACTTTGGGATAAGTTTGTCTCTCGAGGGCCCTTGAGCACAAAGAGGTGTCGCGTCTTTCTCATCCCTGCAGCAGGGCAGGATCCAGGAGGAGCTCCGTGAATGCGTGCTTGTTAGACAAATAAACTCTTGTATGAGCTTCCCAGGGCTGCTGTGACAAAGTCCCACAGACCAGGCGGTGTAGAACAGCAGAAATGTACTGTCTCACAGTGCTGTCTCACAGCGGGGCTGCGCTCCATCTGAAGGTGCCAGGGGAGCGTCTGTCCCGGGCCTCCCTCCGAGCTTCTGGTAGGTAGTTCCTTGGCTGTGGCAGCAGAACCCTGATCTTCACACGGCCTTTTCCCTGTGCTCGTGTCTACATCCTAATTTCCTACTTTTGTAAGGACGCCAGTCATGTTGGATTAGGGGCCCACCCCCCTCCAGTACGACCTCATCTTAGCTAATTATTTCTATAATGACCCTAATTTCAAGTAAGATCACATTTGAGGTACTAAAGGTTAGCACTTCAACATGAAATTTGGGGAGACACAATGCCACCCATAACAACCTCTTAGGCTGTGCTCGAGGCTCTCTCTCCTAGACTGAATGTTTGCAAGTTGACTACCTCCCCATGGCCCCATAATACACCCACCTCCACCCAAAAAAACCAGCTAAACTACCACATTACAGAGAATCTTAGCTTCAGAACTGGGATCTGAGCACGGGTCCCTGATCACAGAGCGGGCTCAGGCATCTCAGGCAACGACCCGGAGAGGATGCTCACTCTGAGACCCTACCCGGACCCCTTCCCCTTCCTGCAGCGTGCCCTCCTCTTCCTGAGGCTTCTCTCGGCCCCGGAAGGCGGAGGTGAGGCTGTGCTGTGCCTTTGGCAAAGCCTAGGCAGACTTTGATCCGTGGGAGTGGATGAATGGCCTGAAGTTCCCACAAATGCCCTCTTTGAAGGGAGGCTTTGGCTGGCTCTGCAGTGAGGTCGTGCATTTGACCCGGGAATGTAAGAAACTGCTGCGGAGATGGTCTTGCCGTGGGAACAGAAGGCTGACTGACATGGTGTTGTTGCTGGGCTCCTGGGTTTGTATTAAGTTCTCATTAATGAAGGAAGCCCACTTACCGATGAGCTTCTCTATATTTATGATGTGTTCTTTCTCAAGGGCCACTGTCCCCAAGCCTTCCAAATTGTGGCTATGAAGTGACACATGCATGCGAGGGCAGAGGACAGGTGAGAATGTACATGCATGAAACAGGAGATGTCTCCGAGAAGAGTGCGTGCATGTGTGTGTGCGCTACTTCCTGTCTTTTCACAGGATTAAAAAATTAATGTGTAAAATACTCATGACATAAAATTTATCATCATAACCAATTCTCACTGTACGGTTCAGAGACATTACGTGCATTCACACTGCTGTGCACCCCTCAGTATCACCCATCTCCACGACTCTTTTCATTCCCCAAACTGAAACTCTGTAGCCAATAAACAATAACTCCTTTTTCCAGGGTGTTTCCACTAGATTTGGTGCCTTGAGCTTGTCCAGTGTTCGGTTTATCTCTTGCTGTGTAAGAAACCACCCCGAAAGTTAGTGGCATAAAACAACATCTCCGTTGTTTTATATACACAACTTTGCAGGTTAGAGATTGGGGCAGAACATTCGGGATGGCTGTTCTCCGCTCCACAATGGCTGGGCCTCAGCCAGCGTGACTTGAACAACTGGAGATGCCTGGGAGACCCTGCTGGAGCTGTGGCACTGGGGCCTTGGTTCTGGCTGCCAGCTGGGCTCCTTGATTTTCCCCACGCTGTGTTTGCTGGGACGGGATTACCCAAGATGACATCTGCACTGACATGTCTGGTGATTGGGCTGGGACATCTAGGCCAGTGGGACTGGCTGGATGGCTCTCTCTCAATACACACCTTTCCATGTGGTTAGCTTGGGCTTCCTTACAGCATGGTGGTCTCAGGGCACAGCTGGCTCCCCCTTGAGTATTCCAAGGAGCCCAGGTAGAAACTGCAAGGGTTTTTATGACCCAGGCTTGGAATTTCACAGTGTCACTTCTCCAGCATTCTATTGGCCAACTAAGTCACCAAGGCCAGCCCAGATAAAAGGGAATAAACTTCGTCCCTCAATCAGAAGATTGACAAGGAATTTGCAGCCCTCTTTAACCTTTTAAAGTACTTCTTGCCTATCGGCCATTATCAGATACTCCTGGGTGTCTCTCCAAGCCCAACTCCATAGGGTGTGAGGATTGTTGTTAACCACAGATCTAACTATGTCATACCCCCGCCCCCACTACACACACACTCACACACACACACACACACACACACACACACACACACTCTCTCTCTCTCTCTCTCACAAACATTTAACTCTTCCAAAGGAAACCTGAGCCCTTAGCGTACATGGCTCAGTAAATTCTGCATGGCCTGGCTCCTGCTACCTTTCCACTCCTCTCCTCTCATCCCCTACGCTCTGTCCTAATTTAATTACCTGCAATTCCAGAAATCCCCTCTGTCTTCCTTCCAGGCCTTTGCAAGTGCTGCCTCTGCCACATCCTGTCTTCCCTGACGATTTTCTAGGGCGGCAACTCATTTTTTGAACAAGGCTTCTCCCCACCCCACCCCTACAAGGTGCACATCCATCTTACAGATCTTTTCACTCTCCTTTGTTCATGTGTCTGTCTCCCCCTCGCCGGGAGCCATACTGTGGCAGGTGTTCTCTTTGCCTAGGAGAGTACCTGGGAAGTGGGGTACAATTTGTGAGGGTGGGCCACATGCATGAATCAGTGAAAGCCTTGAGAACAGTGAACAATGTGGCCTAAAGTATGGCTTCATTCTGGAATACCCAAAGGGACGCATGTGGAGCATCACAGGGCTATCAGCAATAAGAAATAGCTTGAAATCCCATTTGAGCTCCTGGAATCTTGGAGCCCTGCTCCATCAAGGGTGCCCTGCCTTCCATTCATGCTGCAGAATGGTGCTAGATGATGCTTGGGGGCAAGATGTTCTATGGTGAAATATGTTTGAGAAGTCTAAGATCAAACAAGATTACTTTTCCTCTTTGACTGCAGGAGTTAAATATGTTGATGGGCATTGGAAATCTCCTTGCGGAAAGTGCAGGATGCAATGTTTCCATTGCTTATTTCACTTTGGAACTCTGGTAGGACCACTGTTCCATGGGTCCTACCAGCTTCTCATTGCTGTTCTGCTCACAACCCCTTTCACGGGGTACTACTGCCCATAGCCCCTGCTGATGAGGCAGTGGACCAAATGTCTTTGGTCCCCAGCTGTTGGCAAAGTGTGGGTCAATGACCAAGAAGCGCCAATCAGATCCTCTTTTCCATGGCAGGCGACAGCTGAAAGGTCACATGCAATCAGGGTTGGAGGAAGCCATATTGATCCATGCTCAACGTGAGTGACAATGACAGCTCTGCGACATATTCAAATGCCCCTTTATGATGAGGAAATGGAGGCTTAGAGAAGTGAATGAATTGCCCAGGGTAAAGCTGGGAGGTCAGTGGTCTCCTGGCTCTAAGTGTGGGATTCTTTCCATGACATCACTGTTCTCAGCGGGACCTGAGTCTCTCAGTTATTAAAGAAGCATGTCAACCAGGAACAGGGAGCCTACACTCGCTGAGCACCCATATGTACCAAGTTTCTTAGCAACTGTAATTGACTGATCCCTCCCGAGAACACGGGAGCTGGTGTTATTGAACTGATTTTATAGGTGAGGTGACCTAACCAAGGAAACCCACTGGGAGTAATGAGGGGAGTTAGAATCAAGCTTCATGGGCTTTCTAGATTGCTCAAATGTCTTTGCTCAGAAGGATGTGCTTAAAGAAGTTTGCTGCAGTCCATCCAGAATGTTTTGTTACCTGCAAATGGGCACACAGAAAGTGCAGCCCTCTGAAATGTGCCTTACTCCCCCTCTGGAGACCCAACCCCGCCATGGGATTTGCTACGGCATGGGCTGCTTCCAGAGAGGCCTTCTGGGGAGAAGGATCAATGGCAAAATTGGTAGATCCAGCAAGGCTTTTGCAATAAAAGCTTTTTATGCCTCTTGTTCAAAGCGTTTAAGTGCCTTTTAGATCACAGATTGAACCATCGACATTATAAAGTGGAACCTTTTAATACCAAAATACACTTCCAGAGTAAAATTCCATTATGGGAAAAAGCATTTCACAGCATCAGGCTAGATAATAATTCTCTCACATGTAATAGGATGTATGAAATGTTTGATGATAAACAGAGTTTCTCAGTATTGTAATAAGACAACTCACACTGCTGTGTGTGTGTGTGTGTGTGTGTGTTGTATACACATAACAAGTCACTTCTCATCTCTGGATACCAGTTTCTTTATCTATAAATAGTGGGAATTGGACTTGATGGGCTTTGAGGTGCTTCCTGCTGTCAGATTATATGGAAAAGCTATTTTTTTCATTCTTGAGTTTCCATTTTTTCATCCTTAAAATGAGGGCTTTTCTGTCAATCAGAAAACTTTTAGTTGCAAGTAATAACTTAAAGTGGCTTAAGAAAAAAAAAAGGAAAGAAAGAAGAAGAAAGGACTATACTGGCTCATGGCTCATGTAACGAAGTATCTCAGCAGCACAAGTGTTCGGAGTTCAGGCAAGGTTGCATCCGGATGCTCCAGCAGTGTCAGTGTCATCAGGACTTGGTTTCCCTCTGCCCCTCGACATCACAGTCAGTCAGGCTCCCCTTCATGCTGCCATCCTTTGCTCACCCTTCATTCTCACTGCTTGCCAATGCCAGCAGAAAGAGAATTTCTTTTTCCTAACATTTTCAACAAAATCCTCTGGATTGAATCTCATTGGCTCAGCTTGGATCACATGTCTATCCTCGGGCCAATCCCCATCTCCAGAAAGCAAACTGCTCTGATTGGCTAGGCCTCTGTCACATGCTCATTCCAGAGCATCAGCCCTTTCCACCTGTAAGGTAAAAGTTAGAGATGAGGGTTCCCTATTGGAATAGTGGAAAGCTGCTAATAGAGGAAGGGGGAAAAGATGTCAGGTAATCGAAACAACAGATGTCTGGGGTTTGAACTAGCTCTTGCTGGCCTTGAACTATAAATGCTTAGTGCTAGAGGTACTTTGGAGATTACGAAATCCAACCTTTTTGCTTAAAGTTGAGGACACTAAGGCTCAGAGGGGAGAAGTGACTGGCTCTGGGTCACTTGAGTCTTTAGTAATAGGCTTGCTATTAAAACTCAGGTCTCTTTGCACTCAAATCCATCCTCTTTAACTCTCCTCTCTGAACTGTGCAGTTGTGGAGGCGTCATGGGAAGGGTTGACCAGAGGGAGTCTCTTCAGAGTCGGCCTGGGCCCTTGCTATTTAAACTTGCTTCCACTGATAGCAACCCTTTAGCACAGCCAATTTAGGATATTTCATGTTGGCTGATGCCTTCCAAGTTTCCTGATGCAGTCAGGACTCTCAGGTGTATTTCTGATTATGCCACTGATTTGCTGTGAACTCCTGCTCGAGTCACTTTACCTCTCTAGGCGTCAGTTTCTCAATTTGTAAATTTACCCTTGTATCCAAGCTCCATCTTACTGCCTTTCCCCACGTGTACATCCTGGGGTTACTCATGTTCTAGAAGAAGGTGACCTAATACACTCTTCTACAATCAGGGTTTCCAGGAAGGCTTGGGTAACCTCTCTCAGGAAGTGTTTGTGTTTTAATGAATGAGTTTAGAAAATACAGTGGCTAATAATGGGAGTGGTTCAAGCAGTGCAGGATGGCCATAGACTTGGCTTTGAAGACACACCTGGGTTCAAACCTTGACTCCTCCGTGTGTGTGACCTTGAGCAGCTGATATAGCCTCTGTTTACTTCTTCAAGAGTGGAGACCTTGCAGAATGGTTAATGACACCCAGCACTGGGCTTGGGCCAGAGTGGTCTCCAACTTGGAGAGGACACATAGCAGGAGGAGCCATGCCCAGCAACGCCCGAGGGCAGGGGAAGTTGACTGTCAGGGTAGTCTCTACACTTTAACTCCATTGAAGGGAGTTATGCAGCAATATCCACCATGGCTGCTGTTGTGGGTTGCATTGTGTCTCCCAAAAAGGTATGCCCAAGTTCTAACTCTGGGTACTTGTGAACATGATCTTATTTGGAAATAAGGTCTTTGCTGATATAATTAATTTAAGGATCTTGAGATGAGATCATCCCGGATTTCAAGTGGGCCCTATGCAGTGACTAGTTTCCTTAAAAGATAAAGGAAAGGGAGATTTAAGACACTTGGGGAAGAAAGCCACGTGCAGTGGAGGCAGAAAGTGGAGTGATGCTGCCACAAGCCAAGGACCGCCAGGAGCCACCAGAACCTGGAAGAGGCGAGGAAAGATTCTCTCCTGGAGCCTTCGGAGGGAGCGCAGCTCTGCTGGCACCTTGCTTTAGGACTTCCGACCTCCAGAACTGTGCATTTCTGTTATTGTGGGTCACCAAGTGTGTGGTAATTTGTTGTAGCAGCCCCAGGAAACTAATATAGCTGCCAACCTCGCTGTATAGAAACTTTACACGTTCTGTGGCTCCAACTCAAACTGCCTTTCTGGCTACAAGAGAATTCTTATCTCTGTCTCTCTCCCTCTTGCCCCTCCCTCCATTCATTCTCAGCATGTGCCCTGTCTTTATGTTCAGTCTGATTACCCACAGAAATTTTCCCTACTGTGCTGATTAATCAAAATACTGAGTCATACATATTACACTTAGAAGTTCCTGATCGTGGTTAAAGGTAGTCGGCAACAGATATGTACAAACAAACCCAGCTACAAACCAGAGTGATTATTGGTGATTTAAATTCCTCCAGGTTCACAAAGGGGGTGAAGTCATGTGGCAGCAATGTATTTTAATGGCATTAGTAGAAAAGATATTAATACATTACACAAGCCCAGGCTTTGGTAAGTCAGCCATACCAAGCGATTCATTTATTCATTCGACAAATATTTGGTGGGTGTGGACAGTGTGCCAGGCACCGTGCGAGCTCTCTGCCCTGTGCATCTTTAGTCGGGTGCAGAAGACAAACAACGGAAGATGCAGTTACATTTGGATGTTGAATTTGGTGATGGGTGCTTTGAAGAGAGGAGGTAGGGTGCTGAGAGAGAGGCTTTAGGGTGCAGTGGTGAGGGCACGGGCTAGGGGGCCTGTCAACCTAAATAACAAAGAGAGAGAGGCTCTCTAAAAGAAAAGGTGTTTATTTGGGGATAGAGCATTGCGATGGGAATGCAAGTGCCACAGTACTCAGAGGGATGAGGACGTGCAGACAGAGATCTCTCTAAAGTGGCAGCCACGGCTAAGCAGGTGCAGTCCATGGAGAGTCAGGAGACGAGGGGAGCTTTTGACAATTTCTCCAATGTGCCAAGCCTCTTTCCTACTTCCATGCCTTTGCATGTGCCCTTCCTTCTGCCAGGAATGCCCTTCCCATGCCTGTCTGTTTGATTCACACCTACTCCTACAGAACCCCACTCCAGGATGCAGCCTTACCCAGCAGCCCCATCCCCTCCGCTGGGCCAGCCGTCTCTCCTCTTCGCTCCTTCACCTGCTCCTGCTCACCACCGTCCTAGCTACGGGGGGTTAGGAGCCCAATTAAATAACACTCATTTCCTTCCCTCTGAGTGTGGAAATACGTGGAAATATAGACACAGAATCAAACAGATGGAGCAACATGCCAGCGTTATTATAGGTAAAGTTTGACTGGAGAATATGGCTTGACCTGTGGCCAATGGGCTTCCTTAGACTTTGGCCCGGATCTAAACCCTGGGGTGACTCCCTTGAGCCTAGCCATTCACAACTAGACACAAAGAGTCTCCACCCACACCTGTGAGCCAGAGAGAGAGTGTGCTTCCAGACCTGAGTAGGATGGCAGGTTCCAGGCCTGACCCAAGCTTTCTTACACCTTGGAGGCATGGGCAGGAAGCCAGGTGAGAGAGAAAGAGAAAGAGAGAGAGAGAAAGAGAGAGAGAGAGGCGCTCAGCCTCCCCTTGTCCCCCATGCTGGGTTCTTTCTCTTAGTCTTACCAATTGGACAAGTCACTTCTCCTTACCTGGGAGCAGTGAGTGGGAGAGGGGCTGAAATTCCTCTCCAGTAGTGCAGCCCTTAGGGTGTAGAATGGGAGTTTCATTGTGAAAACGGGGGTGTGAGCAACAATCCCCCTCATTGTACAACCCCCTTGTCCTATAACTGTCCATTTGTGTCCATCTGCCCCAATACAGTGTGGCCTCTTATGGACAACAATCTCATTTTGTTCATCCTTATCCTAAGAGCCTAGCACAGTGCCTAGTAGGTGCTCAGTAAATATTTTCTCACTAGTAAGTGAATAAACTTCAGATTAAACCAGCGGAGGCACCGAAAGTCTCTGCAATATGTCCTGAATACTCTTAAAACTGCTTAACAGATTTTCAAAACACCTGAGGCTTATCTCTACGTTCAGCTAAGACCAACGACAGTCACGGGAAAGAATGATCAAGTTCCCAAATTATCCTTTGGTTTGTTTTAATTCCCAAAGACAAATGTTACCTCAGTTAAATCATGCTTTATGCCTCTAGTGCAGGCGTTAGTTTATGAAAATGTTGGCTGAGCTCAGCTCCCTGGTGTGAAATGCAAGTCCTGGGAAATTCAAACATACTTGTGAATTGCAGCCTGGGTTTCTTTCATTAGTGGTCACTAATGGTCTGCAATCAAGTCATACCTGTGAGAGAGGAAACGGCAATTGGCTTGTTTGCTTGAAGTGAGTACAATTTATCAATTAATTACATGTTCTGATTATTCGTTCTCGCTCAAGGTATTGGCCAGAGACTTTTGCGCAGAAAGAGAGAGAGAGAGAGAGAGAGAGGTGCCTACTTACCTAGTTTTAGTGGGCAGTGTGGAGTTATCATGGCTTGGGAGTCAGCTAATCTTGGGTATAAAGCCCGACTCTGTCACTAACTAGTCACAGGCACAGTTAAAGATCCCATTTCTCATCTGTTAGCCAGTGGTAATCACACCTGCCTTTTGGGCTTAATACTGAGGATCAAATAAGCCAGCATCCTCTGAAGGCCTCCCGTAATAGACGTGCAACACAGTTCTTTCCTGTCCCCCTTCACTATATTCCTAGGAATTCTGTCGATCTTTTTAACATTTTAAAGTACAGTTGCACCAACATCTCTTTCTCAGCTCATGCTTTGGCCTTACAGTAGTTGCCCTCTAACCTGAGTGACAGAAGAAGAAAGGACTCCTGGCCTGGTTCACAGACAGCCTGCTGCCAGCTGTTGGTGCGAGACAGAGATGGGGCGCTGAGCCTGCAGCCAGGCCACAGGCCTTGAGACGGGCTGGGGGGGCGGCCTGGGGGAGAGGGTGGGTGGGGATTGGTTTGGAGGCGGAGCCCCGCTGCTCTGCAGCTCTAGGTTTTGGTCACCGTGTGTATTAGTTGGCTAGGGCTGCCATAGCAAAATACCAGAGACTGGGAGGCTTAAACCAGTGGTTGACGGGAGGGGTGTGAGTCAGCCCGTAACACAAGGAATTGGTGCCCAATGGATGAAGTGTCCAGGAGACGGGCGAGACCTGCGGCTCTGAAACCCATCAAATGGGTCCCATGTGAAGTTCTGTCTCCACCACTACCTGGGATTTGGTCTTGGGGTGGGGAAGGGGCAGGATGCACACAGGGCCCTTCTCAGGGACACCTTTCTCTTCCCTGTTCCCCGCTCTTCCGGAAACAGATCCAGTGTTGGGCGGAGAGAGGTCTTCTGAAACTTCTGCCATGCTCTGGCCTTCTTCCAAGGCCTTGACCTTTGATACTCAAAAGCATACGTTTTTGAAACTCAAAAACACCTTCTCTGAATTATATTGTTTCTGCCATGAGTTTCAAAATTGTATTTTAAAATTCGAATGCTGAGAATTACCATCTTTGTTCCCTCTCCGTGGCTTTCCTCCTCCGAGGCATGGAACTGGAAGGCCCTTGTTGCCTGAACTGGGAGGAAACCACAGGGTCAGAGAAATTGGTGTTGGAGGTTAGAGGTGGACATAGCAATTCTTAAAAATAAAGGACAGTTCCTGAACTCTGGCTTCTCAAAGAGCCCGGCTCCTTGAGATTTCTGCTGCACCTGAACCGCCAGGACAGTTACTATCGTGCCAGTCACTGGACAATTTATCCTGATGGTCAGATGGCAGATTTCCGAAGATCGGGGCCACGGGCCATTCTTTGTTGTGCAATCCCATACTCCCTTTGACACAGAGGAAGAACATAACCATTGACATCATACAGCTGAGTTCAAACCCTGGCTTCACGCCTTATTAACTGTATGATTTTGGGTAAGTTTTCTAAGTTCTCTAGGACTCAAATTTCCTCACCTGTGAAATGGGCTAATAATTGTACCTACCTCACAGAACTGCCAAAAAGACTGAATGACATACTAGATATAAAATACTTAGGACCATGTGCGGCACATGGTAACTGCCAAAATATGTTAGTCATTATCACTTAAAATATTTGCTGATTAATCGATAGGGTGTGGGTTTAGCGACAGCACAGAGGTGGCAATGGTGAGGATGTGTGGAAAAAAGGAAAAACGCATTTTCCACGCAGCAACTATATTTGGTAACAAGTCTCTCCAATTCTCTTGTGATGAAAGGATTTTGTTTTGTACAGAGCCCCTTTGAGTTTCATAATAATGCTTATATATAGTGCCTTTTGTCCCAGAATCTTGGAGCAGCCCTGAAATCAAAACATGACAAGAGTTGGATGGTTGCAAAAATAAAAGCAACAATTTGCTTTTGTTTTTGAAAAAGCTCCCCTTCCTTTCCCGGTTTGCAGCTTGGCAGCTGGATATGGACATGTATGTATATTTGACCTGAGTCTGTGTCTAGCCACTGACAATACGTAGTGACAGCTGCTTGCAGCTTGGCTCTAGGAGATGGAGTGATGCGAGAGGCAGACCTCATGATGTTCAGAAGGAGAACAGTAACAAAGGGATGAGCAGGAGGAGGAGGCAACAACCCGCACTGAGTGCCTACGAGGGCCAAGAATTTTGCAGATGCTATCTCATTGAATCCCAACAGCTCCTATCATTTACTGATGAAGAGGGGGGCTCAGCAAGGTTAATAATTTGTACAAGGTCACCCAGCAATTAAGGGGCAAAAGAAGGCTTCAGACTCAGGCCTATCTCATTTACAAAACCCATGTCCTATTGCATTACCACATGGCTTCTCTCTTTCTCTAAGGAGGTGTGTCTTCGATTTCAAAAAATGTGGAGCAGGAGAAAGGAGGGAAGTCCATGCCCTTGGGAGTTTGGGAGCGTCAGACCCAGTGTGCAATGTGGGAAGTGGAATGGAAAGGAGAAATGATCTTGAGAGAAGTTCCAATGAGGCCAGCACCAGGTATTGTAGAATGTCATCAAGTCTAAGACTCCATCAAGTGTTAGATGCCCCATTATTTTATGTGCTACTAATAAAAAATAAAACCACTTCCAATTATTAATGTAATTGGCATTGATTGCAAGATATATCCTGATTTCAGAGGTATTAAAATGGGAAAAGCTTGCATCTTAGAATGGATGAGAGATTGCACTTATCAGAGCAGCTTCCCTCCTGTATTAGTCAAAGTTTAACGCAGGACCCAGTTAACCACTCTAGGTATTTTAAGCACAAAGCAATATAATACAGGGAGTGAAGCACTGAAGGGCTGGCCTACACTAGCTAGAGCACTATGAGAGTTTTAGCCAACTGTACGGTTAGAGAGAATACAGTCCACAAGACCACCCTGGCTTCTGAAACCAAGTGAAAGTTTGGTGGGGAGAAGGTCTCCAAACCACCTTCAGTCTTGATAATTTGCTAGGAGTCCCAGAACTCATTAAAAGCTGTTATACTCATGGGTATGGTTTATTACAGGGAAAGCCTACCGATTAAAATCAGCCAAGGGAAGAAGTAGAAGCTAGGAGGGTTCCAAATGCAAAGTTTGTATTGTCCTCTCCTCATGGGCTTAGGACAGTATTTCTTTCCCAGTACCAATGTGTGGAAATATACATGGACTATTGCCCTCCAGGGAAG
This sequence comes from Propithecus coquereli, assembly GCF_000956105.1. Taxonomy (NCBI): domain Eukaryota; kingdom Metazoa; phylum Chordata; class Mammalia; order Primates; family Indriidae; genus Propithecus; species Propithecus coquereli. The sequence continues at coordinate 1,273,421 of NW_012148731.1, forward strand.
CTTACCCAAGCCTTGGTGTCCAGAGTTTTTATTGAGGCTCCATCACAAAGGTTCAGCTGGTTGCCCATGTGGCTGCTATCACTCTCCAGTCCCTCTGGAGGTCGACTGATACTGCATAACCCAAAACACTCATCCTAAATCGCATCGTTGGTGTTTCTGGCATGACCAGTCACTATCCTAAGGTTATCTGGTATGGCCTGCCCCCACTCTAAATTATATTGTCAGACTATCTGGTGACTTAAGGTCTTCAGGTAAACAAAGATATTCCTGTTAGGCATGATATTTCAAGGGCTTCAAGATTACCTTCCAACTGCTGAGGACAAAGGCCAGACCTCTCTCTGGGCAAGGTCCAATTCTTTACCACACAAACTTACAACCACATTAGGAAGCTGCTACTGCCTCCAACACAGCTGCCTTCTGACGCTCGTAAAATTAGAGACAAGACACTGGATTACTGCTGCAGAAAAATCCCAAGGTCCCATGATCATGTTGCCACCTTACTTCTGCCTTCCAAATCTTCTTTGAGGAATCTAATTGGTGGGACTTTTTGCATTCACAGCCCTAAGTCCTAGGGTGTCTGGGAAACACAATTTTCAGTTTTGCCGCCTCTGTGGTAGGAAGGGACAGTAGAAGGCAGTGGAAATGGATGCTGAATGTCGATAGACACTATTGGCCACTCCTCCCGTGAAGTGGACAGAAAGCAACCTGCACGTGGCTCACATCACGTTCAGCCCAGAGAGTTTCATCAGTGCACTGTGAAACAATTCAGTCATTCTTGGAGGCCCACGCATTAAATTTTCCTACATTATTAATCTCTCAAGATTTGGGGAAGATAAAATAATAATGGAATTTTGAAAACCAGCTCAGGAGATAAAAACACATGAAATGATGAGTGTTTGGTGCACCAAATGGTAGAGTGGATAAATGTTTGGTCTTCTGAGTCAGTCAAAAACCTGGCTTAAAGTCCAACTGCATCATTTACTAGCTGTGTGACCTTAGCCAGTGACTTACCTTCCCTGAGCTTCAGTATCCTCATCTCCACAATGGGACCAAAGTTCCTAACCCTCAAAGGTTATTATGAAGATTTCTTGAAACGGTGGTTGTAAAGTATTAGCACAATTCCTGGTAAATGCTTAAAACTCAATAAATGGAAGCTGTCATCATCAACGTCACCACCACCGTCACCATCACTGAGTTCATTATTACAGGGAGGAAGAAAAGGAGGAAACATTTCTTAGGCCTTTTCATATACTTCTGACCTCAGAATAATCTAGAATCATCCATTATTGTGTCATAACATCTAAAAGAACCTGTCTCTCCTATTGTGGGAGTCACTAGATTAGTTCAGCAGAGTAACTGGGGCTAATGCTGCCTTGTCTCTGAAGCCTGGCAGGACAACTTGCTCTTCTTCCTGCATTCTCACTGCGTGGAGTGTATGTGCCTCCAGTTAGCTCTTACCTCATTGTATTTTCCAACTTCAGCAGCTGCGATGGATATCAGGACAGATTTGGAGTCGGACAGCTCTATTGGTAATTAGCAAGTCAGTTCATTTCTCTGGGGCTTTGTCTCTTCCTCTGGACACCGGGGTCATATCCCCCACCTCACAGGGCCATGTGAAATAGTTTTCCCAGCACATATTAAGTTCTCATAAAAATCGTAGTTACTAGAATTTGTGGAGATGCCTGTCTGTCCCACTGGATTATAAATGTGTTAGGGACACTGTGCCTGGCACATGGTAGAGGATCAAAAGATGCTAAAAGGGAAATATTAGTAAGAGGTCTAGGCACTTGGGATGAAACAGAGCATCAAAAGGGCATGGGGAGTACAGACCTGGGGCAGGGCACTCAGAAGACCCCTGATCACATCTGCTCCTGTCTGTCCTCCTGTTTCCTTCCTCCCAGGAGGTGCTACTTCCTGAGGTTGTTGTTAGGCCGCTTACACTGAGTAATAACACCCTGGCGGCTTTGTTCCAGAGAGATCAAAGCCCTTCTCAGATGCAACTTCATGTGACTCCCACCAGCCTGAGATGCAGAGAGGTTGTTGGGCCAGGAAGGCTGTTCCCATTCTGCAGATGAAAACAACAAGAACAAGGGCTCATGGACTGACTCATGCAAAACCAGTGCCTACTGGGCAGCCTGCCAGGGCGCTGTTGCTGCCTAGTGACTATCATGTCTGTTTGAACTTCACAGATTGAGTCCAGCCACAGTGGAGCCAATGCCACCCTCCTCACACTCCCTCAAAGTGCCCTGGACTGTTTTCACTTCTCCTTGCCTTTGTGCTGGGGCTCCCAGACATAAAAAAGAGACCTCTGGGGCCCAGCTATTGGTAAACCAATACAGATCCTGTATATAAATTTTTAGTTGGTCTGCCCTTGCTGCTGGGCAGCTGAAACATTTTTATTCACTGAGCTAAACCTTCTCCAGGGTCACTCTGCTTTATCCTTTTGGCCCCTTAACCAGGGATACCAGTACTTCGCTGTGACAACATCATTTCGTACAAGTCTCTGCCACTGTGCTGAAATTATTTCTTTGTAAGAACTGTCCTTATGTACTGAGGCTATGCATAAGGGGGCAGTAAAAAGAACATTTAGAAGTAGATTTGGGAGGCTGGGCATGGTGGCACACCAGCAATCCTAGCACTTTGGGAAGCTGAGACAGGATTGCTCGAGGCCAGGAGTTGGAGACCAGCCTGAGCAACACAGTAAGACTCTGTCTTTACCAAAAATAGTAAAATTAGCCAGGTGTCATGGCAGGTGCCTGTAGTCCCAGCTACTCGGCAGGCTGAGACAGGAGGAGAGCTTGAGTTCGGGAGTTTGAGGTTGCTGTGAGCTATGATGACGCCACTGCACTCCAGCCTGGGCAATGGAATGAGACCCTGTTTCAAAAAAAAAAAGAAAGAAAGAGAGAAAGAAAAGAAAAAAGAAAAAAAAAGTGGATTCAAGGACCTAGAGTCATTTGAATTCTTTGAGATATTTTTTTTGCCTCTAAGAATTGGGGAGATAATGTATGTGAAACAGCACAGTGCCTAACAAATAGTAGGGCCCCTTTAAACACTAGTTAAACTAGAATCCCTGAAGTTTAACCCAATCACTGGCTCACAGTGTTTGGTAAATGTTTGGACTGTACAGGTATTTTTGAATAAATGGCAGAATTATTTTCATGAACCTTTTCTCCCTAGTCCAATTCTTAATTTCTAAAGCCCAGCAATAGCAAGTCTAGCTAACATTCTGCACACCCCTGATCCTGATACCTAGCGATTAACGCATGCAAATTCGTCAAGGGTCTCCTATGTTCCAGAGCTGTAGCCCCACCTACAGCATTTCAGACATGTGATCTTTGCAACGGCAACTTAGACTGGGGTCCTGCTGTGCTCGGCACTGGTGGGACATCTCAGCATGTGTGGGTGGTGTTGGAGGTGTTGGCAACTGCCTTGGAACATAGCTGCATTTAAGTAGCATTTTACAGTAAGTCACCCTACTGAGGGTGCCAGGGCCATGAGCTCCAGAATAAATACATCCCATTCTCACCCTGGAATATGCCGTGCACTGTTGCTGATTTAATTGTGCTTTAAGGTCAGCCAATTGTCAACCCAGTGTGGAAGCAGGGACATTTCTTCCGCATGTCTGTGGTGAGGTTAGGGAACATGGTCACACTGTGACAGATAGTCCTGTTCCAAGTCTCCTGAGCGCATGCTCGTGTGTGTGGGTGCGTGTGAGTGTGCAGAATGTCTTCCTCTCAGTGGATTCTGGCCACAGAGTCTTGCTGGGAGATTCCACACCTATGAGATGTGTGAATCTTGAGACCTCTTTGCCAACAAATATTCATTGAGTGCTTACCTTAGGCACGTGTTTCCATCATGGTCTCGACAGGAAGCAGATGACACATTTGAAACAAGATCATTTGAGGAGGGTTTACTTGCAACAGGACTATTTACAAAGGTGTGGGGGTGGGACCACGCAGGTTGGAGCAGTAACTTGGGGCTCAGCAGCAGCCATGGTGTTATCACTTCCAGACCGAGGAACAAAGGGAATGACTGTTATTGCAAACTGGTGGGTGGACCAGGGAGCAGTGACCTTCAGCTGAGGGCCCAGCCAACTGGAGGTGACCTTGCCAGCAAGGATCCAGGGGAAAACCTACCTTAACCAACGTTTCTCTTTCCTTCCAGTACTCTATGGGGTTCCCTACAGAAGCCAGGGAGCACAGGGACTTTGAAGTGGTTTGTAGCCTTCAACTTCCTGGGGCAGAGGGCAGGCTGGGGAAGTATCTGGGGCAGTGAGGCTATCTGGAGGAGCACATGTAAGACATCAGGCACTACACTGCACTGTCCCATGAACCTAACTCCCCCCGCCCCCTGTTTTGTGGGGACCTAAGCTTATACAATTTTGCAAGATCTACTTTAAGAAAATCGTACAAAAATATCTTATTTTGGAAGATGAAACGAAAAAGCTTTATAAACATATTGTCAAGGCCCTTTTCAGGGCTTTGGAAGGGACCTAGGCAAGTGAGGTCCTGATGCTTACACTTCGTTGGCTTCATTGTTCATCTCCCTCTGCCTACGGCTTTGGTGCTTTTGACCTAGAACACTGTCCCAGTCTGCAATAAGCTTACAGTGTCATAGGTGATGAAGACTTAGACAACAGGTTATAAACACAAAGCAAACTGTGGTATAAGAGAATTACAGATGATATACTACAGAGGGTTAGGTAGACATTAAAATAGGCTTTGAAAGTGTGAACTAAAATAAAATTCTAAGCCCTCCCAGCTGACTGAATGGACCCCCTATTGGCCAAGGGGATCCTGCCCCAAACCAAACCAAACCAAACCTCAAAGCTGAGTTTCAGCCATGAGGAGAAGGACGGTCAGACATGCCTAGTTATACCCTGTCTCTCTTGGGGTTACTCTTTGTAACTGTAAGATACAAAATTATTAACAAACCTAAGGCCATGTAAGGCAAAAGTTAAACCACACCTGCAGGTCATCAATTTACTTAACAGATCACTTGAGTCTTGGTAAATGTCTGGTGGCTTGTTTCTGATTAACATACTTCTTTATCTTAAAACTTTCCAAGCCTTTAGACATACCTTCCTTTCTTTAACCAACTGCAAACCAAAGAATCTTTAAACCCACCCATAACCTGTGATTTGAAATGTCCTGCCTTTTGGGGCCAAACCAATGTATGCCTTCCATGTATTGATTTATGACTTTATGTGTAATTCCTGTCTCCCTAAAATATATAAAACCAAATCGTAACCCGACCATGGCGAGACCACTTGCTCAAGCCTTCTTAGGTGTGGCTCTCTGGGCCATGGTCACACATACTTGGCTCATAATGAGCCTCTTTAAATTATTTTACGGAGTTTGGATTCTTTTCCATTTACAAAAGACAGGTGGGATTTAGACACATGTCAATACGAAATAATGCTAATATTATCTACTATTTATTGAGCACTAAGTGCAAAGTACTATCTATATGAGATAGGGAACTGCCAGGTACTGCTTTGGGCATCGCAGCAGTCATTGCCTCAGGCATTGCTTTGGGCATTGCTACCCTGCCTGAGTCAGGAAGTCTCAAAACAAAGTCTCAAATTACCCTGACCAAAACAGGATGGAGGCAGGGCAAGTTCCAACCGGTTAGAACCAAGATGGTGAAACACCACCCCTTCCAGGAATATTCCTCCTCTTGTTTAGCCTGTAATTTTCTGTGTAATATAGATGATCTCATTTTATCCTGACAAAAACAGGAAACTGAGACTCTTAAAGGTTAAGTAACGTCCCTTAGGTTGCAAAGCTATAAAGTGGAAGAGTTAGGATTTGAACTGCGGTCAAATCGGAGCCAGGCCATAGCCTACCGAACCAGACTGCAGGGGGAGAGCACCCTAGGATGGTGCGCAAGAGTGTGAGAAAAGGCAAGTTCAGGCATGCAGGAGAGACAGCCAGTGGGAACACAGCACGTCTTTTATATCCAGCCCTTTGTCAACACATTTAGTAAATCAAGCTACTCCGAACACGGGCAATATGTATTTTGGTCCCTAGGGCATTGATGGGTACAGTACTGTATTTGATCAGAAGCGCGGGAGCAGAGGCTGTAAACCACATTTCCCAGAAGCCCTGGGGGCAGGACTGTGTCCTCATTTGGCCTAAAAGACTCCATTTCCCAGGAAGCCGCGGGCGCACGGGACCACAGCTCCCGGCATTCCCGGAAGGCGGTGGGGCAGGCGCGGGCTCCGCCTCGCCCCTACGTGCTCCCGCGCGCCACGCCTCCCCGCATCGCCTCGAGCCAATGGGGAGGCTCCGTACTGCCGGGTGTGAAGGGGCCGGCGCCGCTGCCGAGTTGCGAGTCGGCGAAAGCGGCGGGAAGTTCGTACTGGGCGGAAGGCGTCTGGCCTGCGGCTCAGGGTAGGGACGCCGCCGGAGAGCTCGCGCGCAGAGCCGGGGGCGCGGAGGCGGGCGGCCGGGGCCGGCGCTGGGCCTCCGGACGGCCGGTGCCCGGGGGCGACCTGCGGGCGCGGGGCTGCGGGAGGCGCCGCCGGACTCGACCGCTCTCCGAGGCCGCGATCCGCCGCGTCGCCTCAGCCTGTGTCGGTGCCCGCCTCTTCCCGGTCTCCCCCAAGCCCCGCCGGGGCCCCAGGCCGCCCCCCCAAGTTACTTCCGTGTTCTGGTGGGCACCGTAGCGCGCTCAGGCTTGCATCGCCTCCTCAGTGCTCGGGGCCTCGCCCGAGGAACCCGGTCTGTGTGTCAGCCTGGAGCTGAGGGCGAACAGGACAGACGAGGCCCTTCTGTCGCCACGGAGCTCATATTCTGGAAGGGAAACACAATATACGCAAATAGCGTACTTTGCGGATACCGAAAACCTTTCCTAAAACGGGGACAGGCGACGGTGGCCAGAGTAGTGGGGGTTAGGTTCGGTGGTCGGGGAGGGCATCTCAGAGGAGGCTTAAGATCTGAGCGGGGAGAAGGCGCCTGCCCCCGCTGAGGGGGAGCAGTCCTGGCCGGGGGACCCTGAGGGCGCCCCTTTATTTTATTTACCTGTCATGTCGCCGTCAGGCCCCTAGAACTTGTACTTTCGGGCATGGTTCAAGGCGATAGAGTCGCGGTCGGTTTTTACGAGGGATTTTCGTACTCCTCTGGACAGTTCCTCTGTTCTCTCCCCAGCTGACAGGGTGGCATCCTTGACTGATGCAACTGCATTCAAGGGCAACACAGATTTTCCTGCTGCCGAAATAGTTTTTGGTTCTGGTCTCAAAAGTCTTAGGAGATTTAGTTAAATTTGACAAACAGCACCAGAATCGCTGAGAGATAAGAGAGAGATAGAGACTGGGTTCCTGTGGAGGCCACCCCCTTTTCTAAGGTCTTTTCTTTCAAGTCACTCGTTTTTGTTTTTCTTTGTCTTTGTATAGTCTCTTCCTCCCCCACCCCCGTCTCTCTTTCCTGGATCAACTTGGAAATAATCAGTTTTGGTCTTAGGAGGGTGGTGGTTTTAGGGAACTGTCGAAGAACCTAATTATTATTATTATTTACTTGAATTGCCCATCTGTTGAGTCCGAAATTCAAAAGAGTTAAAAAAAATGTAGGGCAGCGTTTATTTTCAAGAGTTCAGAAGAAGACACCTTTCTTTTTATGACATGCTGAGCATGATACTTTGGGGGAGAATTTAATCTACAATTTTAAAGTAATTTTGGAAGGAAGCACGGGTTCTTTATATAGTCATTTTGTGCGGGTTATATTTGTGTTGTTCAACGTGGCATGTAGTAATTGGAATTAAATTTCTGGGTAGGTAAGATGATGTTCATCTGCTACCTATAGAAGGGAATGTAACTCAAGTAGTGACTTAATAATAGCTTGCTCTGTTGATGCTACCACAGATGGTATTCTCTGTGCGTCTCAACATTGCTGATCGGATTCTGTGTTAATACAGTAACACAACTTGAATTTAATAACAATAAACTTGTGTTAGGCATTACTGTCAATTTAGTACGGGTATCCAGTACAAATATCAGTTTTATAGTGCAGTGGCTTCTTGTTATGCTCAGTGCTGCAAAAATTATGAGAAGATATTTGTTAAACAAATGAGATAATGGAGTAATGTGTTAAGCATAGAGGCTGGCATATAGTAAGTTAGTAAGTGCCCAGGAAATGGTTATATGGAAAGCTTATGCTAAGTTTTATTCCAGTATGCAAGTGTGTATTTTAAAAATAACAGTAATGCATTCAAAATGTTGACAGACCCTAAAATTAAATTTCTTAAGGAAATAGGCCAGGTTTTTTAAAAATTTGAGAACTAATGTGAAGTAATAATAAATATATAAGTGAATGTCCCAGATGTCTAGAAGAGAAAAAACAAGATTTTAATTTTGACAACTATATTTTTCTTCCTTAAAAGTATCCTTAATGAAATATGTACACGAATAGGATTTTGATTTGAAAAATAAAACTTTAAAAAATATTTTTGATTTGAAAAATAAAACTTATTTGGAAATGAAACAAAGCTTTCAAATTTACCTTATATCAAATGAAGGATGACTCCTGAATTTATGCAAATGTGCAAATGCTCATATCTCCATATATCAGGCAGTGAGCCTAATGGGAATTAAATGCTGCCTCTTTGTGTGTGTGAGGCTTTCATGAAAATTGGTCTTGATGGGTTCTGAGAATGGATCGGTAACTGAATAGGACTGAAAAATATTTTTCAGACTGGTAGGATATTTTACATGCTTGCTAGGGTTATTTTTTGGATGGACTTATTTATTCACCAGAGATCATGTGTCTCCTATTTGCCAGGAATTGTGCTAGGTGCAAAGTCTGTTTTTGCTATTGTAGTGTTTCCTTGAAGCAAGTTTTCTTTGTTTTAAATTAATGTAGGTCATTTTTTTTTTTTTTTTTGACTTTTTGACCATCCAGCACACAAAAAGTCAATAAATGCCTAGGGCACATTTGAAAAACTGCACTATTAATGATAAAATGTAGAAAAATTTTAATAAAGATGCAAGATTAATTTAAAGAGGTGATAGAATCTTGACAAAACATTAAGCTAGATGCTATACCCAAGATGTGTTTGTACTCTGGTATATGTTTGGCTCTTTTGACCAAAATTCCTGTGAGTATGTTCCTACTTGCCATTATAAAGAAGAAAAGAGTGCCGTGCCCTTTAATTCCCCCCCCCATGATATTTAGGCACCCAGCATTCTGAAGTTGTTTTGATGTAATGTCATGTACTTTCCCAATTACTCCTACTCCTGCTCCATCTCTCCCAATGTTGTTTTAAATCATTGCTTTCAAATTCAAGCACATCCTACTACTCTTGTTCTGGATGACATATGGGCATTACTTTAAAATAGAAAAGTGCTCTAGACAGTCGAGAGAGGTATGAAGTGTGCCCTTCTCCCCGTATTAGGAGTTACATTTTTAATATTCATCAGTAAATACTAATGACAAGAAACTACTTTTACTGACATTCTTCAACAAATTTATGAAGAATTTTATTAGCTACAGTATCTTTGTCAGCTTGGCAAAATATATTTGTGAATCATATTATTTATTTAGTCATTTAGGTAAATACATGGATTTTGATGATTCTTTGCAATAACTCCTATCTCTCTATGATAGGTTCCCATAGGATGGGAACCAGCACTCTAGGATTTGAAAATTAAGGCATATACTGTTCAGACTGGCAAATATTTAAGATGAATATTAAATATATGTGCATACTAAAATGTTTACCAATAAGTTATATGCACTAAGTGGGAAGATATACTAGATGGAAGTCATATTGAATTGCAAGGTAATTTGTTTGAGATTTGGGAACATTCTGTCATACTTTTTAAGCAAATATCATGCTGATCATGGATACATGTTTCTGAATAGAGCTCATTTTCAGGTACAATATCGTCTGCAAAGGACTAAAAATGAGGTACATTTTCAGGTACAGTTGGTCTGCAAAGGACTAAAAATGAGACCGGCAAGTCATTAGGAACAAGGCAGTAAGTAGCATTCCACTCTTTCTGAGATCTTATAATTTTTTTCTGTGCATTTATTTTTTTCTTTGTGAACTGGCTGTCTAGCTGTTGCTTGCATGTTGGCAGATATGTCTGCTCTAGACTTAAGCTACTTCTTTTAAGAACCCAGAAGAGACTGCATTATCTAATTGTCAATTATATCTAAATTTTTTTTTTTTTTTTTTTGAGACAGAGTCTCACTCTTTTGCCCGGGCTAGAGTGAGTGCCGTGGCGTCAGCCTAGCTCACAGCAACCTCAAACTCCTGGGCTCAAGCAATCCTTCTGCCTCAGCCTCCCGAGTAGCTGGGACTACAGGCATGCGCCACCATGCCCGGCTAATTTTTTCTATATATTTTTAGTTGTCCGATTAATTTCTTTCTATTTTTAGTAGAGACGGGGTCTTGCTCTTGCTCAGGCTGATTTCGAACTCCTGAGCTCAAACAATCCGCCCGCCTCGGCCTCCCAGAGAGCTAGGATTACAGGCGTGAGCCACTGCGCTCAGCCCTAAAATTTCAAAAAAGTAAACCATGAAGTTAGACATATAGCTAATTACAGCTTTATTTCAGGTTATTTGATTTTCTCAAATTGTTTTACCAAGTAACAGCTAAACAAATGTCATCATTTGATGGTACTATGTATTAATGCATTGTAATTGTAATTCACAGTACTCACTGTTAGAAAGTGCTTTATACCTTAAGCCTTTATAGACTTGAAGATGCAGGAACAGATTTTACTCTTTCTACTGTAGGCTTCAAAATTGCCTTTTTCGCTTCTTATGGCAGTTTACTATATAATATGGCAACAGCTATCAACATACAAATTATATGTAAGTTTAGTTGCGCCTTGAACAAATTGGGGATTAGGAGCACTGACTCCGCACGCAGTGGACAATGGGAGTGTAACTTTTGACTTCCCAAAAGCTTAACTATTAATGGCCTACCATTGATTGGAAGCTTTACTGGTAACATAAAAAGTTAACACATGCTTTGTATGTTATATGTATTATATACTGTGTTCTTAAACTAGAGAAAAGAAAAATGTTATTAAGAAAATCATGAGGAAGAGAAAATATATTTACTATTCATTAAGTGAAAGTGGATCATCGTAAAGGTCTTTATCCTGGTCATCTTCACATTGAGTAGGCTGAAGAAGAGGAGGAAGAGCAAGGGTTGGTCTTACTGCCTTAGAGGTGGCAGAGACAGAAGAAAATTTGCATATAGGTAGATCCTTGTAGTTCAAACCCGGATTGTTCAAGGGTCACCTGTAAATTCTTTGTTAGAGGTGATGGAAAAAAAAGCAGTCTCTTATTCGGGAATTAGGAGAAAGAAGTTTTAAAATTCATCTTAAAAAAACTTAAGTTTAGGTTATAACATTTAAGAGGTTTAACCTTGTTGGTTTTTAAGATTTGTAGAAAATAGTTTAGAAATTGTGACTTTAAAATTTATATTGCCTCTTATATGTTGCTGGTGGGAATGTAAAATGGTGAAACCACTCTGGAAATCAGTTTGGCAGTTTCTCAAGAAGTTAACATGCACTTGACATACAACCCAGGAGTTGGCATCCTGGGCATTTATCCTGGAGAAATAAAAACTTACATTCACACAAAAACCCGTACATGAATGCTCATAGCAACTTAATTAATAAGAGCCAAAACCCAGAAACAATCTACATCTCTTTCAGTGGGTGAATGGTTAAATAAAACGTGGGACAGTCATAGAAGGGAACACCACCATTAACAAAAAGAAACAAACTATTAGTGTATGCAGCAATGTGGATGGAGTTTAAGGGCATTGTACTGAATGAAAAAAGTCAATCTCAAAAGGTTATGTGATTGTGTGGTTCCATTTATATAGCATTCTCTAATTGACAAAATTATAGAAATGGAGAATAGACCAGTTTTGCTGGGGTTAGGGCTGAGGGATGGATGATAGGACAGTTCCGTGTCCTGATTATGGTGATGGTTACATGAATCTGTATACATATAATGTCATAGAATTATATAAACACACAAAAGGATGTAAAAAATGAAATTTTAGTAAGTTTAATTACTAATAATGTATCAGTGTTGGTAATTGTACTCTGCTTGTCCATTGTATGGCTGTCCCACATTTTGTTTATTCATCCATGGAAGGAAATGTGGGTTATTTCTGGTTTTTGGTGATTACAAATAAAGCTGCTGTGAACAGTCCTGTACGGGTTTTTGTGTGAATATAAATTTTCATTTTTCTAGTATAAATGCCCAAGAGTTCAACTGTTGGGTTGTATGATAAGTGTATGTTTAACTTAAGAAACTGCCAAACTTTTCCAGCATAACTGCAACATTTTACAATCTTATCATCACTGCAGTAGTCTCCCCATATCCTCAGTTTTGCTTTCTGCAGTTTCAGTTACCCTGGTCAACCATGGTCTGAAAATAGTAAATGGAAAATTCCAGAAATAATTCATAAGTTTGAAATTACACACCATTCTGAGTAGCATGATGAAATCTTGTGCTGACTCACTGTCCCAGGTAGGATTGAATCATTCCTTTGTCCAGTATATTCACACTCTATGTACTACCTGCCAGTTAGTCACTTAGTAGCCCTAGATTATCAGTTTGCCCAATATTGCAATGCTTGTGTTGAAGTCACCCTTATTTTACTTAATGGCCCCAAAGCACAAGAGTAGTGATGCTGGCATATTGTTATAATTATTCTATTTTATTTTTAGTTATTGTTAATCTCTTACTTTGCTTAATATGTAAATCAAACTTTATCATAAATATGTATGTATAGGAAAAAACACAGTATATATAGGGTTCAGTGCTATCCTCGGTTTCAGGCATCCACTGGGGGTTTTGGAACGTATCTCCCACAGGTAAGGGGGGACTATGCTATGTGAGAGATCTAGTTTCTCCACATCCTCATCACCATTTGATATTGGTGATTTTTCTGTGTGTAGTGGTATCTCATCATGGCTTTAATTTGCATTTCCCTAATGGCTAGTCTTTTCATGTGCTTGTTTGCCATTCATATCTGTGGTGACTTGTCTTTTCAAGTTTTTTGCTCGTTTTGTGATTGTTTTCTTATTGTTGAATTTAGAGTGTTCTTTGTAAGTTCTGGATACAAATTCTTTGCCAAATATATGATTTGTAAATGTATTCTCTCTGTCTCTGACTGGTCTTTTCATTCTCTTACAGTTTCTTTTGCAGCACAAAAATTTTTAATTTTGATGAAGTCCAACTTCTTTATGTATGGATTGTGTTTTTGGTGTCATGCACATCTGAGAACTCTCTGCCTAACTCAAGGTCAGGAGGATGTTTTTTTACTTAAATCTTACATTTAGATCTGTGATCCATTTTGGGTTCATTTTTTTGCACACTATGTGAGATTTATATCTTGGCTCTTTTTTCTTTTCGTTTTGTCTGTGGATGTCCCGTTGCTCCAAAACCATTGTTGAAAAGACTACTCTTTCACCATTGAATAGTTTTTTTTTTTTAACCTTTATCAAAAATCAGTTGGCCATATACTGTAAACTGAGTACCAAAACAAAGACAGAAGGAAATGAGCAATTAAGTACAGATTTATGAAGGTATGACATGACTTGAGTCTTAAAAAAACGTGAAAACATTTTAGAGAATAGCACGAGCAATGCTATGTCCTAGAGAAAATAAGAACTGGCTGGTTTGGGAGTCACACAAGTGAAGGCGTGGAAGGAGGTAAGGAAGGACAATTGGTTCATAAGTTATGAACTGCTGGCGAGATTCAAGAGTTTATAAGTAATTTCATTGGTTACTAGGAAGGTACTATATGTTCTTGAGCAGGAAAATGATATGACGGTAATGGTATTTAAGAGAATTGTTTAGGGCCATGTGTGGCAGTGATATGTTGGTAGGAAGAACAGAATATAATCATGACCCTTGACTTACTGCTTTGTGTTACAAATATCTATCAGAAAGCTAAAAAAGTGGTGGTACTTCAGAATGTTACAAGTTCCTAGTATTTTATAGAAGTGTAACGGTAGTTTCAAGCTTTTACCACTGTCCTCAGTGATGAATACTGAGAATTCTGCTGGACTTTCAAAGTCATTCAGATTCATGCTGCTTTTATTGGGTAGTTCATGTGGGAAGAGAGTAGTTTCTGTTGGCTCATTGTTGATATGGGTGACATTTCTTATCAGGCCTGAGAAAGGTCCAAGAGTTGAGCAACTGAAATAATAAGACAAAGAGTTGATAAGTTGATCCAATGAGGAAAAGTTTATGGAATCAGATTTATTTATCATGGCAAAGAGGAGACTCAGGGGTTATTTAATCAGTATGTCCTGATACTTGCATATGAAGAACTATACACAGAATGATGGTGACCAGCTGTTCTTCAAAATCATTGAATACTGAATAAGAACAAATGACTTAAACTGTAGCATTAGGGTTTTGGTTTTAGGGAAGAATTTCCAGACAGTAAAGACAGTGGATACTTCATGCCAGTAATCTAGAAGATATTTAAGGATAGAATAGAAACCTAGATGTAGTGTAGGAACATTTTGCTTATGGTTAGGGGATGTGACAACTAACAGATCTATGGTTCTGCCCAAGTCCTAATTTTTAAATTCATGACTGAAAATACTCAGGTTCTGTTTTCTTAGCACCCACTTCAGTTCTTGGTTTCTTTCTCCATACAAGTTATAGTTGTTTTCCCTCTTCATCTGTAGGAGTCTCATTTGGTTTCTGCTTTCCTTTGTGCATTTAAAAAATTAATCTTTGATATAGATTAGACTTCTGTCATTTTTCAAATAACCAGCCAACAAATAGAACCTATATAGTGTAAGACAAACTATTAGAAATCAGTGCATTCCTGCTCTTTTATTTAGAACATAAAAAAGCATATCATCCCATTTTTTTTAAATCAGTGATTGCTTGTTGAGCCAAGGATATCATTGCATAAGAGGTTACCATGATACGTATTAATGAAAGATTGGCAGTGTGAAAAGCTTTTGTGCAACAACTTACTTGTCTTCGAAGTACTTTTTATGTTTAACTTCCTTAGTCTAATTATTTTCTACTAGTCTAGATCGTTTTTCTACTTAAATGTTGAGATTGACCAAGAATATTTCACTTGCAATTGCAGCCCTTCAGTATTATCACAGAATTTTTTTTTTTTTTTCTGCAGAAGAGCAAGCTCTTATAGTGCTATGCAAGCTGCCCATTTAAAACTATCATTGCTTGGCACCTATGCCCTAGTGACAGTTTGACCAACATGTGAGCAGGCACACTGCCATCCTGACAGATGGGCCTGAGTGTAGGCAGCCAAGAAACCATGTATCTGCATCTAGTGTATTTGTTAAGGGCAGGATTCCCAGTCGGGGATGTTCAAACGTCTGTCCATCCTGAGCTTTCACGCCTATGGATAAAGGGATGTCATCATTAATCCCAGCTTCTGACTGAGATTCCATGGCTATATAAGAGCTTCTTGGCTCTTACAGAAGTAGGCAATTGGGGACAATCGGGATAATTGTTCTCTCCTTCATCACAGGACTACTTCAAATAATCCTTTCCTCTTTCTCCTAGCCAGCTAAGTTTGCAGTGAGGACAAACCTGTTCAGACATTGTCCTGATACTTCTGGAATATATGTTTCTTCATTTGTTTTCCAGAGTACAAAAGCTTTGAAAAATCATTTAACATTTATTCATTGGACAGTGATGTATATAATTGGAGTCCAGTACATCTGAGTTCAAATATTGACTATACGACATTAGAGCAATCCAACTGAGCATCAAATCAAGGTAAAATAATACCTATTTCATAGGGTTGTTGTGAGAATTAACTAAAATGTGTACATGAATCACTCAGTGTGATGTCTGGCCCACAGTAAGTCTTCAATAAATGTTTGTCATCATCACCATCACCATCACTTTGACATACCTGAAGATATTTTTCTCTGGAGAATTATCTGAAACAAAATATTTTTCAACTCATTTCCCACCATTCTTGAAAATCATTTATTGGACATCATCATATGGTCTGGCCTATAAGGGAATGCCTGCAATAACAGGGAACTCACTACCTCTAGGGCAGAATTTCTCAACCATGGGACTATTGACATTTTAGATGTCTTTCTTTGTTGCTTGCTTCATTATTGGATGTTTAGCAGCATCCCTGCCCAGGAGAACAAAATCATCTCTGGTTTAGAGACAGCCTGTCCTGTTTTATTAAAGTTTTGACTGCTACTAAGTTGTTTCTTATATTGACTGGAAGTCTTCTTTCTTATTCCTTCTACTCAACTCTTTTGGAGACATGTAGAACAAGCTGAATCTGTCTTCCACATAACATCCTTTCAACTATGTGAAGACAGTCATCAAGTCATCTCAGTCTTTTTGACTGGAAACATCTCCAGTTCATTAGTTGTTTCTTATATGGCATGGTTTCATGTCAGTTCACCACATTTGTGGCTTTCCTTTTTTTTTTTTTTAAAAAAAAAAAATCCCATTTTTAAACCGTAGTGCTTAGCTTTGAATACAATACTCTAGGTATGGTTTGGTAAGTAAGAAATAGAATTGCATCTCCTGTTCTAGGCATAGCACTTTTCTTCTGTTAGTATAGGGAAGAATATTACCTTCTTCTACATACTGTACTTTTATTAATATCAGCTATATCCTGTTGATGACCACATCATACATTGAGCTCAGAGTTGAATTAAACCCCTAGATCTGTCTAAGCCATATCTTTTCATCGTGTTCTTAGGCATTAGTCTTGGGGTTCAACCATGGGAGCTTATGTTTATCCCATTAAATTTCTCTTTATTGAATTTAGCTAACTGGAACTTTTAAAGATATTTTGAATTGCTAATTCTTGGTCTAGTTGGAAGTTTCTAGCTTAAAAGAACAAGTATGTGATGATGCTATCAACTGAGGTTGGAAATACAAGAGAAAGAAGTATGTGTGTACACGATTGAAAAGATGATTGAGGATGGAAGCCTGGCTAATCCCAGTATTAAGAGGCAGCTGCGCAGAAAGGAAGCAACAAAAGAGGCCAAGAAAATGTCGTAAAAGAGGCAGGCTGGTAATGAGAGGAGTGTCTTGTAAGCTAGAGTGACTGTTAAGTACTATGGTACATACCTAAACACAAAGTGTGAACAGGACATAATTGCTGCTTTGCACTCCTGTTTTTATTTGCCCCATGGTTTAACTGTTCAGTTAACGGTACTACCTAGTCAATCATGCCTGAAGACTTGGAAGTCATTCTTCATTTCTCCTTCACACTCTTGCATCTATTGGGTTACCAAGTTCTACTGAGTAAAAATTTTTTTTAAGTATACCAAAAAAGTACACAAATCTTAAGCATCAAACTCAATGATTTTTTTTTTTTCAAAGTAAACACACCATAATAACCACCACCCAGATCAAGACATTCACTATTCTAGCACTGCAGAAGTCTCTGTTGTGCCCGTTTCCAGTGATTACTCCCACCGAAAGTAACCACTGTTCTAACTATAGATTAGTTTTGCCTGGTTTTGAATGCCAAGGTAAACGGAATAGTACCTTACATACTCTTTTTTTGCCAGACTTTTTTTTTTACTCAGTGTTGTGTCTGTGATTCATTCATGTTGCATGTAGTTTATTTTTTTAAATAGCTCTGTAGTTCTAGTTGTCTATTTCTGCGTCATATACTAGTTTTGGTTGTTGATTACTGCGTAACAAATTAGTGTTATTGATTACACCACTGTAAACTTAGGTGTAAAACAACCACCATTTTATTATGCTCAACGGACTCTGTGGGTTAGGAATTTGGTGGGGATGGCTCGTCACTGCTCTGCAGTGGTTGCGGTCTAGAGTCATTTAAAGGGTCCTTTGCTCACATGTGTATGGTACCTTGGCTTGGATGTCTTGAAGACCAGGATGATCTGGTACTATTGAGCAGAGAACCTACACATTGGGGAGGGTTCACGAGGCCTGGGCTTTTCACAGCATGTTGACTGAGTTTCCAGAAGAAGCCTCCTGAGAGTGACTTATCCTCAGAAGTCATATAGTATCACTTCCACCATACTGTATTGGTTAACATAGACAAAAGCCTTCCTGGATTCAAGGGAAGGGAATATAGAACTCATGTCTTTATGTGTGTCAAAGAATTTGTGGCCATTTTTTAAAGCCACCATAAATTATATACCAAAATTATCCATTCTATTGTAGATGCATATTTAAATACTTTCTACTTTGGGGTAATTATGAATAATGCTACTAATCATTGTTATTCATATCTTTTGCTATACATATATATTCATTTTAGTTGTGTATAAATCTAGGAGTAGAATTCCTGGTCAAAGTGTATGCATATGTTTAGCTTTAATAGATACAAAAAGATACTGCCAAACTGTTTTCCAAAGTAGTTGTACCAATTTGTACTTTTACCAAGGTATGAGTTTCAGTTGCACTGCAGTATTATCTCCACTTGATACTGTCAGATAAATATTGGAAAATAAAATTAACCATTCTAGTGATTATTTAGAGGATCTCAGTATGGTTTTCATCAGCATTTCCTTAATGACTAATGCTTTCAGCACCTCCTGATATACTTGTTAGCCATTTCGATATCTTCTGTTGTAAAGTACCTATTCAAGTCTTATGCCCATTTTTAACAAATCGGGTTCTCTTTTTTCTTATTGAAATGTTGGAGTTTTTATGTGGTCTGGATAGGAATCCTTTGTTGAATATATGAATTTTAAAAATTTCTTACTGTCTTATGGCTTGCCATTTCACTCTTGTAATGTGTTTTTGATGAACTGAAATTCTAAATTTTAGTTCCAGTTTATCAGTCCTATTCTTTATGGTTAGTGCTCTTTGTGTCCTATTTGAGTTTTTGCTTCCTGTGGTCATGAAGATATTTTCTCTTATATTATCTTCTAGAAGACTTACTATTTTGCCTTTCATGTTTAGGTCAAAGTCCCCAGGAAGTGATTTTTATGTGTTGTGAGGTAGGGGTCAGTGTTCCTTTTTATTCATATGTTTATTCATACAAGTAGTGGCAGGCAGCATTGGGTCAGGTGGACACAGTCTGGGATTTGGGATTCCTGTATTCTCAGCCTTAAGTTACCATTAATGATCCTTCTGCACATGGGGCTATTCTTAAACCCCTCTGGCCTCAGCTTCATCTATAAAATGAAGGATTTGAATGAAATGTTTTCTGATTTTCATTTTGGCTCTGATTTGCTACATCATCTTACCTAGTTTTACGGTTGTATTGATGCTTGTTAGAATCTTATATTTGAATTCTTTTATCTAATGTATTCATGACATCTCCCAGTTTTATGTTGTCCCCAGTATAAGTTTGCCATGTAGATCTTCATCAAAGCTGCTGATGAAAGCTTTCTTGATCATGTTGGCAAATCCAAGATTATATGTTCTTCTGATCCTTTTGGTATACTCTGTCCTTTGCTAGGAGCTCATCATTCTGCTTTAGTAAGTCATCATACAGGACACCAATTCCATTTTTGAAAGTCTGCATATTCTATTCATTTTACATGTTGCTTTTGTTTCTTATTGAACTTTTAAGAATCACAGATACAGTGTAGAGTTTCAGGAATCAGTAGAAGTCATTTGCGATCAGTGAATTTTAGTCTTGGCAAATTCTCTCTCCCATCTTGAATATCTGTTCCTGGAAAGTGGCATACCTTACAAATTGCTGTGTGAGGTTTGCATACTATGCTTGTACCCCTAAGAAGAGTTAAGTCAGGAACCACCCTCAATGATGTAACAGGAAATCTACCATTTGCCGGTTCGTTGGTGTTGTCAGTGGGCTGCTTTGGGGTGATTTCTGCCCTTCTATCAAAAGGTCTAGTTTAGGTTCCACAGAACAGTATAATCCAGTGTAGCTACTGTTCCTTCTGTTGTTACCTTGCTGCTTGCTATCACATTTTTCCTCATTTACTTTTTTTAACTAAAAAACCTTTATTGAGATATAATTTACATATCATATAATTCACTCATTAAAGGGTATAGTTCAGTAGTTTTTAGTATAGCTATAGAACTGCAACCATCACCACAATCTAATTTTAGAATATTTTCATCAATGCTAAAAGAAGGCCCTTACCCATTAGCAGTCACTCTCCCTAACCCCATCCCTAAGAAACTACTAGTCTGCTTTTTGTCTCTATAAATTTATTAATTCTGGAAATTTTACATAATTGGAATCATGCAATACATGGCCTTTCGTGACTGGACTTCTTTCACTTAGCATGTTTTCAAGGTTCATCCATATTATAGCATGCATTAGTACGTATTTTAAATTGCTGCATAATATTCCATTGTATGGATATACCAAATTTTATTTATCCATTTATCAATTGAAGGACATTTGGGTTGCTTTCACTTTTTGGTTATTATGAATAATGCTGCTGTGAACATTCGTGTACAAGTTTTTGTGTGGATGTGTGTTTTCATTTCTCTTGAGTATATACCTAGGTAACTCTGTTTAACTTTTTTAGGAGCTACCAAACTTTTCCAAAGTGGCTGCACTATTTTACATCTTACTAGCAATTTATAAGGGTTCAGATCTCTCTAGATCCTACCAATACTTTTTATTATCTTTTTATTTATACCCATCCTAGTGGGTGTGAAGTGGTGTCTCATTGTGGTTTTGATTTTCATTTCCCTAATACATTGAATATCTTTTTGTGCCCTTATTGGCCATTTGTTTATCTGTTTTGGAGAAATATCTATCCAGATCCTTTACTCATTTTTAAATTGGGTTAGTTGTCTTTTTATTGAGTTCATTAACCTTTTAATGTTCACTTTGATTTATTTTCAACTCAAAACACTTTTTTTCTTTATTTTTCTTCCATTTTGTTCAGGGACTGTTCAGGCTTTCTGTATTAAGCAGGAGGGTTAAGAGGGTTTTCAGGCTGGGTGCGGCGGCTCACGCCTGTAATCCTAGCACTCTGGGAGGCCGAGGCAGGTGGATCGTTTGAGCTCAGGAATTCGAGACCAGCCTGAGCAAGAGCGAGACCCCATCTCTACCAAAAAACTAGAAAGAAATTAATTGGACAGCTAAAAATATGTAGAAAAAAATTGGCCAGGTATGGTGGCGCATGCCTGTAGTCCCAGCTACTTGGGAGGCTGAGGCAGTAGGATTGCTCGAGCCCAGGAGTTTGAGGTTGCTGTGAGATAGGACGCCACGGCACTCTAGCCCGGGCAACACAGTGAGACTCTTGTCTCAAAAAAAAAAAAAAAAAAGAGGGTTTTCAAACTTTCTTTCATTTTCTTGGCAGCAACTTCCATTGGCAACATACATTGTAGATTACCTTAGACTGGAAAATATACATCTGTTATTGGAATAGATGCTTTGTGGTTTATACTGGTTTTAAAATGAACTATGCTGCTTTCTCTATAAACCAGTAGGTGAAATGCCTGGCTTTCACTTTAATCCAAGCTTTTCATTTTATAGGTGAGGAAAAAGAGAAGTTGGGTGGTGCCAAAGTTTGCAGGAAATAGAACTAGACTAACTTTATTTCAGCTCATTCTTAAGAAATATCAATTGGTTTCTCATCAAGTGACAGGTATGTTAGACTGAAGGAATAGCAAGGTGAGTAATTCAGGGTCCCTGACTTCCATATTCTCACAAAGAGTGTCAAGAGAGGCTGACATATACACAACTAATGATAATATAGTGTCACAAGTGCTGTAAAACATGTGCAAGGATGTGTAGTATAGTGCTGTGTACAGTGCTCAGTGCTGACTGGGATTTTCACCTTATTTTCTTTGGCATGTGGGCAGAATTAGATTCTTGAGTAGCTGATTTTGTCTGGACCATTTAGTAAGAAATAACAAAAATGCCGTCATTCAGATGCTGAGATTACAGAAGAAATGGACTTTAGAATCTTCAGGGTTTTGCTCTAGAATCTAGAAGATGGCCTTATTAAGTTTGCTATTTTTAATCATGTATTTTTTTCAACTTCTTTTCCTATATATTCTGTAGTTGTTTCTTACATCAAGTTTCTCAACTGAATTTATGTCAATATGTTAAAAAAAAACAACTAAAAACTCCTTTCTGAAGACCTTATTTACGTCAGTGATTTATTTCATTACTTTTGTCCTTTTGTTCTTTGGAAGTCATCCAGCTTCTTTTTATTTAACTGAGTTAGGCTGTGGGATACATATTTATAGTAACATGTGAGTGTGTTTCTGTTTGGTCTTTTATACTATTTTTATGGCATTTATATTTATGGCTGTATCATTAGTCATTAAAACGAATATTTTCCTACATTAATACTTCTTGATTTTCAAATGATTTATTCTGTAGTATGTGGTCTCTTTTAATTAACAAAAAGGCATTTTTGCAAAAATTATACTTTATTTCAATAGAATTAGGGGTATAAGTGGTTTTTCATTACATAGATGAATTATATAGTAGTGAAGTCTGTGCTTTTAGTGTACCTGTCACCCTTAATAGTGTGCATTGTATCCAGTAGGTGATTTTTCATCCCCCACCCTTCTCTTACCCTCCCCCTTCTGAGGCTCTAGTGTCCATTGTAGCACTCCGTATGCCCCTGAGTACCCACAGCTTAGCTCCCGCTTATAAGTGAGTGCATGTGGTATTTGGTTTTTGCTCCTGAGTTGCTTCACTTAGGATAATGGCTTCCAGTTCCATCCACGTTGCTGCAGAGGACAGTATTTCATTCTTTTTTATGGCCTAATAGTATTCTGTGGTATATATACACCACATTTTCTTTATCCACTCATCCATACATGGTTTTTGAACCTTGGCTTTTCTTCTTACTGGTTATAAGGGCAGGGAGAAATTATTTAATTTCCCTTATACTCAGTTTCCTTATATGTACAGTCAGTATAATTATACCTATGTTTTATGGTTATTGTAAGAATTAGACATAATGTGTTTAAATTACCCAGCACACAGCCTACTACATAGATGCTTAATAGTGATGGTATTAGTTGTAATATATTAGTTCATTTATATGTAAGAGCTGTAGGTATAATTAATGGTTACTTGATTCTTCTTGGTATAGATTCAGTCATTCATATTTTTACTCAGGATTAATTGAGCAAAAATAAATGATCATATGAATGTAAGAACTTGATGTCAGTATTCATTTCAATTTTCTAGTCTTTTGGAGACTGTATTACTCATTAAAGGCTGACCTGGTATTTACCATCAAAACGTGAAGGTATAATTCTGTCTGCAAATGAAGGTAGTGAGAATTGTTTTTCTACATAGTTGATTGTAGTGTTTTTAACCAATTGCAATTGGTAGGGCTGACTTGTGCTGATCCTGTTGTTATAGAAGCACTGGCAAATTCCAGACTAACAACAAAGGAAAGAGTTACTTAGCATTTTATTTAGTAAAGTTTTTTTTTTTATTATTTGTGAAGAATTAAAAAAACCTCAATTGAAAAATTACCTGCTCACAATAATTAATGTAAACATTATAAAAGGGTAAAGAATGAAAAGTAAGCCTACCACCCTTAAGGCATCCTCTGCTACTATTTGGTTATATAGCCTCCTAGTAATATGCTATATATGGAGGGGGGTACATTGTTGCACAACTCCCAGGGTGTGGTCATATATATTCAATGTGGGTACATTGTTGGACAACTCCCGGGGTGTGGACATATAAATTTGCTGGGGTACATTGTTGCACAGCTCCGTAGGTGTGGTCATACATACTCAAGCCTATGCAGCCTATGTATAAATAGGTCCTTTTATTTTATATAGGAATATTCTTATACATGGTTCTTTCCTTGCATTTTTCGTTTAACGATATATCTTGGACACTATTCCATATTGGTATGTATAGATCTACCTCATTTTTAAAATTGCATAATATTCCATTCTTTGTATATGCTGTTTTTCATTTAATAAGTCTCCTTGATGTAAATTAAGGATCTTTCTAGCCTTTTGTTGTATACAGTAATGCAGTAAATATCCATGTACATTTGACAGTATGTGAGTATACTTATAGGATAAATTGCCGAAAGTGGACTTAGTGAGCCAAAGGGGTGTGCATTTAAAATTTTGATGGATAATACTCAACTAATGTGCATTTTTTTCTCATACTCTTACCAACCTAGTGCATTTTCTACCTCTTTGAATTTGACTAATCTGATAGCTGAAAAATGCCATTTTAATTGTAAATTAAGCCTCATTATGATTTTAATTTGCATTTTATTAGTCAATGAAGCTGAGCCTATTTGCTATTGCTTTCCAGGATGTATTGTTAGTGAAAAAATCACAATGAAGAACAAGGTGTATAATATTCTACCTATTATCTAAGATGTGGAGGAATGCAGATAAATGTATTTTATTTGTTATTTAAAAAGGGAAAACAGGAAGGATAAACCAAAAACTAATGAAAACAATTACTTATAAGAAGAGAGAAGGAATAGAATCTATGGCTCTCTGAACACACTTTGTATTGTTTGGGCTTTGGAAACGTGTAAATGTTTTATAAAATTTTAAAAATTAAAAGAAAAAATATTCTTCTGTTAAATATTTAGGTTAACATTGTTAGGAACCAAGATTTTTTTTTTTTTTTTTTTTTTGAGACGGGGTCTTGCTGTCTCACCCAGTTTGGAGTGCGGTGGTACATGATCATAACTCACTGCAACCGCAAACTCCTGGGCTCAAGTAATCCTCCTGCCTCAGCCTCCCAAGTAGCTGGGACTACAGTGGGACTACAGGCGTGTGCCATAATGCCTGGCTAATTTTTTAAAAAAATTTTTTTTGTAGAGACAAGGTCTCACTATGTTGCTCAGACTGGTCTCGAACTCCTTGCCTCAGATGATCCTCCCAGCTCAGCCTCCCAAAGTGCTAGAATCATAGGCATGAGCTACCACAACAGGCCAGGAACCAAGATTTTTTACAAAAGAGAAAAAGAGGTACAAATATAAAGTCAATGAAGTTAAGCAAAAACCTTATAATTCTAAATTTGAATGGGAAATACCAGTATAAATTAGTGATTCTCTTTAAAAAGAATTCTTGCTCTGTCAACTCGAAAGACCTAGAAATAATAACCTAGAAGCAAAATCTTAGGGTCCAAATTTTGGTGTTCAAATACCATTTTCTACTAAAATGAAACAGGGTCCCTTGTAGAAGTGGCTGATTTTAGGTTTGGGGCAGGAAAATTTACAGGAGAAACCTGGAACATCTTGTACTAGAAAGCAAGGAAAATCTCCAAGACAGTTGGGGTCATATCAGAAGGACACAGTGGCCAACTTGAAGGGGCTTTCATTGTGTAGTGCAAAAGTAAAAAGAAAAGAGCAGCCTCTGACATTCAGAAGCTGGCCCAGCACTCAACAGCTAGGCCATGCTATTCTCCTACTAAACATAAACAATCTCACAGAAAACCTCAGACAAAATTTCTCAGATCATGCTAAAATGAGTAAAACACAGACAAAACCCAAGGTCACCTACAAAATACTCAGCCAAAATGGGTGACTGCTCCTTCTTTACCTGTTGCAGCTTTATCTTCCTTGTAGTCTCCCCTCACTTAGGTAAGATTTGTCAAGATACCCAGTCACAGAATTGGCCCACTTCCTGACAGCATCCAGTGTAGAGAAACCCCTCCTCTAGACTCACCCTCAAATTGCCATACCAAGCCCAAATCCTGTAATAGATTTTAACATCCTGCTACTGAGATGCCCCATGGTTCCCTCTGATGTGAGTTCTCCCTCACTGCGACGAGTAAGAAACCTACTTTGTTTAACTACAGGTGTATTTCTGGTGGTCTTGGCTGAAGGGCATTGATACTAGAGGTAGGATGATTTGAGCAAAAGCATCAATAACAAAAATACAGAGGAATGGATTAAGTGACAATATAGGGCCACAATCAGCAAAAATAAAAATGGGAAATTTTATAGGACAAAGGACAAGAGGAAGGAAAGATATCAGAGAGTTGACACTCATAAATTAAGGAGACTCAAAGACACATCAGCCAGATGCAGTGACTAGCCTTTAGGTCCTGAGTACAAAACACAAATATAAGAAGACATTTTTGGAGACAGTTGTGGAGATCTGAACACTTATTCGAATTATGATATTAAGGAATCAATGTTAATTTTATTAGATGTGGCAGTGATAAAGGGTGGCTATATTCAAAAAATACCTGTTAGAAGTATTTGCGTATGAAACAATATAGTGTCTGGGGTTTGTTTAAAATCTTGGGAGGGGCTTGTACATTGGGATATACAGATGAAACAAATTGGCCATGTGTTGATAGTTGTTGAAACTGGGTGATGTGTACCTGGGCACTCATTATATTACTTCTCTACTTTGTATTCAAAAATTCCTCTAATAAATGTTTTTCTTTAATGCCATTTATATTTCTGTGAGTGTGCCTGTTCATATCATTTTCCCATTTTTCTGTTGGGCCTTTGTCTTTTTTTTTTTTATAATTTAAAGCATTCTTTAAATACTAAGAAAATTAGCCTTTGTCATATGTTTTGTCTTTTGAGTTTCTATATGGTCCTTTTTTTTTAACCCGTGGAGAACTTTTGTTTTTATTTTGTGAAATTTTCTTTATGGCTTGAGTTTTTGTGTTGCTTAGAAAAACGTTGTCTCTCAGATTCTGAAAAGTTCTTCTATGTTTTCATGAATTTCTAAATGACTACGGTATACTTCTGATACAGTTTGTTTGGTCATCCTAATTTCTTCTTAGAGTATTTGGAAATTCTCTACCCTAGAGCTCTGCCCCAAGAATATATAAGGAAAAATGTTTAATAGCTGTTTTGTGTAGTGTATTGATAGATTTAATAGGGAACAACCAGAGAATTAATTGTAAAAGTTTGCTAGTTAATTTTGCACCCCTATAGGAAAATTAATGAGAAGTCTATCATTTACCAAATTGTTAAAATATGCTAAATGTTATATAAAAATACTAGCAATATAGTTCAACGTTTCTAAATTTATAAAAGTTTCAGTGTTTGCTTTACATAAAGAAGCATTCCTTTTAGCTCTTTTTGTAGGACTCAGGGTCAAGGAGCCCGGTGTCAACTTCTCTTTGAAGTTGACATCTTTAGTCTTGCTCCTCTCTTAGCTCTGACTCTCTTACATAGGCAGAACAATAAGTTTCTAATTTCTAATCTCTGTAGGAATAGATGAATGGTACTGTAGTGTTGTCTTCACTGTTGGTTCTGGGAGACCTGTTGGGACCCAGGGATGGATCTTCTACTAACTATATCCTGGAATTCTTTTGTGAGGGGAAGTGGTAGTAGTGAGGTATGTTGGGCTTGTGTTTGGAAATGTACCGTGCTTTGTGTTCTCAGTTAAAAACTAGATTCACAGTTAGTGCTTCTCTTTTAGAATTTTTAGAAGTCATTTAAGGAAATACAAGTTGAGGAAGTACGTTTTGTACTGTATTTTAAACATTTTATTCACTATACCAAAAAATTTTGTAATCTTACGTTAATCACTTTTCTAATACAAGTAAAAATATTTTTGAATAAGAAGAAATTTTCCTCCTCTGAAGACATCCACTTCCTTTTTCAGAGTTAGAATCACAAGTCTTCACCTAGTTCTTTCCAGCTTAGGTGTGAAAACATGACTAGTGTGACAATTGCTGCTAAAGATTGTATCACAGTTTGAGTTTAGCTTAATGTTTTTCAGGAATAAATCTATGAATTTATGGGATCATTATTTCTGGAGGTTCACTTCTATATTCTCATGGTTTGTTGTGTTATATTTTGACACTTATTTTGTTAATGTTACTGAAGGTACCCCGTAGCCGTGAATGTTTTTCATACTTGTATTGATATGCATGGTTCTCTGAGTGAAACCAGGGGACTGACTGCGTGTTCCTAACAGAAACCCAGAGGCACATCAGTTAGCCCTCCTATGCCTCAGGTTTTTAATGTTATTGGTTTTGGTAATAAGTATATTTTTATTCCTAGTGAATATCTTTACAGTTCTGTCTCAATCATAGGATTTTTAGGATCAAAATAAGTAAAATATATGAAGACCCTCTGTTATTCGGAAGTGGCTGTATAAACTCTAGTATTTTATTTTTCAGATGATTTCTTAGCACTAATCAAATACATTAATCAATTTCTGATTAGCTGGCTCATTTGTAAGAGGATTGTCTTTAGATGTATTGCTTTCAAATTGTTCCTGATGTAATTTAGCAAAAGAGGTGATGAAGTTCTTTGTTGACCAATTATCTCATGTTTGATTTTATTCTTTGACTTACTGTAGTTTGGCAGGAAGCCATTTACACCAAAACATGTAATTACTTCTTAATCCCAAATAAGTTTGAAATACAAATGAGTCTTTGTCCTAGGGATATGACGGGATGGCAAAAAGCAGTGTTTTTGACTCCTCCTGAATCATTCACCAATTTATATTTTTTATCTAACTTCTAAAATGAACTGGAGGGGGCTTTTATTAAAATCTTCAAATACAATAGACTTGTATATAACAGAGCAATGAAAATGAATGACTTAATGAAGAAAGGAAGATGTACCAGAGTATCTAGGCCAGTGGTTCAGTCTGTGCATCCCAGTCCTGTGTGCAGCATGAAAATATACAGATGCTAAGGCTGTTGTGGAGTAGCGCCTTTATTCTTCTAGAGTTGTATAATAACTGTGATGTATAGCCAAGATGGACAGTTACTGCCTTAGATGATGAGTAGTTTCGTAAATGACTTTGTAATTTTGCTCTGAACTTCCTGGCATTCATTCCAAAAGAGGAAACAGGAGTTTCATAGCTTTTGCTATCTTAAAAACTTGCATCATTGGAAGAGGCACTTTTTTCCTACCATGAACCTGACAGGGTTTGTTTTGTAGATGTCTACAACTGTTCACTGTCTTTAATAAGTAGTTTTATCAAAGGATTCAGAAACATTCTTTACCTGGGAGGCTTCTTATTGATCCTTGTTTGAAGCTGATGGTAGAATATTAAATCATAACTATGTGATGATATTTCTACATGAAGCCAAGTGAAGCTTTTTGAGGCCAAAGGTTGCATTTTATTCATCTTTGTATTTCCAGTCTCTAGTAGTTTCTGGTGCATATTTTGGAGGTGTTTTTATAAATGCCTTTGGAGTAAAGGAGTTCAAATGTTTAATTTCCTGGTGAACTAAATTGCTACAAAGAGAGAGCTTAGAAAATCTAGAGTAAGAGATGATTAGCATGCTTCCTAGACCATCTGTCACTAATATCAATTGTTTCTACTTGGCACTGCAGACTTGTTTTTTTTGAGGGGGAGGGCAGCTTGTGTAAGGTAAAAAAAAAAAAAAAAAACTCTTAGGTTATTCTGTACCCTCTGTTTAGTGGCTAAAAGTCAGCACAATTTTTAAAAAAAATCGACATTCTTATTACTCAATAAAGATGAATGCAATTGTTGCTTATTCCAGTAGCAGTACCATTGTAATAACTGATAGCTGTTTCTGCCTTGCCCCCTTACAGTCTCTTATTGATGCATTAACCAGGGTGATCCATTCAAAATGCAAATCAGAGCATGTCACTTCTCTGCTCAAGACCTTCCAGGGATTTCCTTCTGGTGGCCTGCGCGCTGGACATGTTCTCCACCTCTGTGCCCTTTTATAGCTGACCTCAGCCAGTGCTCTCTCTCCTGGCTGAGTCTTCAGCTGCACCAACTCCCTGCTGTTTCTAGAACAGGCTGGTCATATTCTTGCCTTACCACCTTTGTACTTGCTCCTCCCCCAGTGTGGGATGCTCTACTTCCAGAGCATCTGTGTGGCTGGCTTCTCTCACTTTATTTTCAGGTCTTTGCTTAAATGTCACTTTCTTGTGAAGCTTTACCAAACCATCTTTTAAAATTTGTACTCCCTTTACCAATTCCCTTTTTTTTCCTTAGCCCTTATTTCAGTTGGACATACGGCATATTTTAATGTTTTAAATTATTTGTCTCTCCTGAATAAAATATAAGCTCCATGAGGGCAGGACTTTTTGTCTACTTTGTTTGCTGTTTTATCCCTGTCTTCTAGAACAGTTCCTCCACAAAGTATGTTGTCAATAAGTATTTGTTGAGTAAATGAATTAATGAAGCAGGATGTATGTTGTAGTAATGTAGAATTCCATAGGATTTGATATTATTTTTATTTTAGATTTAAAGGGTATAGCATGGTAAAAATTTTCATGTTTTTTGTAAAAAAATTACAAACCACTCTAATAGCATTACCAAATTACTAATATTTAAGTTAAAGGGAGAATAGGACTTAGTCCAATCCTACTTTGTAGGAATGGTATTTGATCCATTACAAACCCATTCATTCCTACCTTGAGCTGACCTTTGTGTCAAAGACACTATAGAAGCACTTAAAATTTTGGATTTATTTTAAGCTTACATAGTTTAGTCTATAGATGGAATGTATTTTGAGAATGGATTAATACATGTTAGTGAAAAACATCAAAAATGTAAAAACTTTGGTGAGAATTTAGTCAGTGGGAGAGTTTTTCTTGACTCATGTGTTCAGTGTATGATTTTTAATTAGATTGAAGCATTGTGAATTAAAATGCAAGTATATAGTTCCAAAACCTTATAGAAGTATGTTTACCCGGTTGCTAAAGTCAGTCCCAACAGTGGCCTTCAAGGCTTTACTTGATCTGTTCCTCTGACTTGATCTACTTTTTCCCTTGCTAACTCCACACCAGTCACACTGGCGCCAAGCATGCTCCCACCTTAAGATCCTGGCACAACTCTTCCTTCTGCCTGCCCCAGATACTCACATGGCCAACTCCCTCACCTCCTTCAAGGCTTTGCTTAGATGAGCAAAGTCTTCCCGAAAGGGGTTGTTCTTATTATCTGTCTCTTCCTGCTAGAATATAAGTGTCAAGAGAGCAGGACCTTTGTTTTGTTCCTTGAGGTATAGCAAGTGTCTAGAACAGTGCTTGGCACTTGGTAGGTTATCAATGAATATTTGTAGAGTGAGTGAATGAATGAGCAAGCCGTATGATTACTCTTATTCATAAATTTACATAATTCACAGTTAACATTTATTTATTGCTGTGATAACTAGTAGATTTATGTAATTAGCATCTGAAAGAACAATCTTAAAAAAGTACCACTTGTAATGCTTTTTCTAGTTGTGTGTATGGGGGGAGTGACCCCATAGGCACCAAGAACATATTGATATTATCTTGGTTCAAATTAATTTCTGGGTCTGTTTTATCTATTGCATCTGGAGACTTTTTTTTTTTTTAAATTGTGATTGAAAAACATACAACATAAAAATCACTATCTTAACCATTTTTAAATGTACAGTTCTGTAGTGTTAAGGGTAGTCATATTGTTGTGAAGCAGATCTCCAGAACTTTTTCATCTTGCAAATTTGAAACTCTGTGCAATTAAATAACAATTTGCTTTTCTCCCTCCCTTCAGTCTCTGGCAACCACCATTCTGTTATACTTTCTGTTTTTGTGGATTTGACTGCTTCAGTTACCTCATATAAATGGAATCACGTAGTGTTTGTCTTTTTGTGACTGGCCTGTTTCACTTAGTGTACTGTCCTCAAGATTATCTGTGGTGTAGCATGTGTCAGGATTTCTTTTTTTAAGGCTGAAGAATATTCCATTTTATGTATATACCACATTTTGTTTATCCATTCATCAGTTAATGGACACTTGGGTTACTTCGACCTCTTGCTGTTTGTGGATAGTGCTGCTAAGCACATGGCTGTACATATACCTCTTTAAGACATAAACTCTTTCCTTGAGATCTGTTAGCTTAAAGGAACAAACATTATCAATCATTTATATTTTCAAGTGTATGCTTCCATCTTCAATTTCCAAAGATCTTAATTTTACTTAATAGCATATTCTTATTTTACATAATTTATTCTCATATAATAAAATTTGTATTTTGGTGTAAGCTGTGGAAGTGTAGGTGGTCTGCTTTTTTAACATACAGCCCTGGAAGACTATATATCATAAAGTGAAACAGGCTCCTTGAAAGAACAAGCTCATTTCATCTTGAAAGAACAACTTATTTTCTCCCCCAAATTATCTAGAAGTATGTGTTGCCTAAATGGTACAGTGTATTCCAGGACAGTATTGTATTGTGAAAGCAAAAGGAAGAGACTGTTTCAAGAAAGAAAGAATGAACAACAGTATCGTGCCACTGAACAGGCCAATGAGTGATTCTGAATGTCAGCTGGATTCTGTGGCATGGAGCTCCCTGGTAACCTTAGCAGGAGTTGTTAGAGAGCAGTCATGAAGGTGGAGCCCAGATGGGGTGAGTTGAGGGAGTGAGGAGAAAGGAAATGTCAGTAAGTACAGATGATTATTGAGATGTTTGGCATGGAAAGGGATAAGAAAGGATGGTAGAACAGGAGAATTAAAAAATTTATTTTTTAAATGGCAGAGCCATGAGCATATTTAAAAGCTGATGAAAGGGATCCAGTTGAGGGAGACGTTGACTATATGAGGGAAGGATTAATAGTGTAAGTCCTGAGAAGGTTGGAGGGGATAGGATAGGAGGAGGATGGCTTCTTCACTTTGTGACGGGAGAGAAGGAAGCTAGGATTGGCTTGAAGTGGACACAGGTGGTTTGTAGGGTTGGCTTTTGGAAAGACAAGGGGATTCTCATCTGAATCTTCTATTTCTCTCTAAACTAGAGTAGATGATCTGAGAATTATGAGTTAGGAAGGGGAATTATAATTTTGAGAAGGAATACACAGGGTTTGACATAGTCATTGTAGAGCGATTGCTAGGCTTTTAAAAGGAGTGGCAATATCCATTGCAATAGCATAGACATCAGGTACTTGGGCAAAAAAACTAACTTAACCTTTTTGCTGTTTAAGTTTATAAATTTATTGAATTCCTACCAAGTACAATGTGACTAAGACAGTTCTCATATTCAGGGAGTTTATAAACTTACAAGGAATATTTATTTATCCCATGCAATAAGAGGTACAGACAGTACTGAAACTTCAGAGGTCATATCTGACTGAGGAAGAGGTAGATCTTTGGGTATGGGAAGAATTTCCATAAATGTATATAGAGCGGGATATGTGTGAGAAAAGACTTTGTACTGTGAAGACAGGAGATAAGAATATGTTGGTACCATGTTAATGGAATGGTGAATAGTCCGGCTTGTCCAAAATTATCCTTGAATCATCGTGTCTCTCTATGGTATAAAACACATTAGAGAAGTTTATGACTTTAAAGAAAATTTCATAAAAATATATGACCCCCTAAAGGAGCTTACATGCATAACTATTTTAGGGAAAATTTAGGAGTAGCCATCCAGTGTATAATGAGCTTTATTCAGCATTACAATTTTCCAGTTTGGATACGATGAATTCATAGAGCTCATTAAGTGTAAGTGTCATTGTTGTGATTCATTCAAGCTTTTTTTCTCTCCTCAGCAGAAGATTAAAAAAAAATTTCAAATTTGAATCCAGGACTTGAGAAATGCCAGTAGTCTAAATACAGTACCATATTGTGATAAATATAGCTATTGAAAATTTTAAAATCTATTCACAAAACTTTATTTTAATATTCATTGCAGAACTTTTTTTGGAATGTTATCTGAAAAACAGAGGACCATTTTATCATCAGAGCTGACTATTAATTAGGGTATTGTTTCAGATATAAAAGTTGATCTGCCACTGAAATTCTATTTGAATATGTATAGTTCCAAGCTTGCTTTGTGTATTTAATAACTTTAGTACCATAATTACTCTGTTTACAATTAAATTTTGGTGAATATGCTAATATGGAATATACCAGTGAGTGATTTCAGCAAAGGGCAGTATTGATTTGCATCTTGATGTGCTTTTCACTTGCATCTGCATTTCATTTAATATCAAGGGAAAAGAAGTGGTCAGATTATGTAATGGTTTATGTGATGATAAAGTTTTTTTTTCCTGCAAAACCTCTCTGTTGCATTGGCTACTATAATAGTAGATTTGCATTGAGCCAAGTAGGCTGAAATTATGTGGATAGATGTAATTTGGTTAAAGTTTGTGCCTTCCAGTGTATTGTTCTTTAATAGAAACCTTAATGCAAGTATTAGTTTCATTATTAGGAAAACTCAGTGGTGTGCTAAAGTGATTTTTTAATTCAAATTAGTGTTTTTAAATTCTTTAGAAAACTCACTAACTTACTGAGGCAAATACTTGTGGTTATGTTATTTTTTTGAGCTGGGACTAGTGGTTTTAAATAATTCCCTTTTCCTCTTTTCAGAAATTGCCTGAAAACTAACATGGAGATTGAGAAACACAGATTTCCTATTCTCAGAAACTAGGAGACTTCTGTAGCCCTGAACCAGAAAATAAGGGGCTGCCAAGTACCGTGAAGGTCAAATAGGGGGTATGGGAGGATGCTGAACGGAACACTGTCAGGTCTGAGGTACAGGTGAGACGTCAGACAAAGCTGGCAGAATTGTGTTCTCCAAAGTAAGTGGCACACGCTGAGAGGTGCATGAAGGAGCCTGTGTTTGGAAGAACAAGAATCGGAAAGGGGCGCTAGGGAACTGTGTGGTGTGATGAAGATGTTCTAATCTTTGTTGTCGCACAGATGTGTATACATATGTAAACATTTATCAATCTACACTTGTGCAAGTTATCAATTTATTGCCTTTCAACCCCACATTCACCATTCTTTGTTCTATTTGTGATACTTGAGCTAGATCCTGTAAACATTTTTTCCTTTCCAGAATAATGTTAGGTTTTGTCACTAGAAGGTGAAGGTGTACTGCAAGACTTAGCAGAGGAAGGGGCTCGTCTTGTTGCAGTGTGCTTGTTTTTCTTTTTTTCTGAAGTGTGACTGTCTGCCGTGCTTACTCTCCTGTAAGTTTTGTTAGCACCTGGGTAGACAACTTCTTTCTCCCCTGACTGCTCCAGTGGGCAGATGCCTGTGCAGCAGCTCCAGCCCCACTGGCACTCCAGAGAGCTACTCTGCCACCCAGTGGGCTGTCACCACAGCCTGTCCAGTAAGTGTTCCTTTCTTGGATGCTTTCCCTTAGCCTCAGAGATAGTAACTTCTCCCTGCATTTGCTAGTACCATATTCCTTAGAGTTGTCTTTTACTCCTTTTAGTAGTTGACCATCTTTTACAAATTAATACTTTTTTATATTAAATTTTCCTGTTTTAATTACTTGCATGTTTTTTATCTCCTGAATGGACCCTCACTGTTACACTTGTAATTTGTATAATTTACTGTGTTAATTTTACATAAATAAACAGGATGAAATAAATCATAAGTGTACAACTTGATTAATTTTTGCAAAGTGAATATACGGTTTAAACACCAAAATTGGGATATAGAATGTTACCAGATCCTTAGGTACCTTCCAGCTACAGCCTCTTTCTTCCAACTCATAGTCATTTCCTCCCTCAAATAGTGTACGCTGTTTGACTTCTATCACCATTGATTAGTTTTGTTTATTGTTGAAATTCATATAAACAAAATATAGTATATGCTCTTCTGTGTGGCACATCTTTTTCTCAACACAGTGTTTGTAGATTCATTGGTTTTATTATATTCATTTCCCAGCTGATGGACATGTGCTTTTCCAGTTTGTGGCTGTTGAATAAAGCTACAATCATCATTCTTTTTCTTGTGCATGTCCTTGGGTGGACAAGTTTTCATTTTTCTTAGAGGTATCTATCTATATCTATCTATCTATCCATCCATCCATCCATCCATCCATCCATCCATCCTGAATTGCTGGGTTAGTTAGCAGGCGCTGCTAGACAGACTTTCAAAATGTTTGAAACGGTTTACAGTGTATGAGAATTCTAATTTTTCCACCTCCTTACCAACACCTGGGATTGTCAGACTTTCACAGTTGAAGTCTTCAGAACCTTTAAGGAACAGATCATTCAAATGCTGTTTAAACTCTTGGATTGTGGTAAAGGTAGAAATCTTCCAAAATCTTTTTATGAAATGAGCATAATACCGATATTCAAACGGATTAATATACCAGAAAAAAACTACAGGCTTTTCTTATGAATATCAGTTTTGTTCCTAAATAAAATATTAATAAATAGAATTCAGCAGCACACTAAAAAAATCATAACAACCACCAAGTATAATATTTTTTTTTCTGAGAATAGTTATTTTAACTATGTGGGATACTGGCTATATTTATTTTAAGTCTTTTATGTTTCTCAACATTTTAAAAGATTATTTATTGAGTAAATATTTATTAATCTGTCATCGGCCCCCCTTGGACGCAGCAGAATTATCCCCTGAGCACTGACGTGGCCATCAGTTTCCCAAGGCCACCTAAGATTGTAGCCTGCATGCATTTTTCCATTAGGAGCCGCAGGAGGGAGTTTTAGGTATATTTTAAAGAAATATTTGTGTCATAGTGGACTCTTTCTATCAGAACAACAGAGTATATTTCAATGACTTCTTAACACTCCTGTGGAGCAGACGTAGGTGTGAGGGAGGTTTTAACCCAAGCACAAAGTTAGTTTCAAATGCTAGTTAATTGAATCTATTTTCTATTTTTTTCTCCTCCTCCTCATTCTCCTCCTTCCTTCCTCCAACTTCGTCCCTCCTTCCTCCTCCTCCTTTCTTCTTCAGAAATTGGTGATCTAGGATCTACATGTGAACACCTTTATATGAATATTTTTTGTACTTGGTTTACTTGGGTTGGCGTGACGTGTTATTTAAGTTCTTTGAACACCAGATGCCTTTAATGAGTATGAATGACTGCAAAAGAAAAAAAACAAACAAAACTAGATAACCATTTGGAAAAAGCTAGATTCCTACCTCATATCTTATACCAAAATAAGTGTAGGCAGGTGAGAATTTTCCAGTAAAAAATGAACCATAAAATAACCAAAGAAAACATGGGATATTAAAAAAAATTGGAGGGAGGTCTTTTTAAGGGTGAGATAAAATTCAAAAGCTAAAAATAAAGTGCCCAAAGACAAATTGGGAAGGCTCTTTCTAATACAATGAGCTAATTTCTTTAATACACAACGTATAAGAAGTGCCTATAAATGAAAAGCAAGACTAGTAATCCAAAAGAAAAATGGGCAAAAGAAAAATGGACAAAAGTTACCAGTAGTTGACAGGAAACGAAGTACAGATTTTGCTTAGGTGTCTGTCTCTTGTGACAGGAAACGAAGTACAGATTTTGCTTAGGTGTCTCTTGTTTTTCTTTTT
This sequence comes from Propithecus coquereli, assembly GCF_000956105.1. Taxonomy (NCBI): domain Eukaryota; kingdom Metazoa; phylum Chordata; class Mammalia; order Primates; family Indriidae; genus Propithecus; species Propithecus coquereli. Next base: position 1,310,472 of record NW_012148731.1, read on the forward strand.
TTTTTCGGCAGGAGGATTGGGCAAGCTCATTGAGTATGAGAACATTTCTAGTTTTGATCCCTTGGTGATTGTTAATTATAGGAGGAGTAATGTTTGAATGTCTAAAATTATAAAATATTGCACAATTCAGAAAACTTAAGCAAATACAGACTTAATGAGTCGTTATAAGGTACTCGTATAAGTACCACCTAAGTCAAGAAGTAAAACTTTGCCTGCCATGTGCTCCAACTGAATCATAACTTTCATGTTCTTCCCCAAAGTAACTTCTTTGATGGTAATCACTTCCTTGTTTTTCTTTATAGTTTTACCACTCACGTGTACATTCTTAAATGCTGTGGTTTACATTTGCCTGATTTTGTTTTGTTTTAGATATATTGTTTTAAGTCTTTTTAAATCTATTTTTCTTTTCTTCCATGCCTCCTTTCCCCCCCTTAATTTGCTGAAAAAATGGGATTATATGTGCTATAGGATTTCCCACAGTCAGGATTTTGCTGTTTGCATTCTTTTATTTATTTATTTATTTATTAATTAATTATTCCAGGGTTTTGTGAGGGTACAAACGTTATAGTTACACTTTATGTCTTTGCCTCACCCAAATGCAGGTTAAAGGCATGCCCTTCCCTCCCTTTAGTGCTCCCCGTGTGCTGTTTGCATTCTTGGGTTATAGTTTATCATGTTCTTCTGTTTTCTTCGTATCTTGTGAATTAGTAGGCTTAATCAGATTCAGGTTCAACTTATTATTTATTTTTTGGCAAGACTACTTCATGGGTAGTGGCATGTTCTTCTGTTGTTGTTGTTGTTCATAGCAACATTTCAGAAAAAACTGAAATGTCTGTCAGCGGATGAATGGTGAAGCAGACTGTGGCATATCCATGCCATGGGATACTACTCAGGGATAAAAAAAGAATGAACTATTGGTACACTTGGCAACTTGGATGGATCTCAAGGGCATCATGCTGAGTATAAAAACCCAATCTCAAAACGTTATGTACTGTTTGATTCTGTTTATGTAACATTCTTGGTATAACAAAATTATAGAGATAAAGAACAGATTAGTAGTTGCCAGGAGTTAGGGACGGGGAAAGGACGAGTGTGGTTAAAGGGGTAACACCAGAGTCTTGTGGTGGTAGAACAGTTCTACATCTTGATTGTACTGGCGTTATATAGTCCACATGTGATAAAATTGCATAGGACTTATACATATCCACAAATGAGTGCGTGTACAGCTGGTGAAATCTGAACTTGCTTTATGGGTTGTACCAATGTCAATTTCCTGATTTTCTTTTTTTTTTTAGTGTCAAAAAATTAAGGAGGTACAAATGTTTTTGTTATAAGGCTATCTTGTGTAATGCTTAAATCAGGGCTTTTGGTGTGCCCATTACCAGAATAGTTAGTGTTCATTGTACCCAGTAGGTAAGTTTTCATCCCACACCTATCCTCCCACTTTGCGCCTATGTATACCCATCTATTAGCTCCCACTTACTAGTGAGAACATACGGTGTTTGGTTTTCCATTCCTGAGATACTTCACTTAGAGTAATGGTCTCCAATTCCCTTCACATTGCTACAAATGACATTATTTCATTCCTTTTTATGGCTGAGTAGTACTCCATGGGCGTGTGTGTGTGTGTGTGTGTGTGTGTGTGTGTGTGTGTGTGTCTTTGTGCATTTAAGTCTTTAATCCATCTTGAATTAATTTTTGTGTATGGTGAGAGATAGGGATCCTGTATGATTCTTCTACATGTGGCTATCCAATTTTCCCAGCACTGTTTATTGAATAGGGCTTCCTTTCCTCAGGGTATATTGTTGTCTGCTTTGTCAAAGATCAGTTGGTTGTAGTAGGTAGTTTTATTTCTGAGTTCTCTATTCTGTTCCATTGGTCTGTGTGTCTGCTTTTATACCAGTACCATGCTGTTTTAGTTACTATAGGCTTGTAGTATAATTTGAAGTCAGGTAATGTGATGCCTCCAGATTTGTTCTTTTTACTTAAGACTGCTTTGGCTATTTGGGCTCTTTATTGGTTCCAAATGAAGCTTAGGATTATTTTTTTCTAGATCTGTGAAATATGATGCTGATATTTTGATGGGGATTGCATTGAATCTGTAAATCACTTTGGGCAGTATGGACATTTTACCATGTTGATTCTACCAGTCCATGAGCAGGGGATGTTTTTCCATTTGTTAATACAAAGGGTGTGTCTCTGTGTTTGTATGTGTATGCTTTTTGTAAAAGATAAAATACCTTCTGAATTAAAAATATTTCCAAGCACAACATTTTTAACTTCACCTCTTCTATCTTTCCTCTGCATCTACTTTCTTTATATTCGAATCCTGAGTTTTAAGGATGTAAGGGAATGACAGAATATCACAATTTTTCATTTACATTATTCAACATTTATGCACACAATAGCCTTAGTTAACAGAACTAAGTATCACAGTATAATTACTGGAAGGTTGTTTTTTTGCATATGTTATCCCATTTTTTGTAGTTATACTATATCTACACTGCTAGAACATATGCCCATCGTATACTCTATCCTCTCCTTTTAACTGTTGTTGAGTCTCAGTTCTACAAATATTTTGGATATTTGAGTCTTATTCTTTAGTAGATTCTTATTCTCTTTTTCCATGTTGATAACATTTTATAGTCTTTGTACTTGAAATTTAGCTGGGTATAAAATTTTTGGTTCATGTTTTTTTTCCCTTTAGTCTTAGATATGTTACTTCCCCTTTTTTCTGGCATGAAGTGTTGCTGTCAAAGTGATGACAATTTGATTTTATTTCCCTTATAAAATATCTGCTTTTGGGCCAGAATGCTTAAAGAGATTTTTTTTTTTACTATTAAGTCCAGTAATTTTATTAGCTTGTGTCTTAGTGATGGTCATTCTGGGTCAATTTTTCTCATGTATGTTGTGTGACCTTTACATATGTAGTTTCTCATCTTTTTAAGTTCATGAAAGTTTTCTTGAATTTAAGCAGTTTTAGTATTCTGTTTAGTATTCCCTTGCTTTGATTTTCTTTGTTTTTATTTATATATATATATGTATATAATATGAGCTTTTTTTCTGTGTTCTAAATTTGTGATTTTCTTTTAAAATTTTTTTGTCCTTTTTGATTTTTTGTTTTTTTTCTTTTCACTTTCTATTTCTCTTAAGTTATTTTTATAAATTTTATTCAGTCTATATTCCTTCTCATTTAGTCTTCATTTCTGAAAAGATTTTCCCTTTCAGTTTAAATTTTTTATCACCTGATTTCTGAATTTTTCTGAGTAATGTATTAGTCTTTGTATATAAAATGTTTTTTTAGCTTGTTTTGAAAGCTGTCAACCTTTTGGGAGGTATGTTTTTCTTATGGGCTTTTCTTTCTTTTTTAAAAAAGCATCAACTTTGTGAGGGACTACGTCTCTGTCCTTTTCTCTTGCCGAGTTTCATGTTTCATATGCAATTAATTTTAGATGATATGGTTCAGGGAGACTTTATGTCATTCTCTAGAACCTCTTTATTTGTTTTTGTGCAGTGTTCCAAAATATGGAGGCTAACTCATAGATCCACTTTCGTTTGAACTTTCTTGGTCCTTTATTTGTATTATCCTTGTGATGCTCACTTTGGAGCCCATCCCGAGCAGTTTCTCTTCAGCCTGAGGCTTTGATCTGGGAGGGGCCTTGGTTGATTAGTTTTGAGAGTTGTATAGTCCAGCGTGCTCCAGCCTCTTCAGACTTTATCCCTGACCCCTTGCACCCCTTTTTGTTTCAACTTCTATTCTCACAGTGTCTTTGTGCTTTCTAAGAAGTAGTGCCTAGTAATTTTGGGATTCTTAGGTTCATCAAAGGTACCATACTTCTGTTCCCTTCTTTACAGTTCTTGATACCACATAGATCTTGTTGCTGTCTGGTTTGTCTTCACCTACTCAAATTTTGGGATTTGTCGAGATAGGAGATACTGTCTGCAGTTTTGTTGTAGATGTTATTCATGAGTTTTGAATTTTGCTCTCTATTTGTCCTGTCTGGCTCTTTAGAGGAATTCAGGGAGATTAACCAACTATGCTGCTGCCATGTTCGGTGTTAACCTTCAGGAGCAGTGATTTATGAGTGTTCTGTAGACTGATGGCGATGAGGCCATTCCGTGGGACTATGTCTAGGCAAGAAAGTCAGTCCAAGCCTTAACTAATTATTATACTTAGTTTCAATTAGTTGGCCATAGGATTAAAACTAAAAATAAAAGCAAACAGCTTTATTTGGAGGAAAAACACTTTTTATTGACCACAGTTTATATTGAGTTGATGTTGAACCAGAATGTTTCATTTAAAATATTGTATTTTTATCACTTCTGGAAAAGAATTCCGGAAAAACACAAAAGATTGCCCAGTCACTATTTTGAGTTATAAAAAGATAAGAAAACATATTTTTCACTTATTTTAAACTGTTTTGATTACCATAAGTAAACAATCAAATAGGAGATTACTCTGGTGACTTGATAAAGTTGGATAAAATTCAAAAGGCATTCATTTTTAGTATTTGGAAGTACTGTGTGTTTTAGTTTTTTGTTTGTTTGTTTTGTTTTTTTTACTTGGTTCACACCATAAGTGTTAAAGTTACTTTTTGTGGTGTTTTGAATCTGGGCTGTCTTGGTTGACCCTGAAATTCCATTCAGCAAGATTTTACTATGATTAAAAACACATTAATTAAGAGAATTAATTAATAAGAAGAAGTGACAGGGACACATTCATTTATTTTGGAGATGTTTTTGTTAAATTAGAGAAGATTTAGATAGCAAAGATGCATTAGTATTCTGTAGGAAGAAATTCATTTTAAAAATCCCCAATAAATTAATAAAGAACATTTGCATATATGGCTTTTTTTTGTGTGGAGTGATGGTATTTGCTGAAAAGTTCTAATCAAATGTAGTGTGTATGCATGTAGCATATCTAGGCTTAAAACCAAACAGTGAACTTCTTTCATCTGAATAGCCATTTCAAATTTTACAGACTGTCTTAATAATTCTTATCAACTTCTTTTTTTTTTTTTAACTATGTCTCTACTGTGTTTTTAGGAAACTATAGAATCCTAACATATTTGTTTGAAATCTTTTAAAGTTAGTATTTGTAGAACTGAGAATTTGAAATCACACAACACACAACACTGCTTACATGGGCATGCATACAAATATACATTGAGTTCCTTCACTCAATGAAGTGAGTTACACCCGAGGGCACTTATAGGCCAGCGTGAAGTGACTTGGCCAAGATTACTCAGCTAACTGGTATTATACCTGGTATTCAAGTCTTTTGATTTCAGTCCAGTGCTATTTTCACAGTAAAACACTGCTTTCTCCGAATGTTATGTTAAACTTATGTGTTAGTGGGAAAAATTAATCTAGATTCATCTTTTACAGGATACTTAGTGACAAGGGAAGTGTAGAAATGCTGTGTGTCACCAGCTTTGCTTTTTTTGTGAACCCAAATGACTAAACAGCCGCAGTTTCTCCTTGTCACTCTTGAAGGCTGTGCTTCCTTACAGTGACTTCTGTAATTGTGGAGCACATTGGTGAGGCTTTGGACAAGCCAGGCAGTCATCAGTGCAAATTGCTGTTGTTCCACCACTTGCTAGCTTGCTGGGCCTTAATTTCCTCACCTATAAAATGGGATGATAATGCAGTTTGCACAGAGTTGTGAGGACAGATGAGAACCCAAGTAAAGCATATGCTGTCATGCCCTAAGAACACTTGCCCTCTCCCCTTGTTTTTAATTGCCTTGTGTTTTTAAACTCTGTGCTGTGTACTTGTCACATCAGTATTGACCTTTATAAACTCCTCATTGCATTAATATGAAGTGTGCTTTCTAATTGAATGTACTTTGTCCCCTCAACTTCATAGAGTGAGTCTCTCTTTTTTTTTTTTTGTTAAATAGCATATTTAGTCATAGATCTTATGCCACTTGAACTTAAACCTAAATATTTCCTTGAAAATAATTGCATATATTGTTTTATTTATTGTCTCCTCTCTAAAATTAAGAAATAATCAAATAGGATTTGAGCCATTATAAATCACAATTAACAGATGTCCTTTAAGTTTTGGAGGAGGTAGGAATTTGAACATCTCTGTTGTACAGAAGCTTTCCTTAGGGAAAAATGTTTTAAATACTTCTAAGATTATAATTCTGAGTGTTGCTTTGTTTTGTATTATAGTTAAAATGCCTCGTGTAAAAGCAGCTCAAGCTAGAAGACAGGGCCCTGCAAAGAGACATCTTGCAGAACAATTTGCAGTTGGGGAGATAATAACTGACATGGCAAAAAACGAATGGAAAGTGGGATTACCCATTGGCCAAGGTGGCTTTGGCTGTATATATCTTGGTAAGTGTGTGACTGCTTCTGATTATCAACCCAAAGATTTATATGCTTTCTTATCAAAATGGTTTTGCAATTATGAGCAATTACAGGATGTTCCTAATAATTTGCAGTCAACTTAATATTGTGTGATTAAGCCAAAGTGCATAGGAATGGAAAAGATGATTGTTAATTTAATAACAATAGAAAAAGAGGGTAAAATGTCTGTAATGTTGTTGTTATTAGTGAGCACTATGGTTTTAGATTTTTGAGATATTCTATATAATCTTAATCTCTTGAGACGTGAAGAAAGCCATGTACATCTGTCCTCTCCCACTTTCATCTAATCGGGATTTATTCCCTTTGTGTTTGTCTAATTCGGAGATTTGCAGATCTTTTACGGGTGTATATCTGTTTTCTTTCTGTGCAACCCTAATAGTCTTCATAGTGGAATTAGGAGAATTACCTAGACACTGCATATTAGGGCTGATTAAATGTGCTGTTAATTAGCATACTTATTCTGAAATTTTGGGGGACCCATTGTGGAACTCTGAGATTGATATAAAAAACGTTTTGCCTGATTGCTTCTAAAACTGTCTAATATTACCAAGAATATTAGTGGTGATACAATTGCAATCCATGTTTGTTTTTGATATTTCACTCTAACTTTTCCATTCTGTATTCCTACTCTACCTCAAATCTCAATTTAATTATTTGATTTCTGCCATAGAGGTTTATAAATTTTTATTTTTAGCAGTGGAACTTTTTTTTTCATCTTACTTGGCATATTATTAGTGTGGATAGGTTAGTGTTACCTGGAACTTGTTAGAACTGCAAATTCTTGGGCCCTACCATAGACCTACAAATCAGAAACTATAGGAAGAAGGTTGGCAGTGTGTTTGAACAGGTCCTCCAGATGAGTCTGGTGCATGCTAAAGTTTGAGAACCATTGACATAGATAAAAGAGCACTCCTCTTACTCAGGAGGGGGTCCCACTTAACCTCTTCCAGGACCAGTGGGCTGCAGTCGGTCAGCTGCAGTTTCTAGGGCTGTCTTCATGAAACATAGCTTAAAATCCAGAGCTTTTCCATATTTTACACATATGCTTCCCGTAGGTCATTGGCACACTTCTTTGGGAAATATGTATTGATTCTCTGGTTTTGTTTAGAGCCAAGCCCGTTCCAGTGAGCTAGGCTGTATCTGACTTAAGGTGAAAATCCTTGTAAATCAAGAAAGCATAGTAGCTATATTAGCCAGGTATATATTTTTGACCTTGTCATTTAGAGGAGATGGTAGATTATATAAGTTGTCGCTGCTGCAGGATGTGTGGACTTACGACATCCCGTATTAATGGGAACTTGTCTCTAAACAAGTAGGTTCTTCATTTTACATTAATTTGCTTTTGTAACCTTTTGCAAATTTGGAACTTGCTTTGTATGTGTGCTAGCTGTTTTATTTGTATTTATCATGATAAAGTGCCATATAATACTAAGTGTCTTTAATATCCCATGGTTTGACAGATCTCTGTAATAAAACTTTACTTCTGTAAACCTTGGTTGACCAATCTATAAAATGAGGGATTTGCTTGAATATTGCTGCCTCCAATTTCTCTTTCTGTGTCATTGCTGATACTTTGAAACAACTATATTCAAGATCATCAGCAATTTCTGTTAGTGAATTAAAAAGATTGCTTTTGAATTTTGTTTGGATTTTTTTCTGCAGCATTTGATACTATTTATCTTTCCTTCCCATAAAAATTGTTTCCATTGTCTTCCGTGATAGCATACCTTCCCCTCTGGTTTTCTTACTACTTTGCTGGCTGTACTTGTTCATCTTTGTAGGTACCTCTGTTCTCCAGCTTTCCTTCCTTGGCCCACTTTTCATTCTATATATTCTATCTGAGTGATCTCATTGAATATCATGGCTTCTGTTACTGTCCTTTTATTGTTGATTTCTATATCTTTTATCTGTAGCCTAGGACTTTATTTCCTGAGTCTAGGCCCATAGCCAATGGCCTACAAGTGATCTCTACTTGGATGTTCCACAGGCATGGCTAAAACATATGTCATCTTCTTCCACCTCCTGATACGCTCATGATCAGGAGAGGATTGTCTGAATGAAGGATACCCATCAAGCCAGAAACTGGGAAAGCATTCTTGAGTATTCCTTCACTAATAGCCCCTAGTACCTTTTCTAGTCCTATTGCTTTACCTGTGTGACTTCTCAGATCCATTTGTTTCTCTCCATCCTTGCTGCCACTGTCCCAGATCTGGTCATTATCTGGACTCTCACTGTAGCACTGAATCTTCTCTGTCTCAGTCTTGCCCTCTTGTAACCCATTGTTCATAGTATGCCTTGAGTGACCTAGCAGATTAATCAGTTCTTGTGATTATCTTGCTTAAAACTCTTTAATGGCTTTTCAGTGCCCTTAGAATAAAGTGCCAAAGTTTTAAGAGTGGCATATGAGACCCTTCATATGTAACTTTTATCTTCATCCCTTTTATTGTCTCAAAATCCATGCTTCAGCCATCCTTCTGCCCTTTGCCTCTTGATCTTTGTATGTGATACTTTTAAAAAAAATTTTAATAATATATTTTATGTAACCCAATATGTCTAACAAATAATTTCAAAATGTATTTAAAATAAAATTATTAATAGAATATTTTACATTATTTTTGTACTAAGCCTTTGAAAATTTTGGAGAGCTTTATTGAGGTAAAGTTGATATACCTGGAGCACTGTTATGGCTTCCCAACTGATTTACCTGCTTCTGCGCTTGCCTCTGTGCTCCGTTTTCCACAAAGCAGCCCAAAGGAGTCTTTAAAAATCAAAATCTGACTTATCCAATCTTCATCTCAAAACCTTCCAGTGGCTCCCTATTTCATTCATAGTAATAACCAAAACCTTTATGTGACCTGTGTAATATAAAGCCCATTGTGTTTGTTCCCTGATGCTTTTCTAATCTGTCTCCTTTTCTACCTCACTCCAGCTACTTTGGCCTCCTTGCTTTCTGGACATGTCAGACACATTCCCACATCAGGGCCTTTGTGCTGGTTGTCTGGAGTGCTCTTTACCCAGGTACTAACCTGGCTTATTCCCTCACTGCCTTCAGACCACTGCTTGAATCACACCCTGTCAGTGAGTTCTCTCTTACTACTGCCTGCCTTCCTTTTCTGCTTAATTTTTCCTCCATAGCACTTAGTGCCATCAAACGTACTTCATGTTTTATTTGTTGCCTGCATCCTGCCTCTGAAATGTAGCTTTGTAAGAGTAAGGGTTTATTCTTTTTTCCTGTTTACTGCAAAATTCCTATTTCCTAGAAACCAGCATATAGTAGGTACTAGGAAAATACTTGTTTAATGAAGATGGCCAGCCTTATATTACTAACTCACTGTTCTAGGACAACTGTGCTTCTTTATTTGCATGAAACAAAATGACAGTTGCATTAAAAATATTCTGGATGGCCGGTAAAAGTTCTAGTGCCAACATCCTGAACCATTGGTCCAGATGCATTTTTACCAAACTAGTACATTTTAGAATTTTAACTCCCTCGTTTTTACCCCCCAGATGCTCCTTCTTAAAAGGATTCCATAGTTGGTTAAATTTAAGAAATTGTATCATTTATCTTCTAGGGAATTCACATTATACATTGGCATATCAAAGGCCAAGAGTACTTTTGAATTCAGGGTATTCTTGTACGTAATCAATGATCAAATTTAAGAACCCAGAAACTGTAAGATCCATTCCAGTTTCAGACATTAAAATATGGGGAGGGGGAAAGTCTTAAAATTGATGAAATATACTGTAATGATATCCTAAAACACATATTTGGGAAATGAAATTTATTCTATCAAGGGGTAACAGATATATAGACCTAAATATTAATACGATATTTATAATAATGCTACTTTTTCTGATATTAAATATTTTACTTTCTTAAACAGCAGATACAAATTCTTCAAAATCAGTTGGCAGTGACGCACCCTGTGTTGTAAAAGTGGTAAGAAAATATTTTATCTAATTTTTTTCTTTTGATTTGTTGTAGTATTTGTTTTGTAAAACATCGTTTTTGATAACTAGAATTAATTAAACCATAAGGTATTTCATTTTTAATAATGTTTTATAAATATTTAATGAGACATAAAAATAGCTTTGTAGTTTTAAATAACTTGAGTTCAAAAAGTCCCTCTCCGGCCGGGCGCGGTGGCTCACGCCTGTAATACTAGCACTCTGGGAGGCTGAGGCGGGAGGATTGTTTGAGCTCAGCAGTTGGAAACCAGCCTGAGCAAGAGCGAGACCCCCGTCTCTACTAAAATTAGAAAGAAATGAATCGGACAACTAAAAATATATAGAAAAAATTAGCCGGGCATGGTGGCGCATGCCTGTAGTCCCAGCTACTCGGGAGGCTGAGGCAGAAGGATTGCTTGAGCCCAGGAGTGTGAGGTTGCTGTGAGCTAGGCTGACGCCACGGCATTCACTCTAGCCCGGGCAAAAGAGTGAGACTCTGCCTCAAAAAAAAAAAAAAAGTCCCTCTCCTCTTTTGAGTTGGAGTGGCACTGGTATTTGGTGATAAATGCATGAAAACATAGAGGTATGCAGATGTGGAATAAAAATACTCAGCTCATTTAAAAAATTTCAGCTATTTACAGATGCTTTTAATATTTATATCCTACAAGATCTTACTAATTTAATATAATTTTATTGTATTTTCTTTCTCATTTACTTCTGGACTTCCACTTGGTCAATTTTTTCTTTTTGTTTATTCCCAATTTTTTTTCCCTTCTCCTTCTGTCTTAGTACATTAAATTATTTAAGAGTGGTTGTTAGTCCTTCTTTGCTACACTAATGTTGAAATTAGTCGTAGTGAGTAAAGATGGGCAACATCCCATCTGACATAAGCATACTTTGAATAGTCAGGTCAATTTATATATTGGAAAACTAAAAGACATTTTAACTACTATTTTTTAAATAAATTATGCATCTTTTTGCTTACCAACATTCGCTACTTCCCTTCCTCAAAGTTCTTTGATATATGTGAAGAACATGGTTTTGTTAAACAAAAGAAGTAATAGGATGTGTTATTTGGGCAAATTAACATATAACTCCTCCCCACTTCTTTTCCTAAAGAATACAGAAATTTAGGAATTAGAATTACCCCAACTTGAGTTTTTTGTTTTGTTTTACTCTCTTAAAAAAAAAAAAAAAAAATTGACCCCATTGGAGCCAACGTTTTTGGACCTGAATTGTTTTCATGATTTTTTAAAACATTTTATTGAGGCATAATTTTTATTATATATAGATGTTTAATACACATAGATATTAAACAATTTGAAGACTTTTGACAAGTGCATACACCTGTGTAACCCTCACATCTGTTAATACATACAACATTTCTATCACCCCCAAAAGGTTCTTTATGTCCTTTTCCAGTCAAGCTGCTACTTCCCCACACCCTTGAAGGCAACCATTTGTCTGAATTTTTTTTGCGAGGGATACGTTATTACTGGTCTAGAATGTTACATAAATGGTATTATACAGTGTATAGTATTTTGTCTCTAACTTCTTATGCTCAGCATGATGTTTTAATGATTCGTCTATATTGTTGGTGTATCAAGCATTTGTTCCATTTTATTTCTCTGTTGATAGACATTTGGGTAGTTTCCCGTTTTGGGCTGTTATGAATAAAGCTTCTGTAAACATTCTTGTACAAGTGTTTTTAGGATATAAGTTTTTATTTCTCTTGGGTAAATACCTAGAAGTAGAATTGCTGATTTATAGGGAAGGTATATATTTAAATTTATAAGAAAGTACCAGATGGATTTCCAAAGTGGTTGTGCCATTTTACATGTCGGCCAGTAACATATGAGAGTTCTGATTGCTCCGTGTCCTCTCCAACATTTGGTGGTGTTAGTTTTGTGTGTTTGTTTTTTAGCCATTATATGGATGTGTAGCTGTGTCTCATTGTAGTTTCAATTTGCATTTACTTGATGATTAATGATTTCCAGCACTTTTTCATGGTGCTTATTGGTCATTCATATATTTTCCTCTGTGGAGTGTCTCCTCTTTTTTTTTTTTTTAAATGAAATAACTGGTTTGTTTACTTTTTATAATTGAGTAGTAAGAATTTTTCTGGATACAAGTCCTTTTTCAGATGTATGTGTTGTAAATATTTTCTCCCAGTTTGTAGTTTGTCTATTCATTTTTTGAATGCTTTTTCTGCATCTATTGAGATGGATCACAGGATTTTTCTCCTTTATTCTGTTAATGTGGCAATTACATTGATTGATATTTGAGTGCTGAACTAACTTTGTATTCTTAACATACACCCCACTTAGTCATGGTGTATTATACTTTTTACATAACACTGGAATTGATTTGCTAATATTTTGTTAAGGATTTCATGAGGGATATTCGTCTTTAATTTTTGCCTCAGTATTTCTTGGTTCAAAATTTTGTAATCTCATTATTTGGTTTTGGTGCCAGGGCCTGTGGTGTGCTAGCTATGTTTGGTCTCCTGAGTCTCCTCCTTTTCACTTCTAGTGCTTCTAGGAAAAAAAGCTGGGGCTGTCGTGGGGATCTCTTTGTTTCCTATCTTTTAGGGGTCACACTCCTGTACTGCCTATTATCTAATTTTTGAAAATAGTAATTGCTATTTTTTTATCCACCTTTATGTTTGTTTACGGTGGGAGGCTAATTGAGTCCTAGCGCTTCTCCCCTGCAGGGAGGCGGAAGTAAAGTGCTGACTTTAAAGTTGTGTGTCAGTGCTTTGTCTCTCCTGTCATTTCCCTTTTTCTTGATCCCTTTTATTTTGGATTTTTCTTCTTTCTCATTTGTGGAATAACATTCCTTTTGAAATAGTCAGCTTGCTGCTAAATCAGAAGAACTAAAAGTTCTTACTATTAAATTGGATCATTTGCATTTAATTGCAGAATATTATCTGCATTTGTCTTTGATATGGCAAATTAAAATATTAAAATCTGTGGGTAAGATTAGTTTCTCCTTAGGATCATCAAAAGGTTTCTATTGTGGGAAGAAAGCAAATCTCTTTATGATATCTCATAATCTTGAGGTTCAAATGATACGGTTACCTCTGACCCCTTATAGTTGGCTGATTTGTATAATCGTTTCCATGTCTCGGGAAGAAAGCTTGCCAGTGCCTTAACTTATAGGTGGAACTTGTGTATAACCATGTCTTTTTTGTTCTGTATAACCTGAGTTTCTTTAAGTTGTGTTTTAACTTGGAATTATATTATTATTTATTGTGAATAATTAGAAGTATATCAGTTGTTATTCAGTGTAACTTCACTTTTGCTGCCCTTTTTTAACTTACATACAGTTAAAGAAAAAAGTGGATAGGAAAAGATATTTCCTATATGCTTAAGGTAACAAATTACATTTCTAAGGCCATTTAATCAAACCTAGTTCAGTACTCTGCATCTCCTGTCTTCTAATTTAGTTCTCTTTCTATTATCCTTTATTACTTCTCTTTGTAATTAGGACAGTGATAAATATTCAGTTGATTTCTCTTTTGCATTTAATATTTCAGTAACTTTTTCAGTGTTACAGTTTGTGATCCTGGAAGAATGCCATAAACAAAACAACGTTATGACTTTCTCTTTCCCTTTGAAGGGGAAATTTAGTAACTGCTGTTTGCTTCTTTCTCCTCTGATAGCTGTCTTTTCTGGACTCCTTTAAACTCCTACAGCACTCCTCGTATTAACATTTGTTTTACAATTTCGTATGCTAATATCCTCCTTATGCCACTACTTGTTTTTAGTTTTTTGTGCGTTTGTTTTATCTTCCTAACTGGATTTTGACTTATTTGATAAGGACCTTGTTTTAAACTATTTTTTCCTATGAAGTCTTTAAATGCTTATTTTATTTATTTTTTGGAATATATTTTAGCCATAATTATCCACCACCTTTTTACTACTCTTTATTCATTTACTGTCAACTTCCTGATGCCACTTACCTTCCTCTCTTGTCTGCATCACTCAGAGTAGGCCATTCATAATTTGCCTTCTCACAGCTTTATGATATTAAAAGTTGAAATGGTTCATCAAATACAAACATGTAAAATGAGTATCAGTTCTTTCCAGAATTAAAATCAGAACCGTTTATGAACATTTGCCATTTAAAACATTAGGGACTGTTAAAGATCATGTTTTCAAAGAACACGTACTACTCTTTGGGGAGATTTCATAATTACTAAAAAAAGTAGGATACAAACCTCTGTATATAGTATGAAGGTCGTTTTATAAAATGGCTATATATGAAGAAAATATACCAAAATGTTTCCAAATTTTCTAAAGTGAGCATATATATTTATCTTTAGAGAAAAAACTTGCAAATGATATTTAAGAAATAAAGACATTGATGTTTAATGTGAAATTAGACCTAATAATGTAATGGTATATCAAACAATATTTCTCAAGCCTAGTCGTGCAGTGTAATCAGAATTTCTGGGTGTAAGGCCTGGGTATTGGTATTTTTAGTAAAGCTTCCTAGGTGATTCTTTTGTGCATCCAGGTTGAGAACCACTGATAGAACCTGGCACATAAAGCACCTTAATTATTTTAAATGGAATCGTGTGCATACATAGTTTATCCTTATTTTATGATCCTTTTCTTCAGTAGGGGCTTGCAGGTACTCTGTGCTTCTGGTAAGGGTTTCCATTTTGATTTGGAAGCTTTGTCAAAAACTTTGGTTACTGCTAATAGTACATGTATCTGCTTTATGAAAGAGCTCCAAATAGTTAATCCACAGATTTCTTATATTTGGCATTGCAGGGAAGTTAAGACATACATCTTCAAGATAAATGTTTAGGCACTCACTCAAAATGTTCTCCCTCCTACCAAATAATGATCTCTGGCTTTGTTTGGGGTTGTAGTGCTTGACCTACAGGAACAGCTGAGGAAGAGTGGTGCTGGGGCACCCAAGATACAATAAACTTGTCTTCTCTGCCTCTACTGAGAGATGCTATCTGTGTTTTATTTCAGGAAAGTGAATGTGCAGAGAGAAATGATAAATTGATAAGTTAGATAATGCAAGGAGAAAGAAATTCTCTTTTGTGTTTTCTTGCTGACAAACTTAATAAGAAATTAGTAGTTCTTTGAATTGCACTCACCCTTTGCTGTCATGTCAGTAGCAGAACTGGAGGTAGAGGTCAGGCTTTTGGATGGTGGATCTTAAACAGTTCATTGTATCGTAGTCCTTTCCCAGTGTGAACTGATAAAAATCTGTATTTCAAAGTTCCCTGGAAAGAAGTTTGCAGACTGATGTTTGATTTCTGTCACTGATGTTATGAGAAGTGACCTGAATTTTCAATTCATGTATCATAATTTTTTGGTAGGAAGGAGAAACGTTGTGCAGCTTCATTTTTAAATGGCAGCCAGTTGCTTTTAGATGGTGCCATTGAAATATATCACATTTTAATTTTTTTTCTGTTGTCATCTTCATTTTGACACTTAGAAGTCTTAAAGAAACGTTTAGTGATATTCTAGTTAAAATGTCAGTCCCAATTTCTTTTCTAAATCTTGGCTATTATAGAGTTGGCAAAGTATTTTAGATTTGAAATATGTTAATAAAATTTTAGTTATGAGTTAAGGTATTTTCTTCAACAGAAATAGCTAGCTTTGGCTGGAGTGCAAAGCCAAGGAAGTAGCTCCTTTATTTTGTGATAATGGAAGTTTATTGGATTAGAAAAAGTATGAAATGAGCTCAAAGAGCCTTCATTGTAGAGGGGCTTTCATTACAATAGCCTGGTTTATGTGGTTGATTCTCATTATTATAAGTTTAATAAATTATTGCCTGAAGGGAAACTTGAAAATTAAAGCTGATATGCCGTAGGTCGAAACTGAATAAATCAGACTTTTATACTGATGGTATAAGCCAGGATTTGTCTTAGGAAAACCCCTTTAAAACCTGAATTATATTAATGAGCTAGCCCAAAAGTTAGCCTTTGGAGAGTAATTTACCAAAATTTCTTCTTTTGAATTTCCATTTCTTATACTGATTCTGTGGACTCCTGCTGAAGGCCTATTCTCAGCCATTGGCTTGAAACATTCACAAGTGTCTGTCTAGCTACCATTGCTGCTAGGAAAGGAGCCACAGGTTATAGAGAAACTTGAGGTGCCGAGTCCATAAATTAAGCATTCAGCACTCAACATTTTTAGCATATTGGTTAGTTTCTACTTCTTATGGAGTTGATGACATGCCAAGCCCATGTATACCACTCTCTTCCAGGCCAGGCTGAAAAGTATACTTACCTGTAACAAAAAAGGAAGCTTATTTTCAGGTTTTCATCCAAGCATTATACATATTGCCCATTTGCTGTGAAATGCTTATTCATAAGTAGGTGCTGCCTATTTGCAGATTGGCTAATCATCTTCCTCTAAGTGCTTTAACTAGGGATTCCTATTTTTCTGAATTACAAGAAATCTGAGATGCTAGAACTGTGTGTGTAGAGTGGCTTTCTATGATAGGTAAGGAAGGGTATCTTGAATGAAAAAAAAGTGAACATGTTTTAAGTGTTTGTAAAAGACATCTCGAGTAACCCAAAGCTACAAGTTTTCTCTCAATTAAGGTAGTGGGCCTCATTTATCTCTTCTCCTAATGCTCTCCTGACGCTTGAACTCCAGCTACACAGATATTCTGTCCAGAGTAATTTTCTTCCCATATCTCCTAAAAAGAAAAACAATCCTAAAATTAGTTTAGAAATGTTAGTTTCCTCATTTGAAGTTTTCACTGCTTTAAAATTTTTCTCTAATTATCAATAAACGACGTAATAACACAAAATACCAAACATTAAATAACTACTAACCAAATTTTAGTCAGATAAAATTTATTATTTAAAAAGTTCACAAAATTATAAGATCTTCTATACTCTTTCATATTTATTTAACAGGGCAAAATACCTGTCGGGTTTTATTTCTTGTTTGTGCAAATACCTTTTGTAAATGTATGTCTCTTTATAAATAGTTTTGTTAATATTCCTTAAAACATGAAATGAATGTAGTCCAGTAAAGTTGGTAGAAAACAATTGGTAATGAGCCACATTTTCTTCTTGACTTAAATTATTGTGTGGGAAAAAGTTGTAGGGCTTTTTGGTTTGAAAAAGATGGGAATCAATGTCAGAAAGAAAAGGATGCAGTTAAGTGGACAGTGTACGCTCATTCTGGAGAGCCAGGATACATACACACTCTTCTTTGTGGTAAGGTCTGTTTCAGCCAGTCCTGATACACTGAATATAACTGTAATAAGACACAGAAAAGGAATGGGATTTTGCCACTAATTGGTTAAATCAGGTATTGAAATTTTATTAAATCTCAGAAATATCTTGTAGCCCCTTGGTGATACAGTTAACATGGTTGCTGATCTTTGCTTAAGGGGAAGCTTAATAAAGATGAAAATTAGTTTAAACGTTTTTTAAACTTCTGCAGAGACTGAGCTGTATATCTGATTTTGTATAATTCATTACTTATAGAAATGGAACTTAAAATAAATATGAGATGTATGGGCTTAAATTTCCCTCAACATTTCTGAGGAGTTTGACTTAATCTTTAACACCATTACAAACTTAAGTATC
The DNA here is from genome assembly GCF_000956105.1 of Propithecus coquereli. Lineage (NCBI taxonomy): Eukaryota > Metazoa > Chordata > Mammalia > Primates > Indriidae > Propithecus > Propithecus coquereli. The sequence goes on from NW_012148731.1 coordinate 1,328,376, forward strand.
AAAATTACATTGTTTAGAAAGAAAAATTGGTTAGGTTTTTTTGAAGCCTCATTGAAAATAATCAGTAATTTTAACTACTGCTAGTACTAATTAACTCTTATGTTTTAAGGAACCGAGTGACAATGGACCTCTTTTTACTGAATTAAAGTTCTACCAGCGAGCTGCTAAACCAGAGCAAAGTAAGAAATACAGTAGACATATGTTTACACTTTTAAAATGACCACGATTTTTGTTTTGTTAAGCTAATACTAGAGCATTATATCTTATGTTATGACTCTGTTATTTTTTGCATTATAAATTCCATTTAAATGCAATTCGTATAAAGAATTCTGATCTCTTAATGGGTTTGTTGTGACAAGATTTCATCTTATCAATATATAGAAATGATAAATGATATAAGATTTAGAAAATACTGAGAATTAACCCTAATTCATGAGTACAGCTCAAGGATCTCCAAATCTTTTTGAGTATTTTTCTAGATTCTGGAGAACATAACCTGGGGGAGTGCCATAATTGATGAAATAAAACAGGATGTCAAGGTAGAGAGCAGAACTTCTTGTAGTTACTGTTGTCCCTTCTGTCCTCCCCTTACCTCCCCTCACCTCTCCTCTAAGAACCCAGGGATTCTGCTGGTTGGATGGTATCAAGCTTGGCAATTTCTCAAGGAAGCCATCCATCTCTCCTAGATCTTGATTTCCGGATTGAGGACTTTTAGATTGAGGCAAACTTTTATGTTGGTGTAAAAAAATAGGTCTTTCTGTGGAAGCAAGTAACATTTTTGTAATTAGAGAAACCGTAACTTCAGTACAGTTGCCCCTCGGTATCCGCAGGTCCCGCATCATCAGATTCAACCAACCAAGGATTGAAAATACTTGGAAAAAAAGAAAAAACAACAATAAAAAGATAACAATACAATAAGAAATAATACAAATTAAAAAGCAATATAGTATAAGAGCTATTTACATAGAATTTATATTATATTACGTATTATAAGTAATCTAGAGATGATTTAAAGTGTATGTGAGGATATGCAGAGATTATGTGCAAATACTACAACATTTTATGTAAGGGACTTGAGCATCTGAATTTTTGGTATCTTGGAGGGTTCCAGGAACTGAGGGATGACTGTACTGTGGTTTAGATCTTTTTAAAAATGCTTTCTGTAGATTTTTCATTTTAAAGACAGTTTTAAGGGCAGGATAACAAAATTTTGTAGGTTAACAAAAATGCTTTGATTTTAAAGTACTTTTCACTTTTTGATTATACTATGTATTCTTCATTTTCTTTTTAATGGATAAAGGTGAATTCTTTTTCCATGTGTAAGTACATTCTGCTCTTAATGATTTTTTAAAAAGTTGTCATTTATGTCTAACAATTAAAATCATAAGCATCTGTTTTAACTTGTAGTTCAAAAATGGATTCGTACCCATAAACTGAAGTACCTGGGTGTACCTAAATATTGGGGGTCTGGTCTACATGATAAAAATGGAAAAAGGTAAAAATATGTATGATTTGTTTTTCTTCTTCCTTTTTTGAGCATTCATTGTCCAGTTGGTTTAGTCAAGAATTATTTACCGAGCACTAAAATACTACTAGGCCTTCATCTGGACTGTGTGGAGTGTATGTGACACAGATGAATAAGATTATATCTCTGTCCTCTGCTTTCCATAGCAGCAAACTGTGATGTCCTGTTAGAATGGAGGTTCCTCTCTAATCAGGGGACTTCCACAGAGCAATATCAACTGACTAGAACCCAGCAGACAAGGCGGAACAAAACCATACAGGCCCTGATTTTTTTTCCCCCTTAAAAATAAACATACAAAAATCCCATGTCCTTTATGCAAAAGGGAGTCTTTTAGGATTCTATTTGGTATTTCATGTTATATACATGATCTACGCACAGAAGATTAGACTCCACCCTTTATGAGGGTTTCAGTCTAGCTGGTGAGAGAACAAACATGTATGAAATAATTAGAGAACAATTAAGTGCTATTGTGTGATTCTAACTCTCACATGTCTTTATGAGTTGAGAGAATGGAGGGAATGCATACTTTGGCATAGTTGCGTTGGAGTAAACCTCTAATATTTTATGCTTAAGCAACACTTTCTAAATATTTGGATGAATGAGTGAATGGAGCTTCATGGAGTAAGGCTCATAGCTGAGACTTGAAGAGTAGATTTAGTTTGTAACCAGATTTAGTTTGCTTTGGATGCTGTAAGCTGCAAGTAAAGGAAAACTTTGACTCACCTGTCTTAAGCAGTCATCAAGGGCCCAGGTTCCTTATCTTGCATCTTTGCCATCCTCATGGTGGCTTTGTTCTCTGTTAGTTTTCCATGGTATGGTCTCAAGGTGGCTGCCCCATTTCTAGGCTTCATGTGCAGACACAGGACCCAGTGGCAGAAAATAGTATTGCATCTTGTGAGTTTCTCTTCCCCAGAAGTCCCGTGGCAGACTTCTTCTCAAGTTTCTTGGACAGACTTATATCAGTGCTCATTCTTAAACCACTCACTGGCATGGGCAGAGTGACCACAGTGATTAACTTGGTGAGGCATTTGGCTTTGTGGAAGAGGGGGAATGCCTGAGCCAAAAGGCGCTCTGTTAGAAAAGACTAAGAGGACGTGCGGTTGTTGGGCAGGCAACCAGTGTTGTTCACTTGGTATCTTTGCATCTCTTAGGGAGTGTGGGGCTCCCTGACATCACATGTAACATTTTGTTATATATAGTTTAGCTGGGACAAATTTTCATAGTTTTTATAAGATTTTCTGGAGAATTACTGTAGAGCAAGGATTAGTTAAGTAAGTTAAGAGTGAAGGTTCTAGAACCAGACAGTCTAGTTTCAAATCTGTGTTTTTCCCCTTAAAATGTATGAGACTTTAAGTAAGTTTCTTCTTTTTGCTTCAGTTTCCTCATCTGCGAAATGGATTAACAGCTACTCACTTAATGAGAATTAAATGTAAAACTCTTAGAATATATGTGGAATATAGATAAGTATTAGCTTTTACTCCCAAAGGGGCCTTTAATCCCCCTTAAATGTTAAGACCTACTGGTTTAGAAAATCATTGAAAGGAGGGCTGACATCTCCAGGGGAGGATAGCCTCTGTCCTGCTGTGTGACCTGATGCCCATCTTTCTCCAGCAAGGGAAGAGGGCATGTGTATAAAGGAGAGAAGGAAATAAACTTGGAGAAAGAGCCTGGGGCACATAATGAAGATGCAGAGAGGAAAGAGCAGTTTGGAAACTGATGAACAGGAGGTAGTCAGAAGCTATTACATGCTGTTGAGCAAGGGATGAGATGATGTGATGGTGAAAGTGGCACTTGGGAATTGGTTTACGTGGTGAATCAGAGACTATCTAGACGGGAGTAAAGTGAGAAAAACCCTTGCAGATGACTTGCTGGAAAGTAAATATATTTGTGCTCCAGTATGCAATAGTTATATTCCTAAGAAACAGTACATTATGTAAAACCACATTTTGTGGAGATGATTGGAAGAAAAGTGTGCTTGGGGTTAGAACATTTTTGGACTTGAAATAACAAAGCCTCTTCCAACTCTTTCATAATTTCCTATAAACTTCCTCTAAAAAAAAAAAGTATAGTATATCACAATGAAACCTAAACATCACTGAACAAATCTAGCACTAGATTGATAATTCTCGATTCCATCAGGTGTGGTCCTGGGCTAGTTTCTTCATTGTCATGTTTCCTTACCTGTAAGATGGGGATGATAATATTGCTCTATGGAGTTATCGTTAAGATGAAATGAAAACACGTAAATTATAAGGGCACATAGTAAGTGCCCAGTAAATATCCATTGTAATTATTTAGTTTGTAACCCGATTTAGTTTGCTTTGGATGCTTTAAGCTGCAAGTAAAGGAAAACTTTGTGGTTATCATTGTGGTTATTATTGTTGGTTTTATTTATTTATTATTTATATTTGGGAATGGTGGTGTTTTGCTAGGGAATGGTGGTCTGTCTTAAAGCTGCCCATACTGTCATAGCACATTTTACTGTATACATTCTTATCACCTATTTTATGATAAAGCTTGGGACTGGTTAAATAGGGCTTGCGTGTATGTGATTCCTGTGAGGTTGCCGGGGCCTGAGAGAGATGACGGGGTCGAAGGTTGACTCTGTAAGCTGACTGACCATGGTGCTGCTAGAGAGAACTTTGCTGGTGTGGATCAGAGGTGCCTAATAGTTCAGTGACTGAAACCAGACATACTTGAGCCAAAGTCTTAACTCACCACTTGCTAGTGGTGACCTTACCTCTTAGCCTGTTTCTGTTAGAAAATTAGGTTGCTAGAAATGTCTCCTTCAAAAAGAGAACATTAGTCATGTATAAGGTATTGATTTATTTTTAAGCTGAAGCTCTTAAAAATAATCATTATAGTTCTTACAAAAGTAAAGAAATAGAAAGTAAGATTATTCTTCCAGTCCCCTCCCTGCCAGAAATCCTTACTTTTCCTTGTAACTCATTTGAATTAATATCTATGCAGGGCTTAGAATAATGTTAGGATTGTAAAAATGTTAGCTGCTATCATTGTTAAATCATTCATACTAATTTATATTTTCCCATTACTTGCATGTTTTATCCAAGTCCCTAGAAAGGTATACATCAAAGTTTTTACTTAGAGGAGTTACTTAGAAATAACCTTCATCTTACTACTAAGTGGTTGGTAGAGCTGTCTTTCTAGAATAATGTGGTAAATTTCTATGCAATTTATGGAATCATGCTGCAGTTGACATTTATAATTTAGAAGTAGTGAGGAGATTAAGGGATTGTTTAAAATAGTGGTAGGATGATCTATGAATAAAAACAAAGACCTACATAATGTGATTTATTAATAGATCCCATATAGAATTAAGCAATTGTGTTTCAGCCCTCTTTCAGACTGTTGTCTGAGATATTTTTGTTACCCATGTAGTACAGTTGAGTATCTCTTATCAAAAATGCCTGGGACCAGATGTGTTTTAGATTTATTTTGGAATATTTGCATTAATACCTACCAGTTGAGCATCCCAAATCCAAAAATCTGAAATCTGAAGATGCTCTAGTGAGCATTTTCTTTAAGCATCATGTTGGTGCTCAAAAGTTTCGAATTCTGGAAGATTTTAGATTTCAGGTTTTTGGATTTGGGATGTTCAGCCTGTTTCATAATCATTACACACATCACTTATTTTGTAAAAGCAAACATGTCCATATGTCCTGGTCTCATCTCAACCTTTCAAGACCTGGTATATAAAGGAAATCAGAAAGTCAAAATTCTTGTTCCCTCTTTATTATCTTATAGGTCAGGGTACTGGGAAATCTTACATGAATGTATGTTTTGTCACTAACTAGTTATATGACTTTAGACAAATGACTTTACCTACATAGACGTTAGTTATTTTATTTATTAAAAGATGTTTAGAGAAGATGATCTCTAATTTTCTTCCAGTTCAAAAATGGTTAGAATCTTGAATTTTTTATTTGGTATGTTATCTTTTAATGTTAGTTAGCTCTTCCTTCCCTATGGAAATTGTCATATTGTATTGTTATTATAGAAGCCTGCAACATACAAGTGAGATTTTTGTATCCTTCTGATGTTTGTTTTTTTGTTTATTTTTTCTTTTCCTTCCTTCCTTCCTTCCTTCCTTCCTTCCTTCCTTCCTT